>NC_134668.1:1193768-1546917 GCF_030463565.1 Pelecanus crispus | reverse complement strand
TTTGCTTTGGGTTACTGCGCTCCGCTCGCCGCCTCGCTGCCCCCAGACCCAGCCCCTCGCTGGCATCGGATGCTGGGGTCAGCACCGGATCCCGGGGTCGGCAACAGATCCCGGGGTCGGCATCGGATCCCAGGGTTGGCATCGGATCCCAGGGTTGGCACCAGATCCCGGGGTCAGCATCGGATCCCGGGGTCGGCATCGGATCCCAGGGTCGGCACCGGATCCCAGGGTTGGCACCGGATCCCGGGGTCGGCATCGGATCCCGGGGTCGGCACCGGATCCCGGGGTCGGCACCGGATCCCAGGGTCGGCACCGGATCCCGGGGTCGGCACCGGATCCCGGGGTCAGCACCAGATCCCAGGGTTGGCACCGGATCCCAGGGTCGGCATCGGATCCCAGGGCCAGCATCGGATCCCGGGGTCGGCAACAGATCCCAGGGTCAGCAACAGATCCCAGAGTCGACATCAGATCCTGGGGCTGGCCACGCAGCATCCCCACCGGAGTGGAGACGGAGAAGGCCGGGCGCGGGCCCGGAGGGGCGCGAGCATTCCCGCCGTTCCTCGGGGTCTTTGCCCCACGCGTGCCGATCCCGGGACGGGCCCTCGGCCTCTCCGTCCGCTCGCCCGGCCTCGCACGCCGGGTCCCTGCGTCACGGCAGCCCCCCGCGCCCGACCCCGCCGTCCCCCTCCCGCCTCCTCCCTCGGGAGCTCCCGGCCTGATCCAGCGACCCTGGCTTTGACCGGCTCGGGAAACGTTTCCTAATGCTTCTCATTTTTCCCACGCTCCTGGCGCTGGCCGCGCACCACGGACAAGCGGATGAGAGGGGACGAAATCAGCCCCGATGCCCCGTGCCCGGCTCGGAGCCGCTCGCGGCTGAGGACATTCCCAGGTTTATCTCCCAGCTGGAGCCAAACCGCAGACCCCTCCCCTCCCAAACCCCTCCAAACGCGCTCGTCCTCGCGCTTTAGCAGCCAACGCCGAACCGGCGCCTCGAGAACCAGCCCAGGAGAACACAACCACCCCCGAACCTGCTCCGACCCACCGCAGGAGGAGGTCCCCGTGCCAGCGGCAGACGCGGCGCGGCCCGTGCCCGCCGGCGGGGTGGGTTCGCCATCCTGAGCTCTTATCCCGAGAGCGGCGGCGAGGCCGAGCGAACCCGGAGACGGCGGGGGGACAGCGCCGGGGACACCCCGCACGGGACCGCCGGCTGCGGGCGATGGCGAAAGCCGGAGCCCCCCGGGGCGGGAGCCCCCCGCCCTCCCGCCGGCCCCCGCTTCCTCCCAGCTCCCCGTTGTAAAGCTGAGATTTACAAGTGGCCCCAAGTGCCGGAGGAGCCGAGATCAGGGGCAGCCTTTATGGAGCCTCATTAGGGGCTGCAGGTATGCCGAGAATGTGGCAGCTAATTACAGCCGTGGCCGGCGGGAGGGGACAGGGTGGGCAGCGGAGGGTGGCTGCCCACCGGGCCGGGGGAACGTTCCGGCACAAGCGAGGACCGGACACGAGGATGCGGCTCTGGCACGGATTCTCACCCCGCTGGGGTCAGCCGGGTCCCAGGCCCTGCCGGCAGCGGCGGCTCGGCGGACGTTGGCCGTTCGCCCGCCCTCTCGCTCCGTCCGTCCGTCCGTCCGTCCTCGAGCCGAGACCCTCCTCGAGCTGGGAGGCTCCGCACCCCCCATCCCCAGCAGCACCCCAGCCCCCTCCGCACCCCAGCCCTGCCCTGCACCCCTCGCTCCTGCTGCGGGTCCCGTCTGCTCCCCCCGGAGACCCCCAGCCCCATCTCGGCCGAGGGCTCGCGGTGCGGCCACGGGCAGCCCCAGCCCGGGCCGAGGTCTCGGCCGCGGTGGAGGACAAGGCGCCAAGTCCCTCCGACGCCGGAGCTGCTCCGGGGGGAGCTGCCTGCTCTGCCCTCTCCGGACTCGGCTTCCCCATGGATAAAACTCCTGGGGGGCTTCAGGACGCGCAGGACGGCACCGAACCGGCGCCCACGGGGCAGCGCGAAGCACGACGCGACGAAACGACAGCCCCCGTACCCCAACACGGCCCCGCTCCCCCCGGCCCCGGGGGGCAACACGCAGCTCCGACGGGGACGCCCAGCCACGGCTCCGCAGCATCCCCGCTGCGACCGAGCCCCCGCTCTGCCCGCTGTCCCTCGGGGGCCAGGGCCTCGGGGTCTGCCTGGGGGGGGGCCAGGGCTTTGGGGTCCGCCTGGGGGGGGCCAGGCCGTGCCCCCCACCCCGAAGGGCCGCCGGAGGTCCCACGGGAGTCGGTTTGTTTGCTTCGGAGGACGATGTCAAGAGTTTAACGAGCGCTTGCTTTTGTTCTGGTCACGTCTCCCCCCGAGGCCGTGGGGGCTGCACCCCACATCACTGCTCCCCCCACCCAGGCCATTGGGTGACCTAATTCAGAGAGCCAGGGTCAGGGCTGGGGGGGGGGGGACGGACACAAATTAGGACAGGGACATCCGGACGACCACCCACAGCTGCACCACGACACACTACGGCCCCCCGAACCTTCCCCTCCGCCGCCTAACAAGACCGTCCGCATGCAACATTCACAGTAATTAAACCATCAACGGGGAGCTTGGCGGAGCTCCACCGGCCTTGCCGCGGCCCTGGGGGGAAGACGCCAGAACCAGGGCGATTATCCGGGAGAGCTGGGCACGGGCCAGCCCCCCCGCCGCTCGCCATCACCACCGGGGCGGGATGCCGCGCTGCCGCGGAGATCGCACGCCGATCGACGCGATCCCGAAGATCCCCAAACCATCCCAGGCTCCGGGCAGCAGGTTGCTCACAAGCAGGATTTGAAGCGTCGCAATTCCCCGTCTCCCAGCGAGGACATTCCTTATGGAGCCACCTCCTCCCCAGCCGCAGCGGTGCCTGGGCTGGAAGGGAGGATTCAAGGGGATGGAGGCAGCGACCAGCCATGGCTCCTGCTTCCCGGCCGGCCTCCTGCCGCTGGAGAAAGGCCCTGCGGGATGGGAGCAACCAGCTGAGGAACGTCAACGCTCGGGCTCCATGGGGAGCAGATGCACAAGAGCGGTGAATCTGGAGAGAGGGAAGGAGAAAGTCTTCCCCGCAGCGGCCCACGGCCACCTCCTGCGATGGAAACCCCCCGCTTCAGCCCCCACGGAGCCCCGCAGCAGGGCCCAGCACATCCCGGATCCTGCCCGGATCCTGCAGCACGGTCCCGGCTCCCAGCTGCAGGAACGGCGGCACCGAGCCGGGACGGACACCGGCCACACTCACCGGCTCCGGCACAAGTAGAGGACGGGGGGCTTGGTGCCGGGCTGTGGTGCCGTCCCTCCTTGGGCTCATCCGCACGTCCAGGCTCGGCTCTTTTGTCTCCCAATTTTTCTGAATTTGAACACAAAAGACGTTTCCAACCCGCCGGTGGAGGATCCGGGGGCAAGAGGCCGTTGGGAGACGAGGACGGCGCAGCTGGAAGGAGGGGACCACGTTGGCACCGGAGCGCGCGTCCCCCCCGCCGCGCTCCTCGCCCCATTGTGCGAACCCCCCCGGGTCTCCCTCTCATCCCCCCCCCAACCCCGGGCCTGACCCTCTCGTCCCGCTCGCATTTACAGCCCAAGCGTCTGCCGTGAAAAGTGACTTCATGCTGAATTTGGGCACCGCTCGGCGTTACCAGCTCTCACGCTGCAAGCCCCGGCCCTCCTTTTCTTTCGCTCGCTTTCCCACACTTTCCCCCGCTCATTGTGTGCCTGCTGCTTTTTTTCTTCCCCTATTCAGCCCAAATTAGTCACGAGCAGCCCCCAGCTCGGAGAGGAAAAATAAATTAGGTGGTGTTTTAAACACAGCGCGATCGGAATGATTCTCCCCTGCGCCCAGGAGGGGAAAGCCCGGTGGGTGAAAGATGCGGCGTCCTCTGCAAAACAGCCCCCGGCACCTCGGGGAGCCGGGGCGGGAAGGAGAGCGAGGGCCTGCACCGGCCCCGGGCACCGGCACATCCGCACGGAGAGGGAGGGAGTGGAGCTCATCCCAATCTTGGTACCACGGCCAAGGGAAACTCGTTCCCAAGGAGGGGAGGAGGCGGCGGGAGGGAGGGGGAGAAGATGCACACGTCGCTTCACCAGCCCCGGGAAGAGATCACCGGCCCTGGGAAGAGATCACTGGCCCCGGGAGGAGATGCACTGGCCCCAGGAGGAGATCACCACCGGCCCCGGGAAGAGATCACTGGCCCCGGGAAGAGATCACCGGCCCCGGGAGGAGATGCACTGGCCCCAGGAGGAGATCACCACCGGCCCCGGGAGGAGATCACCGGCCCTGGGAGGAGATCACCACCGGCCCCAGGAGGAGATCACCGGCCCCGGGAAGAGATCACTGGCCCCGGGAGGAGATCACCGGCCCCAGGAGGAGATCACCACCGGCCCCGGGAGGAGATCACCGGCCCTGGGAGGAGATCACCACCGGCCCTGGGAGGAGATGCACTGGCCCCGGGAGGAGATCACCACCGGCCCCAGGATGAGATCACCACCAGCTCCGGGAGGAGATCACCACCGGCCCTGGGAGGAGATCACCGGCCCTGGGAGGAGATGCACTGGCCCCGGGAGGAGATCACCACCGGCCCCAGGAGGAGATCACCGGCCCCAGGAGGAGATCACCGGCCCTGGGAGGAGATCACCACTGGCCCCAGGAGGAGATCACCACCGGCCCCGGGAGGAGATCACCACCGGCCCCGGGAGGAGATCACCACCAGCCCCGGGAGGAGATCACCACCGGCCCTGGGAGGAGATCACCGGCCCCGGGAAGAGATCACCACCAGCCCCAGGAGATCACCGGCCCCGGGAGGAGATCACCACTGGCCCTGGGAGGAGATCACCACCAGCCCCGGGAGGAGATCACCAGCCCCGGGAGGAGATCACCACCGGCCCCGGGAGGAGATCACCACCGGCCCCAGGAGATCACCAGCCCTGGGAGGAGATGCACTGGGGCAGAAACAGCATCGGGACCCCACGAGCAGAGGTGAGCGGCCCAGGGAGGAGGAGGATGCGTGGCCAGGCAGGGCAGAAGCGGGGCTGGGACCCCCCCGCCGCTCTGGTCCCCGGGCCAGAGCGCGGAGCCGGCAGTGAAATTGGGAGTCCTTGGTTCTGCCCCGGTCTCAGGGGGAAGGCAATGGCATCCCACCACGGGGGTGGAAGTCCCACGCGCCATCACCAGCACTACCCAAAGACAGGAGACAGCGCAGCCCCGGCGCCTCCTCGCCCTCCAAGCTCAGGATCCGGCCAGCCCCGAGCTGCAGCCCCCGGAGAGCTCCCGGACCAGCAGCATCTCGGGACACGGCAGCCCCCGGGCTCGTCCCCAAGCCGCGACGGAGGGACCTGAAGCGAGCGGACAGAGCGAAGCCGCGAGGCATCTGCGCTTTGCTCTCAAGTTCTTGGTCTACAGCACCAAACCATCAGCTGTGGGAAGCAGCGACCACCCCGCTCCTCGCACGTAGCCCCGATGTGGGTTACGGCCAGCTCCCAGCTCCGAGGAGCCTGCGCAGCTTCCCGAGGTCAGCAGGAAGCCAGGTTTGCATCCGAAGGAAGCAGCAAGGGCAATCTGGAGAGGCAAGGAGGTGGGGAGGGGGGTTAGGACTTTGGCCAGGCCACGCGAAGTTAACGTTAGGACGATCCCCAATCGCCGGCGACGGCAGGGTCTCTGCTCCCCCCCAGCCACCCCCGCGGAGGCGGCAGCGGCCAAATCTCCATCTGCTCCGGCTCCCTCCCGGCGGCACGCTCCGGCCCCGAGCCTCGGCCGCGCCATGCATCAAACTGACAGATACCAGAATTGCCTTGGAGAAGCAGTTTTATTATGAAACCGAGAATGAAATGCAGTGTTTTGCCCTGGCACACTACAAAACATTTCAAGCGAATAACCAGCAAAAAAGATCATCAGCCAAATAGAAAATACATCTTACAAAATCTGACGTTAAAAAAAAAAAAAAAAAAAAAAATCAGAATAACGTTATTACATTAAATCGGGAAGGAGCAAGGGAGCTTCGATTCACTCAGCCACTGACAACCCAAGACACACAACGTAACCCGGACCCCGTGGCTTTTAGCTGCCCTTTGGGAAAGTAAACAAACGTCCAAGGTATTGCTTAGAGTCACCGAGGGCACAGGGACGCAGTCAGACTGCAAACACGAATGGAACAGAAGCGGTTTGAAGACTTCTACGTTAAAAAATATAGATATTGCTTATTAAGGATCAGGTATAAGCCTCTGGAAAGCTTGATTTGTACACACACCCGCTGTTCTCTAGCATCTTAAGAAACCAAGCATGGACAAGGCAAATGTTTCTCCGGTGAGAGGTTTACGGTTAGAAATAAGAATCCTAGGACGTCAGTCTTCAGACAAGAGAAGGATTTCAGCCACAATGCCCACCTAAAAATCCAAGCAGACAGATTTCTGCGTACGCCCGGGGCCGAGGTACGTGCGGGAGGGAAAGCTCTGCCCAGGGTGGGAGACGCAGCGGGAACGAACGCTTGCGAGTGAGACTAATTCTCTAGGCAGGAGGAAAGGGCACCAGGCAGCTCCTCCCTGCCCCAGCGCTGCCGGTCCAGCGCCACCGGCTTCGGGGTCCTACGCTTCTCCGCTGCCACCGCTTCTTCCGCTCGGCACGAGCCACCCCGGGGAACTGCTCTTTGCAAGCTCCCCAAGAACAAAGGTGCCGTCTGAAACGCTAAAGCGGCAAGAAGCGCTTCGCGAGCTGCGGCTGCCTTTCACGTGACTCGGCCAGATTTTTTTCTTTTTTTTCCCCCCCGTAATTTCACCGAAAGGGTTACGGCTAGCGCAGCAGAAGGAACCGTGTTCCTGCGCAGCTACCAAGAACTTCCAGACTCAAAACAGGTCCCAGGATAACGCCGGTGCTCGCCTGCACCACCTGGCAGCTCGGAGAAGACTGAGGCTTCTTCAGCAAAGTCTGCGAGTTAAACCAGCTTGGCAGCTACTCTGAGGCAAAGAGAGGACAAGATAAAATCCAGCCTGAGAACACACATGGGACAAAGCAACCGCTGGTTCGTCGTTTAAGGAGAGAAACGTATCACTGACCTTAGAGGAACCTGGAAAACGCGGGCCACGAGCCGCAGAGGGCTTAACAAGGCGGGATAAATGAAGCGGTGAGAACAGGCTCCATTTGCGAACGCATTGCTATGTTTTCCTCCTCGTTTTAGGACACTGGTCTCGATCTAGGGTTAATTGGCAATTCTTGCTCTGACAATTCCCATTAGCCTCACCCGGGGAAGGAAGGCAGTCGTGAAACTGCCCCGCGTGTCGGCAACCACACACGCCACTTCCATTTTTGAAAACGTTGAGACAATATAATTGAGAAAAATCCCTCCCTGACGTTCAACCTGTCAGATCTCAAGAGGAGCCGGGGGTAAAGCAGCAGAGATCCAGAGCAGGCCTTGTGTTAACGCCTCGTGCTCTCGAGACGAGGCGCGTTCTCGTCCCAGCTGCTGGGAAGAGACCACGACACGGCCGAAGCCCGGTGCGCGGGGCGGAGGAGGAGAGGACCGGAGCAAGTCCGAGCGGTGGAGACGGCATCGGACGGCAAACACACACACTTCAAACCGGTCCTCGCTTTAGCAGCGTACCAGGAGTCCTCAAACTAGAAGAGCAACTGCCGAGGGCAGCACAAACCCTGCTCTGTCTCCATGCCTCAACGTTTTCCCTTCCTCAGCGCACAGCAGACGCTGGGCTCCTACCGTTGCTCTATCTGCCTGTCTACTTACTGGGCAGAGTTTGACTCTCCCCTGCACAGGCGTTTCCCAGCGGCACTCGGAAGGCACCGGGACGCTCTCCATCTCTCCCCACCGGACGGTACCTCCGGTGCGAGCTGCTGCGAATGACCCCACCACAGCAGCTGGGAAAGCACGGGACTGCGGGCTACTGGAGATGCACTGAGAACAGTTTCTTCTTTTTGCTCAACTTTTCTTCATTTTTAAACTTGGTAACTTGAAAAAAATAAGTAGCACAATCATACAACTACGGGGGATTCCCTGTCTACTCATCACTAAAACCTAGAGAAACAGTGTGGGAGTGAGAGAAAGTGGGGGGAAGAGAGAGAAAGAGTATGCACGCACTCGAGAGGCACACTGCAAATGGGCTGAAGCTAAAAAGGACCAGCATCAGACGATCCCAAAGCGTTCTGCTCGTTTCCTCTTCTTTGCCTGCAGAGAGGAATTACAAGGGGGAAAAAAAAAAAAAATCAAAACCAAAGAGAAACAAATGAACAAATTCTTTAAAATCTCACACAACCCGACGGAGAATTTATTAGATGTTTGGCATCGGTAACAACGCCGGAGCTCAGCAGCTCCAGCCCCTTCTTGAGTGCACCAACACCACGTTAGTTCGAGGGAGCTACGAAGTTTTTATTCTAACGTTGGGACAAAGAGCGCCCCGAAATCAAGTAGCAGAAACATACAGTGCCTGAGATACAGTGCTGCCGAAGTCACTTCGTCTTGCTGGCAAAGCGCTACAAAGGGGCTGAGCTGGGAACAATGACTACTTCAGAGGCCTGGAAACCCTTCCAGGCAGTGGGGAGGTGGGAAATGTAAAAGGGCAAAGGGTTAACACTCTCCTATTCATGGAAAAGGTGAGAGGGACACACTAAAACGCATTAAATATACTATTGCGTCTCTCAGATATGCCTTTAAGCCGATACACGAGGGGCGTATAAATCTTAATTTTTAGCAGGATAAATAGCCCGGGGGCAACAGAAGCCCTAATCAAGAATCTCCAGGGGAAAGGTGCATTTGAGTGCACACAATACCAGTAAAAAGACCTTTTTGTTCCAGGCACAATCTCCAAGTGACCTAACGGAAAAGCATGGAATCCCTCGCCCAGCCGCCCCCTCCGCGCGGGCCGGAGGGGCTCATTCTCCCATGCTCAGCAGAAGGCTGGGAACGCCGCTCCCTGCTTCGCGCAGGGCAGCGTTTCTGCCGTAAACCCAAAACAAAACACGCGCACACACACACACACAAAAAAAAAAAAGACCCTAAACCCCACCTGAATTGTTGAGATTGCTCTTAGGAACCAAACAAAACCCACTTCTCGTCTGTCGAGCCCAGGAGCCATCTGGTTAAGCAGTTTCCGAGACCCAACACTTGCCCTACCGCAAACCTTTGCCATTTAATTGTTAACGCAGGGGTCCCCAGCCCGGCGGGGTCCCTTTGTCCCCAAGGAGAGGGGTGCCCGACTCCGGCTGATCCGCGCCGGAGCCGTATTTACGCGGCACCATAGGGCGCACGGCGCTCCCCACCTAACTTAACGTAGGAGCTACCGCGCCGGAGCGCAGCCTGCGTGGTGACTTGGATGAATTTGAAGCAGAAGAAAGCGTAAAAGTACGCAAAAAGAGCACAAAATTGCCCTGAGGAGCTTACAGATTTAAAAGGTGGGCCAAAAGCACAGAGGACAGAACAAAGCATGGAAGGAGAAAAGCTGGAAACGGGGTCAGCATCTCAATCCTCATTATATTGTAGAGTCTCTGGGGATTTATTGATGAAGACCTACAATAGCATCGCCCAAGGGGAAGCAGAGGGTTCAGAAGCATCCAGGACGCAGGGAATTACGGGGTCCAGGGAACAGATAGAGTCAGCTCAAACCGATGGGAGGGGGAACCAGGGTGGGAGGAACTGGGGTAGAGCAGATGTGCCCCCGCCTCTTCTGGAAGCATCCGTGCCATCCTGCCAGAGGAGGAGCTGGACGCCAACACGTGCTGGCACGCTCCCGTGGCTTGGTAGACTCCAGAGGAGCCTATTTCCAGCAAGAGGCAGGGAAAAAGCCACAACGGATGGATGGCAGAAGCTCAACGCTCGCTAAGGACAAGAGGCTGAGCGGCCACGGGAGCGCACCCACCCACAGCTCGGGCTCAGCCCCACGCCAGCGCTGGGGACCCGGTGCTGAGCGAGGTCCCAGGGGTGCGGGGTCACGCCAACACCCCCGGCACCGTCACTGCTCCCCTCAGCATCCTCGGCCGCTCCCCACCCGCTCAGGAAAAGGTTTTACCTCTGTGTCCTCTGTAGCTCCAGCCCCGGCTGAACTCGTTACAATGCCAAACCGCTCCTTTCTCTTCTTCAGTTTCTCGTCTTCTTCACTCTGGCACAAAGAAGGACGAAGATTTATTTTGTTGGCGATGCCCCAGGGTGCTCGTTTAATGGTAAATCATGTTCCCTCCTACCCCCACTCCTCCCGCAGTCGGCTACCAGAGGACCTGCTAAAAGTTGGAGCAAGGCAGCGGAGACGCCGAGAACGGAGCGGGCTTCTCCTCCACCTTGGCAAAGCGCGCTGGCCGCAGGGGACGCGTCGCACGTGCTGGAGAAGAGCTCCTGCGGAGCATGTCAGATACCGCGGGCGGCTCTGGTCCTGCCACAGCCATCGACGAAGGCGCACAAGGGCAGCGTCCACCTACCAGCCCGCGGCACGACCTCCTCGAATAAAGCCACAGCCCCCCTCAAGCCTGCCCATCGTTACAGCCCCCGTATCGTCTTTGCTCTGAATTTCTTCACGCTCAAAGGCGAGCACGAAGAAAGGTGGAAGGAAAGGACAAGCACCTCGTCACAGCTCCTGTGGCAGGGTGCAGGTGGGCACGTGCGAAGGAAAATCCAACCTCAGCGGCCAGAACCTCACCTTTGTCTGGATGTGGTCTGGGGAGGATTTGGGGGAAGCATCTACGGCTGTGGCAGGGACCTTCGTAACGCCCTTGGGAAAGCGAGCAGTAGGAACCTGACAGTCACCCCAAGGTACGGACGCCACGCCGCTTCTCTCGGAAACATTCCGATTTGGAGATGGAGGCTCAGCACTCACCCCAGCTTCCTCAGTCTCCTTTAGTTTCTTTCCAGCCTGAGCAAGCAAATTTCTACTGACGTTTCCCAGAGCCTTCCGATCCCTGCTTCTCAAGGTTCTCCAAAAAAACGTGGAGGCTTTTTACCTCTGCTGCCATCACCCGTGCTGTCATCTTGATCGCCAGTAATAGCCAAACCCATCATCACCCGTAAAAGCCTCAACGCATCCATTTTCTGAAGATTTATTCCTACCTCTGGTTGTTTCGTGCCTCTTTCAGACCATTTCTACAGTTAAGGCTGCCTGATTACTTTGCTCGGCTCCTACCACTTCTCCCTCCCCTGTCATTAAGCACATCTCAGAGCTCTCACTCCCCATAACCCCATTCCCTACACCTCGTTATCCATGGGAGCGCGGCTCTCGCTCGCCGAAGGGGCCCTGGCCGCGCCGCCCCGACGCACGGCTTCCACCGCCCTGGGGAACCAGAGGTGCCAACGCCATCACCTGGGGTTTAGAGCAAGGGGCAGCAGGAGAGCAGGAGCACCATTTCCAAGAAAATACGCTCCACCCGGATCAACTGGAATTAGCCGGCCAAGCAGAGGAATCAAGCCAGACGCTTATCCGTTTAAGCTTGAGGTCATAAACCACTCCATCAGCAGCCAAATTTGACCGGAGCAGCACCGGGCACCCTGCTAGCGAGCCGCGGGGTAACCTCGCCGTATCAACGCCTTACGTAAACGCCGCAGCAACCCGCCCCGCGCCACGACTCCCGATGCGGACGTGTGTTGTGGCAACAGGGCTGGCCGAGGTGTCTGAACCGAAAGCTCCGAGGTTCTCACAAGCTCCTGCTCCATAGGAAGCCACCAGCAGCCGCGGCCCAAACACGTTCGCTTCCCCCGCTGTCCTCACCGCAGGCACTGCTGCCGAACGCCACGGCAAGCGCTGGCAGCCCCACTGAGCCCGCAGCTTAACCTTCCTTCCCAGAAATCCTCTGCGCAGGACCACGCTTGGAAGACGGCTCTGTCCTCGGGATATCGCCAGCCTCACCCACCTGCTCTACTCTGCCCGTCCTCCTTTCCGTGGTTTGACCGTGAAGCAATGAGCAAAGGTTAAACCAGGCTCTCCCTGCCCTCCCCACTCCCATTTCGTGGAAGACAGCAGGTACGTATTGGTCCTAGGCTCTCGTGGGAGACGCAGCCAAGAGCCTTCTCCCAACCCAGCACCCCACCCAGGTTAGGATTTAGGATTACCCCAGCTTTCGGGAAGAAGCAATGTCCCAGAAAAGCAACAAAACTTGAAGGCTGTGAACAAAGGACGCCGGGAGGGATTATCATCACGGGGACAGGGAAGGGAAGGAAAAGTTGGTCGCCAGAGCAGCGCGACGTATGCGCAAACCGTGGCCACACAAAGCAAATCCACAACCTGGGCATTAGCGACATTAAAAAGGCTCTTAAAAACCATCGCTGCCGCCCGCGTGGTTTAAACGCCACGAGCAAGAGGATGGCCCCAAAGCCACTTTCAAGAAGAAAAGCGCTGTGTCTTTAATAAAAGGACACGGGAGGCTCCCAGGGACTGCACCGAGCTGTAGGTTTTTATTTATTTTTTTGGTAAGCCACCCCCATGCCTCCCGCCCCCACCCCTGCCCTGCAGGGAAAGCACATAACCGTCCTACTAAATCAACACGGTCCTAATGATCTCGCTCACTTGACCCCCTAGCACGACAGTGTCAGATGCAAACACGCGTACAATAAACTTCACTCCATCTTTAGCTTCTCGCTGACAGGTTTTGATTCATGGGGTGCTGAAACCCATCTGAGGAAAATTACCTCTATCAAAACGCTGCTATCTCTGCATCTATCAACCCCTGGTAGTGCCCCGGGGCCGTGCTCCAGCGTGCAAATGGGTGCACCAGCATCTGCAGGGAAAGCTGACCTTTCTGGCAGGATGTCAGATTTATTTTCTAACCTTACTACTTCTAGGCTTGTTCCCTTTGCACTCACGCCATGACAGTTATTTTGTAGTTTGTCTAAAAAAAAAAAAGGGGGGGGTGGGGGAAGGAAGAGGAATAAAAGCTTTTACGAAGGACTCCAAGCCCTGAAGCAAAGTCTTTCCTGCAATCTGGTTACAAGGCAGCATTTACGCAAGGGTAGCGATAGATCTGCGCCGTATGCAGTCCCGAAGCTTTAAATTTTCACCCCTGAACTCTATCTGCGGGACCGCAGGGCACGGCTCCGCACGGGGCTGCTGTCACTAACAGCATCCCACCACCATGGGAATCTGCCTGGGGATCCGCTTCCTCTCCGTGCGAAATCCGGAATCCCTCTTTGTCCGGAATGCCCAGTCTAAACCCCACGGACTCCGGGCACTGAAGGGGCAGACTCTGCAGCACCCCAGGCAGAATCAGGCCCCTCTGGCCCCAAGGCCAATGTCCCCAAGCTGCTGCCTACCCTCTTCCACGCAGGGAATGGGGAAGCGAGGAAAGAGGGCTCGGCCTTCTGGTGAGCCCTGTGCAGCATCCATAGGAACCTCGGGCTTCAAGCGATCTTTTTTATTTTTTCCTTGAAGCAAGTGACATGCGGGAGCTCCCCGGTGTGCACGGGGAGAGGTCCCAAAGGGCAACAGGGGCCGTACAGCTCCAGACTGGAAGAGTGCCTGTCAGCACGGATTAAATCCAGGTTTAACGGCTCGTCCTCTGGCTCACATCGCTTATTCCCAAAAAGAGAGAAGGATCCATTTAAAAACTGGATCGTTCCCTCTCTCCCGGGAGAAGGCCAAGTGCTACTGCTGGTGCTGGAAGAGTTAATGCCAAAAGGCATTAATTCGTGGTTTCCATGGTGCGCGGAGCTCTGGCACTAGCCGCTGCCCTGCCAACAGAGCAGATCCCAGCTCGGGGCAGGCGGAGCACAGCTGGTTACCTCTGAGCAGGACACAGGAGCTCCCTGCAAGGCAGATCTCAGCCCCTGGCTGACAGCAAGCCCGCCGCTCTCCTCTCCCACCTGAGCTCGGCAAGCTGCAATTCCTGCAGCGGTGGAAATGAGGAGCCGCGGCAGCAGCGCTCCGGTGCCGTGTTCTGGTTAACTTACCTGCAGGATTCAAACTTTTACAGAAGGGGAAAAACCCCACCGCTGGCCTCGCTCTTAAAGGGCGGGCAAGCTGATCCCAGATCACCTAAAGGCATCTCACTGCCTCTGGTGTTCGGGGCAAGAAGCAGGACAGGCGTCCTCGGCCCCCAGCGCCTATGAGTTTCTAATAAACGATTCATCACGGGCATCTCTGATGTCCGCACCGAGCGAGCTGCTGCAAAGGACGAGGCCAGCGTGGCCCCGCCAGCCGTTCATACATCCCATTCCGTGTTCACAGCGCCCAAGTCTCGGAGACGTAGATTCAACAGCGGTTGCTCCACGTGCGCGCTATGAAATGAGGCTTCAGGAGCAACGTCGGGCTCATCCCGAGCAGCTGGGTAGGGAGAAGCATGAGGAACCAGCCTGGCTCTCCAGGAGACCCCGGCACAGATTTGGACCAGGGGAAAGGGACCAACGCACGGGAGATGCTCCACGTGTTCAGCTGTCGGCTGCAGCTATCCCGTCGTCAGCTCACAGCTCGCTGCCCTGGCTTGGCCAGGCTCGTTGCGCAGTAACAGCCACGTACAAGGTCAGGCAACAGCTTTCTTCAAAGGGGCAGCTCCCCGACGTGGAGGGAAACGACTCGCTTGGTGCACCCACTCTGTATTTTAAAAGCCCAGGTCGCTATGAAATCTCTGCCCCCGAGGCCAAGTTTCATGCTGCATGGGCAGAGTGCTGCTTTCTCCGCAGATTAAAGCATCCCCAGGAGGAAACTGCTCTGGATTTGTAGATGAAGCCCGGAGTATCCTCATCACAAATGCAGAGAGACAGACACGAGCCTCCGTAATCGCATCCTCGGTGTTTTCATTCTCGGAGAATGGAAGGGTGTGTGCCCACATGTGTGTATAAAACCGGACCCTTCTGGTCACTCTCCTGTATCTCGCTGCAGCATGACGGATGGCAGGATGAAAAGCAGAGCCCCGAGGCTTTCAGGCGATGGTAGATTAATGATGACATGGCCTTGACCTCCAAAAGGTAAAGGTTATGAAACACTCAAGGGTAACTGGGCTTCCAATTTCATACCCGGAGGGTGAATGACAGCAACTGATGGTTTTATTCTCAGAAACACTCCAATCCTAGGACGCACAGCTGTCACCCACCACCTTTTTGAAATTCATCTCAACGTATTTACTCCTCCTGTTTCTTTCCCCTCGCAGTCTCCGAACGCTGCCAAGTCCTCCTGGAGCTGATGCTCCCGTACGCCAGCAAGCGTTCAGCAGGGGACGGGAAGCAACAGGGAAGCCCAGGGTTTATACCGAAATATTCCACGTGTGCCTTACACCCCCTTCCCATTTCCATCCGCAAATTGCCTTTCCCGCAGGAGATCTTCGCCTCACAGCACACAGAGCAGGGCGCAGGAACGAGGAGCGACGCCGGGTTTCACACTCCGCTCCTCCAAAAGCCCGACAGAACACAGGGGTGATCTCGAGCCGCCCCTTTCAACGCAAGTCAGCACAGCTCTTTCATCTCCAACAGCACTTCATGCCTCCAGCCCAGATCTGGAGCTGGTTGCAGAGCGATACATGCCGAGACTGAGCCAGCAGAGATAGTCACAGCCTTTCTCCAAAATACCGCCTACATAAGGACCCCACTTAGATTAGATACATGCGGCAGGAATATACATTAAAGTCCCTATCGCGGTCCTTATACAAACAGTACGCTAGTGTTAGAAGGACCCTCTGTTCCGCTGCCATGTAGGAATGACTTTTAAACAGCACAGCTTATACAAAAATCACACAACGTAGGCGGATCCAAGGGCCTCGACGCGTTTCAGAAACGTCAAACACGGCTTTATCTCCATGGGAAATGGACACCAAACCCCCAGCGCCGGGAGCTCAACGTGGGGACTCAGAGAAACATCCCCTTCACCGTCTCACATCAAGCCGGCGGTGACATCCAACGCGGCTGGGTCTCACCGAGGGTCTCACTCACTCACACCCCGGGCCAGCCTGTGCCCCCGGACGATCGGCACGCTCCCCGCTGTCTCTTCTGGAACTCGATTACAGAATTAGTCCACAAAGTCACCTACAGTTAGAGCAAAGCTTGATCTTTGGGCTCACTTCATCTGTTAAAAACCTACTCTTAAGTGCCGGGGACAAGTCCAGTGCAAGAGCAGACCAAGCTGCGGGTCTCTGAAGATCTTTATTTATCACAGGGGATGGGAAGCAGAAAGAGCACGAGTTGTTTAAAATGCCGTGCCCGTTCTGGTTGCACACCGGGGAGATCCCGATTCACTCAATCACTCTGATGAAGCCTGAGCGACACAGGAGCAGTGCTGCTTTCTTGGACTAACTCACTTTCTCAGCAACGTTTGGTTTTTTTATTTTTTACACAAGCTAAGGGAAACCGGCAACCCCAAGCTCGCTCCTCATCCTTTCTTCCAACATACATCTTGGAAAACAGGTTGGGAAGGCAAAAAAACCAACCCCAAACTAACCCAACTGCAGTGTTTTTCTGTGCATCGCGTTGGGCAGGAGCCGCAACAGCCGGCAGTTCTGAGGTTTTTCTGTGTCAAGACACCACGGCTTTCACAGTTAGAAGTTTATGCTCGCCCCAAACGGGATCAGCAGGGGAGGAAGAGAAGAAAGTCACAGACATGTGCTAAGAGTACACCTGCAACTCTCCCAGCGCCGAGTTGAAAAGCATTCTTCGACTTCGACGTCAGGGATGAAAGAAGCATGTCAGGAATGCCGCACGGCCCAGTGAAGGAGACACATTTCAGGTGCACCACAAAGCAAAAGGCCTCGGAAGGGGCTTTTTATCTCTTTGTACCCGCCGAACAGCATCTTAAATATCATATGGCATTTACAGAGGCTCTTCCCTCCTAAAGCTCACTGGCCCCAGCGTGGGAAGGCTTTGAGGCGAGCCCCCCGCGTTCGGCGCAGACCCCAGGAGCACGTTTAAGAGCGATACACCTGGCTCTGGAGGCCGGCAGAGTTAAAGCCGCTTGGCAGAGCAAGACAGTCTTCCCTCGAAGAGTCCAGCTGTTATTAAAAAGAGGCAATCGGGCGATGACTAAACATGATTTGAATTGCACATTAGCCCCAGATTTAAAAAAAAAAAAAAAACAAATCCATCCTATTCAAACCCAACAAGCGCAAAAACGGCAACACACCACGGCAACATTAACCCTTCCCCTGCAAGCGGCAGTGCAAATCCACGCGCATCTGCAAGGCAGCGCGACATGCCGAGCCCACCACGCTGCCGGCTCCGGCAGCTGAGAAGTGCCCGTCACAGAATCATAGAATCGAATCATGGAATCGTTTAGGTTGGAAAAGCCCTTTAAGATCACCCAGTCCAACCATTAACCCAACACTACCAAGTCCACCACTAAACCAATTAAGGGCAGAGTAGCGATTTCATGTTTCCTGGCTTGGGGGCTGGATTATTTTTTAATGAAAGTAAAACTAGGAATCATTAAGGTTGGAAAAGACCTCTAAGATCATCAGTCCATCAACCCAACACCCCCACGCCCACTAAACCATGTCCCCAAGTGCCACCTCTGCCCGTTTTTTGAACCCCTCCAGGGATGGGGACTCCCCCACCTCTCTGGGCAGCCTGGTCCAATGCTTGACCACTCTTTCCACGAAGCAATTTTTCCTAATATCCAATCTAAACCTCCCCTGGCGCGCCTTGAGACCATTTCCTCTCGTCCTATCGCTGGTTACTTGTCTAAGTGCTGCTGCTTTACAAGCTAGAATAAGCGCCTGTAAAAGGAGATGAAATTGCAGTGAGTTTGTAGAACAAGAAAACTCTTGGGTGCAAACGTGCCCGCTGCAGCTGCCAGGGTGGACAGTGGAGACGATCACCGGAGCCATGCACATTTATTCTCCCGGGGATCCCGGGGCACATAGCTTAATTTTGACTCAAAGGCGGTTTTATCTCCAGGCTCTGTACACATACCCAAGGGCCTGGGAAGCCAGCTGAGCGCTCCCCACTCCTAATCCCAAAGGTAAAAGATTTTTTCAGTCATAAAGTGAAGCAGGTTGGGAGAGAGACCAAAGAGTTTCCTCCTGCTGCCCAGAAGCTCCCAAGGCACCCGTGGCCTGGCAGTGGCTTTGCACCCCACAGATCACTGCAAAGCAGCGTCAGCGGCTCAAGGGAGCAGAGTTAGGGACCCATCAGTTCCAATACAACCGGGAAAACCAAACTGGCCTGCAGGAGGAAACTGCCAAGGGCGGAGTGGCACCTCCCGGTGCAATTTCACTGCCTGGAGTTTAATTATAAGAGACTTTGCGCTAATCTACGAACTACTTCAAGCACTAACCTCCAAGCAGAGAAGCACAGCGCTGGCCGTAACTCAGCCTTTCTCTCACCATTTACACCTGGCTTCTCTTTTTGAGAAGCAGCAGACCAAAGGCTGGATTATCAATTCTCTCCTCGACCCAACCTTTGTTTCTGTGCCAAATAACTGCCTTGAGCCAAGGGCACGCCTGGAGCCTGCACGTCCCCGCGCCGACAGGCCAACCCTTCATGCAAGCAATGCCAGGGGACGGTCCACGCTTGACTTCTAGGCTGGACGCTTGGTTTCTCAGCCTCACCCCACAGACCATCCTCCTCCTCCTGGGCAGCAGCGGCAGGGATGAGCAGAACAGCCCTACCTTCCCGTGGAAAGGCAAAGACAAAATCCTGCGGAGGGAGGACCTGGGGTAGAGGGTCACTCAGATTTTGGACAGGGAACCAAACTCAAGAATTTAGCCGCCCTATCCCAGCAAACAGGAATCGCGCTACAGAAAGAGCCGACATCCAAGAGCATCCAGGGCTGCCTCCAACTGGCAAGGTACCACGGAAAAAACCAGATGTCTGAGTAGCAGGCTAAAAGAGGAAACACGCAGGCTGACAGCCCGCATCCGCGCACAGCCCAGCCCCTCTAGAGTCAGGATCTACGCGGACGCTCATCCCTTCCGCACGTACAAAGTCTTCAGAGCTCTTTCAACCAGAAGAGATAAAAGGCGGTGGGTAAAGCACTCAAAGTCCCTTATGTTTGATCTTTTATGGTCACTTAATTTGGTTTCTCCAGTATCAGTAAAAGCTTCAGATTCTAGCAGAGCTCGAAGGGAAATCTAGGAAGAGAGCTACTGCTCTGCAAATATTCAACTAACTGAACCCCAGTAATTGTTAAATCTGTGTATTTATCCCTCCAGGACGGCAGCTCGCGTGCCAGCTGCACGCCAGAGCAGGAACAGCCTCATCCATGGGGACCCCTCCTCTCCCCTCCCAGCCTGGCTCCCCATACGAACACCCCCTCACTCACTTTTATGTCTTTAAAATAACAAGAATGGCCAGAGCCCAGGCAAAGGTATATCAGCCACTAAATTACCCGTGGAATGTAAGCTGTTCCATCCCAAACATTATTATAAGACCAGGTTTTTAAACAAGCTTCTTCTGGCCCTGCGGGATGAGCCTGGCTGCCTAACGGCCCAACCTACCACAGGACATTACGCAGCCGCAGTTCAACCATCAGAACACCTAAATCCGCGTGTTCCGGCAAAGCCAGGCCGGGGAGACTCCCAGCCACATGCCAGCGGCGTCGCTGCAGGGCACCCGCTCACAGATGCTTTGGTAGAAAAAGGTATTTGAGGTGGTCCTGGATCCGCATTCGGGGGTCTCTAAGCCCCCACGAGGTCAGCGCTCCCCAGCCCTGCGCCCGTCGGTGCCCTAAAGGACCTTCCAGAAAGCGCAGAGCGGGGAAAGATCAGCTCTGCTATCCAATAACCGAATGGGAGAGGGTTTTCTGAGGAAGTGAGGCTTTCCACTGCTGAATTAGTAAGACTAGGAAAACTTTTGGGGACCTAAGAGTGTGGATCGTTTGCATTTACGGAGGTTCTTCTAATGCTCCTACAAAACCATCGGCACTGCACGCGGCCGTGAAGAGGAAGCTCAGAGTCCCCCTCAAAAACCACAGCCACGAACCAAAGACTTGGTGCAACATCACGGCAGAGCCCAGCGCTGCCGGGGGATGCAAACCCATTAAACCTCCCAAGAACAGAAAGAGCCACTTAAGTTATCTTAATTAAAAGGATTAAACGGAAAGGAGGGGATCCCCGGCAGAACCGCGCAAGGTTCAATTCGCCCGCAGACGTTCCTCGCGGCCCCCCCTCCGCATGCACACAGTGCACGCACCCCTCCGCGCGTTTCACAACGGGGTTTTTTTTGGGGGGGGGGGGGGGGGGGGGGGCCTGTTTTTATTTTTGTCCTCTGCAGTGAAGAGGGGTTAAGGGGAAACCTGACTTTGTTTCTCCGCTTGAGACTCGAATAGGCTCTGGAAGGCCGGGAGCGAGAGCCGGGTCTGCCATTCTTCCCCAGCCGCTCCTCCAAATTCCTGCAGCCAAATGGTTCAAGAGCCCCTGAATGGGACATAATGACATCATTGATTGAATCATAATAGAGGGGGAAAGGGGGGGTGGGGAAAAGATGTATTTGTGTTACAGACAAAAGCGAAGTTCTGTTTCACAGCGGGGACCAATGAAGAACCAGATGACTGGGCAGAGGGAGGTCAGAGAGTCCCCCCCAGCATTGTCCCCCCCGGGAGCGAGCCCTTCGCCACTCCCCAAAGGTTTGTCCGGGATGCGGAGCCCTTTCAGGCGGCGCGGGGATCAATGCGCGACCAGGAGTCCCCCTGACCCCGCACAGCGCTCTCGTCATTTATTTTTAAGATGACATCGTGGGTGTGTGTAAGCGCGCGTAAAGGGCTGGGGCGGAGGGGGAAGCGCTTCCCAAGGAATGATGGTAAACACCAAATCACTTCAGGAGCCGGAGCCGGCGGCAGACGGGAGCGACAGCGCAGCGCTGAGCCACGCAGTCACTTCGCGTTTGTTCCTTTCGCGGCGGCTTTTTCCCCTTTGCGCTAGGACCGCGCGAACGCGTAACCACAGTTTTGGGACCGGGTTAGCCGAGCCACGCTGGTGCTGCACCGCCACGCTGGTGCTGCACCGCCACGCTGGTGCTGCACCGCCACGCTGGTGCTGCACCGCCACGCTGGTGCTGCACCGCCACGCTGGTGCTGCAGCCCAGCAGAAGACCCTCCGAGCCCTTTCAGAGGGCAGCTGGATGCCAAGTTGACATTTCTATTGAAAACAAAGTCAGGGGTTGCTTCAACCGCTGTTTTCACATCCTGCCCAGGCAAAGGCTAGAGAAAACATCACATGATACCCAGTAAGCGCTGAAAAGATAACGAAAGCCGCAGTCTTATCGAGCGTAGGAGGGCGTAAGATGTTCTTATCGGGTGTAAGATGTTCTCATGTGCCCAACCACGAGAGTTTCCAGTACAAAGAGAAGGACAGTGACACAGCGTACGGACCCAAGCACAACCCTGGAGACTGCTCTTGTGCGTAGGAGAGCCGAGGGCAGGCTCCGGGCACCTCGCACCTCCCCAGGGTGGCACACGGGCTCCGCACAGCACCTCCCTCTGCTCTACAGCCCGAAACCCTCACGACCAGGTCATTCACACCCCAAATTCCCACGGGACCAACACCCCAGTCGCTTTAAGCACCGACCACAGTAAAAGGCAGCTCCACCTTTGCCTGACGTGGAGCTTATTCACGGGGATGCGAGAACTAAGCCCTTGCAAAGCCCCTGGTGAAGTGCAAAGTCGGAAGGTCCAGAATTGAAAATTCAGGAAAGCCCTGGCAGGTAAGGAACAGAATCCCCAGCACAGCACGTGCAAGAGGGACGGGAGAGTTCTGTCTGGAAGCAGCTTCACCAAAGGCTCTGGGGAGATGGGGAAGAGCCTGGTCACGGTGACGCCTGCTGACGTGCGTGGCAGCCAGAAAACAGCCAGCGCGATGGGAGAAAACACCACGACCAAGAAACACGCAGGGTGGCTCTGCAACCCCAGCACTGGCCACAGCACCCTGCTCGCTGCCATCGCACAACACCCGTGCCACTGCCCCGGCCGGCCGAGAAGGGGAAGAAGCCGGTGGCAAGATTTACAAGAGTGTGGGTAGCTGAGGCAGCAGGAGAGAGGGAAATTATTTTGGATGTGCTGGAGAGGAAATGCCAGAGGGGAGGAAATAACAGCAGCTGAGAGCACAGGTGACCGAGGGTCACAGCACAGGCACCGGGGAAGGGACGCTTCGAGACGCCGGCTCGCCGGCTTTCCAGCCCCTCGGGCACAGCGACTTACCCGCTGCACAGCTGAACTTGAACCCTTCTGGCACAAGTGAGTTTTAGGGGAGCAGCAGGAAAGCACCGGCACCTCCGCCAAGGCAGCAGGATGGGCTTCCCGGGAGCGCTACGCTTGCGTTCCTGTGTGGTTATGTGCCTGCAGGCACGCCGTCAGTCTGAAACCATGAAATTACGCTCCCACCTGAAAAGCGTAACTTGTCGTTTGCTACAACACACCTAAGGCTCCTCATACCTTGTGCGGCATGACCGAGCTTTGCGTCTCATTAACTTCACTACTTCCTATTAGCGTGACTTATTCCCAGGGGCAGGGAGTAGACCGTTTAGAAGAGCAACAAGTATTATGCCACTAAAACAGCGGAGAGACTGTAGAGGCAGGAAACTTGAGCATTTTTCAAGCTTTTAAGATCTACCTAGTCCAGAAAGGGCGACAATCCCTTGAAAGGCGTCTCAATCCAATCCTTGTGTTTCAAATTCATCTTTACTCCCCTGCACAGGAATCAACCCGCACGGAGTCAGGCTCGCAGCAGCCTGCAATACGTGACCATCGAACACACCAGCGCAGAGGCTGGTTTTTCCCCCACGCACAGCGATTGCAGTGGCCAGGTCCACATCACCTCAAGCTCCTTAGGGCTTCAGCGAGGTTTCTGCCGCTAGCAGCAAACCTCGATTTCTTTTCCCCCCTGCATACCAGTCTAGAGTTAGTCTAGAGTTATTTGCAAACAAGGCTGGCTGGAGAAAACTCCTTATTTGCCTTCTAGGAAACACAAGACCCTAATTGCCTTGCACAATCCCATTGAATGCCAGCTGCATCACCAGGGATCGGGACTGGAAACCACAAATCCACCCCCTCTTCCCAGAAGAGATTGTTGCATTGCCCTTGGCTGGAGCGCATCAGGCCAGCAAAGACCACCACGGCCCTCACGGGGAAACTATTGCTTTGTCTTAAATGAAAAAACACAAAAGGGGAAAAAAAAATTGAGGTCCGTTAAACCTTTACATTCGTCCTGTAACCTCAGGTCTGATTTTCCACGTGGCTGCAGCCCTATGAAGGTGTGGGTTCACCTTCAAGCACACCGGTAAGCCACGCGCCGGCACTGCCGAGCCTTCCCTTCCCGTGCCCACGTCTCCAGCAGCGGCTGCTCTGCCCTGCGCCCCGCAGCCCGGGTCAGAGCCGGGGCCGGGCTGTAGCACGCCACGCAGCCCGCGTTCAACGGCATCCGACAGCCTTTGTCCAGAGGCATGCCGGTGCTGAGCTTCACCACGTCCGGGATGGGGACAGGGAGGGCTCTCTGGGTGCAGGAGTGTTAACAACAAGCCTACAACACCCCTGCCATTACAAAGGGCGAATGTAAACATCTCACCCGCCCTGCCCTCTGCCCAGGGATGCTGCCTGCGCCGGCGATTTGGTCGACGCCAACCCCTTCCCTGAGCGACCCCCGGGAGGGGGCAGGGGCGGCGGAGGCCTCGCTTACAGCACCCTTGTGTTAAAACGTCCATGACTGCCGGCACTATTCTTCACCTTGTCACTTCCCATTATCTTAAACCAACAGGCCCGCATTCAGCGGCTCAACTTGGAAAATAGTGACGTCGCTTCGCAGGGCTTGGGGGCAGGAGAGGCAGCGAGGGGACAGGCGGCGCGCACCGATAGTTACGGCGGCACGCAGCTGAAGCACGCAGCGAGCCAAACACGGACCCACGCGGGGCTCCTGCCCAGGAGCCAGGAAAGAAAAATAAGTTCTTTGAGGATTAGTGCGCAGCTTCTATAAACCCTTACAGGGGCCAGCTGGAAACTCTCCAGCATTTACCTGCAAAAGCATTAAGGCTGGAGTGCCCCAAAACCGCTTTTTCTCTCCTCAAGACTGAGGTTTACCTTTTGATACGGACGCTGTTACCTGTCGGCAGTCAGTCCTGCTCAGCAACAGCTAAGGCAAAAAAAAAAAAACCAAAAAGGCACAAAACAGCTCAGCCGCCTTCGAGTCATCTGCTGCTGAGCCCTCCCCAAGCAGTCCCACCGTGAGCACGGACAAACGGCCTCTGGACGCACAGAATCGCATCTCACCAGCTTCGACGCTCCTTGCTAGTTGCATTATTTTGTATCTGGATCTTCCAACTCTGTTTCTGCACACCCATGCAAGTCTAGCTGCATTCTTCTATCTGACCTAGTTTCTACTTTCTGCAGGACTACAGAAAAGGTCCTGTAACAAGTAAAAACATGAGGGGTGTTTTAGAGGGCTTTGCTTTCATTTTACTCTTTAAACCAGGACTATTTTTTAATCTTCTCCCTCTGTAAATCCAGCTGCCTTAGTTACCACTAGTCCAACTCAGAGGGAGATGGAAAATCCTTTAAAAATTACCTAAAGCAGCTTTTTTAAATACCTACAAATATTAAGATTTAAAAGCACAATGTCACGGGAATTTCAGGGCATGGGGAAAGAGCGCGGTACCGGGACTCTGCCCACAGAAGCGCTCTCATTCACCGTGCAGTCTATCGTGACATACCAGCTCCTCCGCATCTGGCACGCTACCCTGCCTGTTCACTGTGATGCTGCTCCAAGGGAGGAAAAAAAAAACTTCTTTCACGTGGCTGATTTAAGAAGTGCCAAGTGCTCCATAAGCCCATTCAAAAAGCAGAACTCGTGCAGCGGTCCTGAAGAGGAAGGATGCACGGACAACACGCAGATGAGCCATCAACTTCTCGGGACAAATACAATCTCGCTACGACTTTGTGGCGCGGTGAAGCCACTTTGCTGAGCCGTCTTTCATATATATTCTAATCACAATGCACTACAGAAGGTAAAAGAGAAGGTGAGAGAGAAAGAGGAATTAAGACGAAGCACGTGGAAAGAGAAGGGGCTGGGTTATAACCTGGAGGAGACGGCTCTCCTCCACTCTGCCACAGCAGAGACGGGGTAGAAAGCAGAGGACAGCAACAGAAAGGCATAAAGCTGATGACAGCCAGAAAAAGTGAAGTTTGGGGGTGGAAAAAAAAGTAATATTCAGGGGCACATGCCCTTTCAAAGAATGCAGGAGCCATGTCTTCAAAGTGACAGCACAAGGCATTTCTTGACGACAAACTGGCCACATAAGCCCATCATGCTTCTCAAAAACACAGGCGTATACCACCACGCGTGACACGTCCGTCCCTGGCGCGAGCTAGCAACAATCCTCGTCCACGAAGCCTTTCTCCTTTCCTCTGCCAACATCAGCACGTCTCCCCCACCACCACCCTTCGCCTCCTTGGTGGTTAATAGCTTCTCATCCGGGGCTGGCAGGGGGTGTTTGGAAAGATTGCAGGCAGAAAAATTATCCAGGAAAAGGATTCCTCCTCAGCACGTTATTATAAGCTTGCTGGAAGCCAAACAATTAAGGCAATTGTTTTCTCTCTCTCATTTAGCTATTTTGTACACACACAGACTTTCTGCTGGTCCACTGACCCCTGCTCTCCTCCAACACCACACGAACGTCACGCAGTCGGCCTGCCAGCTCCGGCCAGCTGATCTCAGGCGAGCGCAGCTCTTATCTGCTCCACGTAAAACACATTCTCATTAACCGGAATTAAACCAGCAGTAATCTAGAATCACGACTGCTGGCTGTACGAGAACATTAACTCTTCCTAGTCAGGACAGTCAGCACCTTTTGCTACAGGGGATACTTTGGCATCCTGTGCTGCTACTGCTGCTCAGGATCCAGCCTGGGACGCCTGCAGGGCTCTTGACATGTCTTATGGCTACAACGCTCCAGCTGTGAAATGGAGGACTTCATCTTAGAACAGAATCATAGAATGGTTTAGGTTGGAAAAGCCCTTTAAGATCACCCAGTCCAACCATTAACCTACACTACCAAGTCCACCACTAAACCAATCAAGGGGAGAGTAGCAATTTCATGTTTCCTGGCTTGGGGGCTGGATTATTTTTTAATGAAAGTAAAAACTAGGAATCATTAAGGTTGGACAGGCCCTCTAAGATCATCAGTCCAACCATCAACCCAACACCCCCATGCCCACTAAACCATGTCCCCAAGTGCCACCTCTGCCCATTTTTTGAACCCCTCCAGGGATGGGGACTCCCCCACCTCTCTAGGCAGCCTGGTCCAATGCTTTGACTACTCTTTCCGTGAAGAAATTTTTCCTAATATCCAACCTAAACCTGCCCTGGCGCAGCTTGAGGCCATTTCCTCTCATCCTATCGCTGGTTACATGGGAGAAGAGACCAACCCCCACCTCACTGCACCCTCCTTGTAGCACAACCAGGCAAAGACAAATGAAGTTAGTCAAGGTGACACCCGCTTTGAGAGTCGCGCTCCCCACTCCGCCTCTCCGACACAGAAACTTCCCCCTGCCCCAAGAAGTCACTGAGCTGGTGATGGGACAGGTTCCCCACGACGCGGAACAGGAACGCTAGGCGCGCAAACGGAGATTTGCGGCAACAAAAATCCTTTGTTTCACCCCCAGCTCAGGGAAAGGCGCTGGGGAGAAGAGGGCTCCGAGTGGGGACTCCTGACTCGGGGCGACCTCGGAGCAGTCGCCTCACCTCTCTGCTCCCAACCTCCGAACGGCCGAGGGTTAATCAGCTAATTGTTCATAAGGCAGTTTGAGACCTCCACCTTAAAGAGGAGCTATAAAAGCCAATTATTTTAGTCATCTGTTCGGATCGGGAAAGGTATTTGATAATGTAATACAAAGGTGGCAAACAGAGCTTTTATGTTATCCCAAGGGCTCTCGCTGTCCATTTGGTGCCAACACTTTCTCAGCAGGAGACTTACAAGGCTATTTTATACATAAAGAGCAAACCACCCCCTTGGAGAAATGCTTCTGAATCGCAGCCACGGCGCAGGCAGCTCCCTCTGCAGCGTCCAACCCTGCATATAAAACACGCAGCTAAACATCCTCCCCGGGGAGCGGAGAGTTTGAGTGTTACAGGGAGCAGCTGCTATAGAGAGGGAACATTTACAAGTGTGGGGGGTTAAGTACAACTAACAGGAGTCAAGGGATGGTAGCTTTAGGTCAGCCAGCGTGTGCTTTAACAGGAGGCCTCGGAGGGGAGAGTCAGTGCTACGGGGAGATAAACGCTTGCTTGATTTATTTTAAAAATTAATTTGATGGCCCCGTGCTGCCTTGAGACAAATGAGCACCTGCCTCTTCTGCTCCAGCACCGCCAACCTTTCTGTTCGCCTGCTCTCCTCCCAGCGACCCGGGTCTCGCTTTCCCTTTAGGCAGAGAGGAAGAGGATTTTAAACTTGAAAGATTTCCACCCCAGAGGGCTAACAGAGGGGGAAGGGGGGTTCAAAGCTACAGATGAGTTCACAGCCACTAACGCAGCTCTGCATTTGCTCCCTGCTCACAGCGGGTCTGAAATCCCCCTTAGCTACGATTCTCCCCCCCACATCCCTACCCCTCCCCAAACCAATTTGAATAGGAAATGAAGTGTGGCTCCGTGGAGACAATGGTTTATTGTAAAGTTTTTGCTGCGACGCACGGTATAAAAACCTGCCAAGACACATGTAAACATTCGCAACTGCCAGGCTCCTCCGTAATGAAAAGCTATAAAGAACACCCAGGTGGGAAGCACAATACTACCAGCTAATTAAAGTAACCAATAATATTCCTCCCAGGAATGCAAGAGTGTGTTCCGCTCAGTGGGAGAAGCCACTTCTAAGCCCATGAACTCGGCTTCCTGGTGGAGCAAACAAAAAAGGGACACGGCGCGGGGAGGCGAGCCCTGCCGCCGGACACCGCTCCGCAGAGCGCGCGGCCGGAGCTCGCGGGGGACACAAAGCCCGGCATCGGGCAATCTGGAGGCGAGAGCCAGCCCTGCCACCGACTCCTGACCTTGGGCGAGTCATTTTCCCCGCCGGTGGGTCTCCATCTGTACAACGGGGAGCAGTTCATTAGTAAACAGCGAGCCGCGTTCGCCGGTGAACGGCTCGGGGAGATCAGACCTCGCACTTCACCGGTTTCAGGTTTTTGGCACATACAGGGGCCACAGCGCAACCCGGGAAGCCCGCTCCTTCCATAAGCCCCGGCTTTATTAAGCTGCAGCCACATAATTCTACCCAGGGAAGGCCACGGCCATAAACATTGACAAGGCATATATTCCTCCTGAAAAATGGGAGCTCCTAGTGACAGGGTTAATGATGTTTGAGCAGCCTCTCACCCTGAGCTCCACATATCCCAGCTTTAATGCACTGGCCTCCTTCCCCCACCCCCAAAGGGACAGGAGAGGGAAGGGGGGGGGAACAGCGACCTCCAATGCCAGATATTTTCTACATCAGTGAATTCCCAGGGCCAGCGGAATAAAGCAGAACACTCGTACGTGGAGAAACAGGCAGCAAAAAAGGTCAAATCCATCCCCCTGAGGAGGAGAGGGGCTTATTTCACAGGGATGGAGAGAAGATGAACCTCCCCTGGCTCTTACCCTTTTCCGCATCGAGAGGAGAGGTCTCCATGCCAACATTATCCAGCTGTTACAGCTGGACAATTCTTTTTCACTCACCACTATTTCTGAACAGTGCTGCAGCACGAGGTTCGTTACAGCTCAGAAGAAGAAAAGGCTATTTTTGTTTGCGAAGCGCACAGAATGTTGTATTAATCTCAGAGCATATATTTATCCTCTCTTCTGTTTTCCCCAAACACGCTAAAGTCATCTTTTCTCCCCGGTTTGCTACAGAACACATTCAGGCAAGGGATTACCGCGCCGGTAAGCGCGCCATTCTCCGGCACACGTTTACCTCCAAGCACACCCTGCGGCCCCCCAGCACGCTCAGCGCCCTTCGGCAAAGCCCACCCTTCCAGCTGGAGGGTCCTTCGGGCCCCCATCTCCTGCCCCACTGACAGACCCCTGCAGTCAGCCCCAGCACGTCAGGGCTGAGCTAAATCAGCTGCTAGGTATGAGGACCAGAAGAGGGGTTACGCTTGTGCGTGTTTCTCCCCTGGAAAAAAATAAATAGCTTTAAGACCAAATTCATCCCCCTACAAAGCTCATCTCATTTGTACTTCAAAGAGTTATTTCCTACCAGGGAGCTCTGGACGCCTTCTCTTCAGAGAGCTCATTACCTTGCTCTTTACAGACTCGGCTCCTACCCCAATCAGAAATGTCCCGCTTACGCAGCGCGAGTCAAATGCCTGAACGCAAACCAATTACACAGCCCGCTAAACGGTGTCTCTTCCCACGTTAAAATTTGGATGAAGGGTCTTAAAATTCAACACCTCTATTCAGCAGTCGTAACTCTCTCAAAACCGTATCAAGAATAACACACACAAAAACAAACAGAAGGAAAGATGAAGGAAACAGAGTTGACAAGACTCCCCCGGGGTCCGGGGCCCATGCCGCTGCATTAATAACAAGATGTAAAACCTCAAGCAGCACGAAGGCTTTGAACGGTCACGGCACGCTACGAGCTGGAGCACCGGGATAATCGGGAGGTGCAAAGAGTGTCCTGGAGGCCAAGGCACCTTACCTTCTTGGAGAGCGAGGAGACATTCAACCCAAATCTTTGAGCCCTTTCCTTTAATTTATCCATGTTTACCTATAAAGACATAGGAAACAATTTATATATATATTTTTTTTAAATCACCATCACTCAAGTTACAGGGATGGAGATAAGGTCACCTCGCGGAAAAGCCTCGCGGAACAGACTCGTGCACAGCGATCAGCCCCAGGGAACACCGGGGCACCGTGCCGCGCCGACATGCAGCAGCGACAGCTCCTGCCAGCACCGCGGGCCGCAAGACAGAACCAGCGTCCCAAAGGAGGCGGCCAGAAACTGCCAATCTGCCCCTTCGCTTCCTCAAACCAACCGCAGGATCAACACCCCGGGTGCCGGTCCCACTCCTGAAGGAGCGGCTGTTTCAGTGTCACCGTGAGCCAGCTGTAGCTGCTACCTTTCCTGTAGCGGTCTCGTCAACACAAACAGAAAATAAACAGCCTTGTAGGCGAATTTGCCAGTACTCTTAAAAGTTACGACTGCTATCTGGCTGCCGCAGGTTTAAGCCATTGTTTCACCCTCACCCTTCCAAAACTATTGTGTCACACCTAAGCGGGCTTCCAGACCAAGCAGCTTCCCAACACATCGCCCAGCCTGACCGGTTTCCCAGAGAGGCGTCAGCCGCCGTTACGGCATTTATCCCTAACGAACACAGAGCTTCCGGGACAAGCCTTCCACAGCACGTAGTTCTGCAGAGGAAACACTGGTGCTATTCTGCCTCGCAGATGCTCACGCAAGATCTTTTACGCCCCTGGCACCAGAGAAACCTATAACCTTGCCCAGTGACAGATCTTGTCGTGGCTTAACTGTTCCGCTCATCCTCAGCCGAGCATGCAAATACCGAGCCGGCTGCCCGGTGTGACAGAGCTCTCAGCCCCGCACACTTTGGTTCCTCCTACTTAGAGCTGGAAGTCGGACAGGCAAAGCAGCACTGGCCATTAAAAGCAGAGTAGTTTACTACAGGTTGTTCATCATTTCCAGTCCTGAAGCATAATTTAAGCAATTAAAAAAAGAGAATGAAAATCAGACATATTTTAAAAAAAAAAAAAAACCACAGCAAATATCCATCTTTGCTCCTTTCAGCATTTCATTCTAACATCAGCCCATCTGAGAAAACTGCCGTAAAATGCAGCCACAGGGATGGGAACCCCTCAAGCTCAGGGCAGGCCACACATCCAGGTGGGTTATGCCATTAACTTTCACTCCACATACGTTGTTCCTGGACCATTTTGGTAGTTTTTACCCCTGGAGACGGGAACCTCGTTCTACAAATTACAACACGTGTTAAGGGCCTGACCAGCAGTAACTCGAAAACAAGAAGCATTTCTTACCGTGGGTTTGCTGTCTGCAGAGAGGCCTGAAATGAGGAGGCAAGAAAGAGAAATCCCAGTTAGAGAAGAACAAACGTCAGGGGCAGCATCTTATCTAAAAGGAGGTGCAGTAAAGTCACAGCGCTGCCTGAAGCAGCCCTGCACCCATCCCGCCACAGACTAGTGAAGAACCACTGTCTCATTTTTCCCAGCTTCTATCTCTGCTTACGACAGAACGAGTCTCCCAATTTCTTTTTCACCTTCAAATCAGCTTCTCCACCCGCAAAACTGCCGCCAATCCCACCCCACTAAGACAACTTTGGCATTCGAACCCGACATTTTATGAAGGCAAACAAAGTTTGGCGCTCTGTTCGAGGATATCACAGGAAAATCTGGCTAGTGTCTTCCAGTTGTGCTTAGGAAAAAAAAAAAAAGATGCTGGGAAAAGTGTCTGAACCACCAAGCGAACAAGATGTGTCCTTTTCTTCCCGATTCTACAACACATGTTCGGAGCTCCCGGGTGTGGTCAGGAAAAGGGACAGAAGCGAAAACAAAGGTAGTCCCACTGGCAATTTTTTTTTCAAGGAATAATCAAATATTTGCAGTAAGGTCGCTCCATGGATTGGTTCTGCTTCACCTCCTCACCTTTAGTCGAAACTGTGGCCAAACCAAACCTGCCGAAGGTAAACAGAGCTTAGTCAGAGACGGGGGCAAAGATAAGGTCAGCCGGTACCTGACACGGCAGGTCTTATGTGTGAACTTTTCCTTCAAATACTTTCCATGAGAGTACTTGAGTAAAACTGGTTTGGGGGCAGGATCAACTGGAACACGCTATTATTGGCTAATGCAATCACCACAGCAACTCCTGCGCTTACTCTGCGTACAGCAATTCCCCACTTTCTTCATAAAACCAACTTCAAAGTCCAGAACGCTAGTCGGATCACCAGCAGTTCACCATTTTTCCCTTTCATTGCCCTGTCTTTCCAGAATAACCATGAAAACTGCCAGAAATTTCACCGGTATTTTAGCCCAAGCAACCAGTAAAGCATGCATCAAGCACTCCACGGTCAGACACAGCCCAAATTTGGCACGGGGGGTCTCCCGCCTCATGAGGAGCACCACCTCCCGGCAGGTATAACAAAGCACGGGGCTGCAAACCCTCCAGTAATCCTGTCCACCGCTTGTTCAGGCTGGGGACAACCTCCATCTCATTTTTCAGGCTCCTCCCCGGCGTTGTTGTCCCACTGCCCGAGCACAGAGCTGCATTCACCTCACACCAACACAACCTGCCACTGGCAGACGTGTCCGGAGAGGTCTCCTCCCAAGCAAGAAGAAGGGAGAAGGCTCCAAGCGTAGACTCACCGAGCTGCCCGCGCTGCCTTCTTGCTCTCCAGGCTCACGGGCACGTTGAAGCGTTCAGCCCTCTTCTGCATTCGCTGGAGGAGGGAGAGAAAGGAACCAAGTGAGGAAAAGCGAAGGTTTGAAGGGTGCAGAAAAGAGGTTCTGCGGATGGAGAGAAGCAGGGAAACCCAAAACGCGGTGGACTAACGCTCCACCGTGCCCTGCTAGACCAGCAGCATGCAGCCTGGAAAGGGGAAAAACATCCCCCTGCACCCGCAGGTACAGGGAGAGACGCTGCAGGCACCTTCCCTCGGCTTGTGCCACCCAGGAAGCCACCCCACAGCCCCCAGGACGTGCGCTTGACCAAAAGGTGCTCTCTCACGGTTCTGATAAACACAGCCCTAATAAAAAAAGCTAATAAAAAAAGGTATGCCATTACTCTGCTGCTCAGGGAGTGTTCCTAGGAAAGGAGACGTGCCAAAAGAGAACGGGACCAGGGAGCTGACAGAGACAGGCGACTATTTTAAGACGATACAAGGCTGCAACTGTGCCGGAGGCCGGCGTGCCAGCACGCAGGCTGGAGTGCTGCGCACCTCGCCCAGGGAAGCCCTCGTGCCAGAGGGAAAGGAGCAGCGCTCCTGGCAGGGACTACAAAGGGAGCAGCCCTGACTTCCCTCCCGGAGGCAGGAAGCGAGCGGTAGGCAAAACCGGCTTCGGCTGATTTGCAAGAAGAGAGGCAAACAAGATTTCCTTTTCTTCCCCCCTAAGCAAAAGGCCAAATATGCTAGAAAAGGGGTTGGGGGTGGTGGTGGTGTTTGTTTTCAGGGAACTTATTTATTTGGCACAAGCCTTTTCACAAGAGACCGACACTATTCATGCAGTTGGCTCAGCCTCGCAAGCAGAGTTTGCCATTAGCAGTGCAATTCAAGATGAAATTCAGCTACGTAGAAAGGACTCTGCCTGCTGCCCTTGCTGCAGGCAGGGCTTGCCTGGCTTAGAGCACGTTGCCCTGGGCACGGAAAAACTTGGAAGCATCGGAAGTGCAAGGGTTTGCACCTACGAGTATTAAATCCCCTTAAAAGCTTAAGGGAAATACTTAACATTTTATTATTACACAAGGGCCCAAAAATGTGTTTGGTGTTTTAAAGGTTAGAGAAACAGATATTATTTTAACGGAAACATTTACTTTAGCCAAAAGCACAGTGAGGAGCGTAATAAACATGTGCATCAAAACATAAATGTTTAGAAAAGATGGATTAGGAACACCACTCCTAACCGTGTCAGTACTGGGGAACTTTTACTCAACCGAGTAGAAACAATAAAGACAGAAAAATGTACCACACGGGTCAAAGCGTATTTCCTTATTCTTTCGGACGCTTTGAAGAACATCCAAAAGGAATACCTGAAGGGGCAGCTTCTGAAAGGACTCTCGACTACAGACAAGCCACGCCAGAGCAGAGCAGAGGCTCCAGTACCCCAGCGTCCCCCCGAAGGTGACGGTCACACGCGGATGGGTGGTCTGCCTCCTCCACGCCCTCCCAGGCTCCAGTAATCCACAGCAAACGACTGACTGACTTTTAGGCTGCGCTCACATTTGCATTCGTTTATCCCTGACGGGCGCCTTTCCTCAGGAATGTGTCTCCTGGTTTTTTGAACTCATCTGTATTTCTAGCATCTGTAAGAGCCCACATTAACAGCCTCCAGCGTTCAATTATGCATCGTACAGGGAAAATAATTCCCTTTTATCTTCAAAAACCATCTACGACATAATTTTGCTGAGACCTGATTCACACTCAATCAAAAAAAAAAGTGGATTTCCTACGAATAGAACAGCAGAACTCAGAGAAAAACAAAGCCTAACTTCAGCAAGTTCGCCTAATGAGCTCTTTAAGCAGCTACAGCCACGGGCAGCCCCACATCACGGGGCACATGGCTCCTTCAGCTCACATCAGGTACCGCATTTCCCCTCATTACTCCTTCACTGAGGTTATAATCCTCCGCTTGCGACATCACCCTGGTTGCTGTGGAAATGATCGTGTCCCAAACAGAAGATTAAAACTCTAAAGTAGTGGCAAACAGCAGGGAGACAAGAATCATGTTTTCACAGCGATTTCTTCCGTATGGAACACGAGCAAAAAAATAAGGGGGAGGATTAGAGACCCACAATCAGATTCCTGAAACTCAAAAGTTTCGCAAAGTTTTCCCAGAGGAATCGGCAGCTTCTAAGTGTGTTTGTTTTAAATAAGCCCAGCAAATGTAAGTGACAAAGTTAGAGAAGATAAAGATGAGATGATCTGTTAGCTCGTATCAGCTCCTCCCCAACCGATTACTCCCTGAAGCGTATCCTCAACAAAAGCTTTGTAGTTTTACATCTCTGAAGCAATCGGGCTTGCAGCAAGTCCCGAGGGACAGGGATGTGCCATGGCCTGGTGAACTCCGCAGCGGAACTTTTCATCTTCGCAATAGCAGGAAACACAATTTATACACCAGAGTCATAACAGAGGCGGTTCAAGTCTATCAGCCTTTCTCATCCAGAGCAGGGGACGCTACGGGGCAAAGTCCATCTGTGTCTGCGATGGAACGACACCCCAGCAATGACTCAGCTTGTCGCTGCTAAGTTGGAAATATTGAGGTAGGGTCAACGGTGGTTGGTGGCGGAAAGCAACGGCAGCGAGCAGCAAGGAAAGAGGCATTAACGGACAATTGAGAGAAACATTCCTTAAGGCCTAGCGGCAAAATGAAACGTGCCATGGGGTCACCGCCCTGCCAGGTCACTCCACAGCCAGCGACCGGTCATTAATATAAAATCAAGGAAAAATAAAGCAGGTTTACAATGGAAACACTGACACAGCCCCAGCAGCACACAAAAGAGACTCTGAATGAAGCGAGTAAGGAAACCGACACCTCGGAGGATGAAGTAGCGGAAGGAACCTTACCTCCATCTGCGATATTTCTGACGTTATTTTCACTACCTTCTTTTCCGTAATCCTAGAGGTGTTGGGAAAGAGAGAAATCAGTCAGAACAGCTCCCGCTGGTTTCACAGGCATGCCCCCCTGGGAGAGGTATTGGGGTTCTCTTCCCAGCCACCCACCTCTGGAAACACCACCACCACCTGAACTGAGGGCCTGTTTTTAAAACGAAAGCAGCCACAAGCCAGCATCCCCCTTATGAGGGCAAGTTTAGAGCCAGATATCGATGCTAAAGTGAAGTATGAAGCCTGTGAAACTTAATAACCGAAGCCTAGGGTGTGTTGGGGCAGGAAACACACGACCCAGAGAAGGTGCAGCCGTGGGCTCTCCTGCAAGCCTAACTAGCGCCTGGAGTACTCCCAAATTCCTTTGGCGACGATGGGAGGCGAGCTGGAGAAGACACAAGAACCAGCCAGACTCTCATCCATTCTCCACACAGGCTTGGAGGAATAATTAACCCCGTTTAAGGCAAGAGAAACGTTCTGCAATTTTAGCGGGGCGCTGCAGATGCGTCTCAAAACGCCGAGTGGATGTTACAGCAAGAGGCTGCAGACCTACGCAGCCAAGAATAACCCCCTGCCCATCTTAAGGCTCTTAACAGTAACATTCAGCTCTTGTTAGAAGCCCAAAGCCTCGACTGCAAGCCCCAAAGAGCTTTATTCCTTTATGGCCCTCAAATACAAAGGATTGTTCTGTTCTAGTTCATGGGACAGCCACAGGCAACTTTCCCCAGGTCAGCACCAGCACCCCGCGCCCAGGCTCCATTTCAAACACACACTTCCTGAACAATGTGCAGCTGACAACAGCGGGACCAGTAAAAAGACTGAACAAAAATATAATGGAGTGGGCGTGCTCCAAAGTTTATGCTCCGAAAACAGAGCTCAGGCTCGAGGAGGGAAAACAAAAGAGGAAGAGACAAAGTTCGGAAGTTCCCAGGCTAAATGAAATAGCATCCTCCTCCTCCAAACAACTCCCATAAAACAGTGGGTCACAGCCAGCCTCATTAAGGTCTCCCATTTAGAAAAATGCACTGCTTTTGTTCCAGATTCCTGGACAGGTTTCTCATTTTATGCCCTGAAAGGTAGTAATGGCTTAATGGCACTTTCACAGGAAGCAATTCTGCCTGGGACCTGGGCCTTGGCGCTCGCCGGCGCTGCCGGCGGGCACAGCACGCCCCCTCCTGCCCACACGCCACAAGCCCGGGGCTCGTTTCGGGCTCGCCTCATCCTTGGAGCCGCAGAGGGGAGAGCAGCCACGCAGGGAGACAGACAGACCACCAGACAGACCACCGCGTTACCACACAGGGCTGAGGCAAGGGCCACAAGCCCGCTCCAACGCGCGCTGCGACCTCCCTTCCAGCCCAAACTCCAAAACGGGGCGGTAGGAAGCTTATCGCCACCGGCCCTCACACCCCACGGGTTTGCTTTGGTCTACTCAGAAAGGATAGTTACACGTCAGGCGATTTTACAGGAGGCTCTTCTACTTTGACGGGCGGCTCTACCGGCTTCTGCTCTTCCTCCTGCAAAAGTCAAGGAGTTGAGAGGAGGTCAGATAATAAATACCCCGGCCAGCTGAGCAAGAGAGAAACACCACAGCGGGGACACTGTCAAGACTTTTGGGTTCTCGCTGGTTTAAAAGGCGCACGCACCTAAAGATTTCAGCATTATGTGTTTAACTCTGCCTGCTAAGGCAAGGTTTGCAGCAAGAAGTAATAATCTGTGCTGACAGCCTCAGCCTGGCAGGGTTTGAACCCTAGCTGTTATGGACCAGACTCTTGATTTATCCAAAGTCTACTCCCTTACCAGAAAGTCTGGGCTTCACGAGGCTTAGGAAGTAACTCAAGGGAGATGTTCTCCAGCCTGCAAGCGAAGAACATCGAAACTACACGGTGCTCACGCTCAAAGCCCAGCAGCAATCCAGTAAGACCTGTCTCACTTCTCACCAAATAATTTTTTTGTGAAAATGAGGAGAAATCTTCCATATCCTCCACCCGTCCTTGCAGGGCACGCGCTTGCCAAGCAGCAAAGAGCCTGACAATTGGAGGAATCATTTTCCACTGGTGTTTTCAGCCCCAGGTCAGATCTCCTCACCTCTCTCGGAACAAACTCTCCTGCTTTAAGGCTTGATCCCACAGGCCACCCAGCCCAGCCCACACCTGCCCACCATGCAGGCACCAGCTGGGCGACTTTCTCTTATACGCTCTTTCTTACGAGCACGCCAACGCTCCAACCACGTTTGCTGTTCAGTTCGTGACAAAAAACACAGGGCAACACAGTGTGAATCCTGCTGAACATGGGCAGAATGACCCCGCTCTGAACCGGCGGCCACGCACCAAGATTACACACGCTGCCAGAAACCTGCACCGTGCATTCTGCAGGCTGACGCAGCGCCATCGAGCCTTTGCAGTAAAAAATAGCGGGTTTAGACCCCACAAGGAACGACAACGGTGCTTTAATATAGACGCGGCCGCAGGGATCGCCTCGTCCCTCATGCACGCAGCCACCACGCAGCCGCACGCCGCCCGGCAAACCAGAAACCCCTGCGCAGGCCAGTCTACCCAAAAGACGACTCACCTCTATTTCTTCTGCCAGGACATCTTCTTCATTTGCTTCTTCTTCAGCTGGAGGACAAAACAAGAGAGCAATTGCAGTAGCAGATTACTTCAGTAATATCTCTGGCTTCTCTAAAATCTACTATGAGGGTTTTATTCAGGAAAGTGGGAAGCAAAGGTGGTTACAGCAAAGCGCTCGGAGCGGGGAGCTTCTCTTTCACCCCGGAGTTCTGCGCGAACGCAGGTCGAAGCCCAGGAGATCTCTCACCACCGATAACCCCGATAACTTTGGGAAGGAGCCCACGAACACCCCAGCCCGCCCCACCAGCACCCACCGTGCTCCTCCAGGTAAGCCTGGAGCCTGTTGATCAGATCCTGCTTGTTGCCTTTGGCTTCCAGGCCACGGGCCAGGCATTCCTGCTTCAGTTCAGCCAACTACGTAAGAGAAGGAGCTTCCAATTAGCGCGTGGAGTTCACTCACGTGTGCAGAAGCACGCCAAGGAACAAGGGAATAATCATCATTTTTTATGAAAAGCATTATTATTTTTAAAATAAGCCAAAACAATTGGCTTTTTTAGGAGCCACGAAGGCTGCCTCCCCATGTTAAACACCAGCCGCACCCCCAGACCCGCGGGTTTCACCCGGGTAGCCGGGCCGTCCCCCCAGACCCGGAGGAGGATCGCTCTCCGGTGCCCGCCACCGGCCCCCGCCACGACCGAGGCCTCGCAGGGCGCATCCCCGGGCGGGCACCGGAGAGAACGCGGCTCCCGGGCCAGACGAAGGAGGGCCCGGGTACGAGGGGGACCCAGCCGGGACAGCCCCCGGAGCTCTCCCGTGTCCGTGCGCGGCCGGCAGCGCGGCCTCGAGGGGCCCCCAGCCGCAGGGACGCGCCGGCCGCCCCCGCAGGCCGCGGCTCCAGGCGCTGCCCCCCGGGCCGGAGCCGGCGAGGCCCAGGCGGCGGCGGGAGCCCGCGGTCCCCGCTGCCCGGGCCCGGCCAGGCCGCGGCCCCCGCTGCAGGGGCCCGAGGCGGCGGCGGCTCGGCCGGTACCTTCAGCTTATGGAGCTCCACTGTCTCCGCCGCCATCTTGTCACCCCTGCAGCCCCGCTGCCAGCCCCGCCCCCGCCGGCCCGCCCATCGCCCAATCAGCGCCGCGCTTCCTGGACCGGCGATTTCAAACCACTTCCCAACACCGTCCCTCACGACTGGCCAGTCGTCACCCGCGCCTTCCGCCCGCTATTGGCCCGCCAGCGCGTGAGGGGCGGTGCGGTGCTGAGCGACGGGCGAACCGACCAACGGCAGCGGGGAAGCGCTGCGGAGCGGCCAATGGACAGAGAGGGACGCATGCGGGGACTTCCTGGAGACGAGCCCGGGGGCGGGCAGGGTCCTGGCAACGGCTGCGGAGCCGCCGGGTGGGCCGGGGCTGGGGGGGCCGGGGTGAGAGGGGCCAGGGCCGGGGAGGGAGGGGCCAGGGCCGGGGGTGCGAGAGGGCAGGGCTGGGGGGGCCGGGGCTGTGGGGGGCCGGGGCTGTGGGGGGCCGGGGAGGGAGGGGACAGGGCTGGGGGGGGCTGGGGAGAGGGGGACAGGGCCGGGGGTGCGAGGGGACAGGGTTGGGGGGGGGTCGGGGTGCAAGGGGCCGGGGCTGAGGGGGGCTGGGGAGAGAGGGGACAGGGCTGGGGGGGGGGCTGGGGATGCCAGGGGACAGGGCTGTGGGGGCCAGGGAGAGAGGGGACAGGGTTGGGGGGGGCAGGGGACAGGGCTGAGGGGGGCTGGGGAGAGAGGGGACAGGGCTGGGGGGGGGGGGGCAGGGAGGGAGTGGGTGGGGCTGTGGGCGGACAGGGAGAGAGGGGACAGGGCTGGGGGGGGACTGGGGATGGGGCTGGGGGGGACAGGGAAGGAGGGAACAGGGCTGGGGGGCCGGGGTGCGAGGGGACAGGGCTGAGGGGGCCAGGGGCCAGGGCTGGGAGGGCCAGGGTGCGAGGCCATGGTGGCAGGGCCAGGCCCGGAGGGGAGCAGGCGTAGCCGACCATGGGGAAGGCGATGGTCCCCCAGAGAGGAGGGATCCGGGGTTGTTCCCCGGCCCCACGCATGTCTTAGGGCCGAGGAGCTGGGCTCGCGGGGCAGGGCAGGCGTTTTGCCTCCCCGCCCGGGGGGGGAAGCAGCACGGGGCAAGGGGAGCCCCGTTACGGGGTGGTTCTTCCTTTGTTCCCAGCATTTCTGGTGACACCTTCCTTTTCTCCTTGCCTTCGTGTTCCTGTCCTTAAGGTTGAGGTGCGGAGTCGCTAATTAGGGAGCTGGCGTCAGAGGCGTGTTGAGGTTCAGCAGGTGGGAAAGCCGGGGTGAGCGGTGCTGCAGGAAGACTGTGGATCTGGGGCTACGCCAGGAGCCCTGAGTTAGGAATCGCAGAGATTTGGGAAAAACCTCTCTGAGGAGACCTCTGGAAGCCTCCGTTCGTCTGCTCCAGGATGAACGTTGGCGTGGCGCACAGCGAGGTGAACCCCAACACGCGGGTGATGAACAGCCGGGGGATCTGGCTGGCGTATGTGATCTCCGTGGGAGTCCTCCACATCGTTCTCCTCAGCATCCCGTTCTTCAGCATTCCTGTGGTCTGGACGCTCACCAATGTCATACACAACCTGGTTAGTCAAAGCTTGGCCCGCTTTTCTCCCAGGGCTGGCGAGCGCGCAGGCTGGCTTTTGCTGGGTACGGTTCCATGGCCCCAGGCTCTGAGGAAGCCCCTGGTTCCTGCGGCGCGCCGAGGGGAAGGCTGGGGGTTTGGCACTGTGGGAGAGCCGTAGCTGATGAAATCTTGTTCATTAGCTTGGGTAACAGCATGAAACACGTTACTGTCCCAGCAGCAGACTGTCCCGGGCTTGCTTTACATCTCCTCTCCCCATGAAACCTGCAGGTCATGTACTTGCTGCTGCACACGGTGAAGGGGACCCCCTTTGAGACCCCAGATCAGGGCAAGGATCGCCTCCTCACGCACTGGGAGCAGATAGACTACGGGACGCAGTGCACCTCGTCACGCAAGTTCCTCAGCATCTCCCCGGTGGTGCTGTGAGTGCTGCTGAACGAGGCGGGAAGGCACCGGGGGGTGTCTAGGGCGCGCAGTGGGACCGCTGGGCTTCTGCCAGCACAGCCGCCCCGGCACGGACGGGTCCTGAGGCTGGAGAGGTTTCCCCAGCTGTGAGGTGCTGTTTTGTACGGGAAGCAGCAGCGAGGCACCCGAAATCCCGCCAGCGCAGGCGGAGGGGAGGGCGGGAGCGGCGCAGAGCTCATCCGGCGCCTGCCTCTCTCTCTCCCCCAGGTACCTCCTCACCAGCTTTTACACCAAATACGACGCGGTGCACTTCGTCGTCAACACGGCCTCCCTGCTCAGCGTCCTTCTGCCCAAGCTGCCCCAGTTCCACGGCGTGCGGGTCTTCGGCATCAACAAGTACTGAGGCCCAGCGCACGCGGCGCTTCCAGCAGAGAGGCAGCGGAGCCGGGGGACGGAGAGGGAAGGCCGGTGCGGCGTGAGGCACCGGCTGGAGAGCAGGGGTGAGGCATGAGGGCTGGGCGCGGGGCAGGGACCGCTCTGGCTTTTGGGCAGGGTTTTAGCGATGCTCCTCCATCTCAAAGGGGCTCCTCGCTTTGGCCTTTCTCTCTTCGGTGAAGAGAGGAGCGCGGCGGAGCGAGCAGTCGTGTTGCACGTGCGCGTTTCCTTCGAGCTAACCTCCATGTAACCATGCAAAAAGCACCGACGAGGGGAGAACTGCTGACTAGTGGGAAGAGTTGCCCACCTACACCTCCCTCGTCCTCACGTTTTATATATTTCCACCATAATAAAGAACTTAGAGCGACCGGAGCGGCATCCTCGCAGTGGGACCAGCCCCGGCTCACGCCTCCCGCCCACCCCTCCCCGCACAGACCAGCCGGACTTCTTCAAACCATATTTTTAATTTAACAAAAGTGATAAGAAAAAGGTACACTGCCATTTAAAACCTAGCTGCTCCGGTCTGGAAGTACAAAAAGGTTAGCAAAAAAGCAATGGTGGCCTACAGCAACAGTTCTCGGGGCGTTTCGGCTCCAGCAGGAGCATCCACGCCGGCAGCTCGGCTGCCGGCTCGCCCCGAGCACCTAAGCTCAGCCCTGCTGGCGCGGTCCGGGGAGCCTCACGCAGCCCCCAAGGGCTCTTCCTCCCTGCTAAGGACCGGTGCAGCCGCCGTGTCCTGGCTTGGGAAACGCTAAACGCTCAGTGAGCTGGCGGACACTCGCGCGTGTCTTGGCAAAAAATGACTTGCAATACAACTCAGGATTTTGGCCGCGGCCTGTAACCAGCTCCTGCCTCCTGACTTTGCTTTTTTTTTTTTTTTTTAAAAAAAAAAAAAAAAATAAGCCGCTCTTCGTCCCCAGCGCCGAGGGAAGGGGACGAGCGTCTCTCAAGCCAAGTTGAGGCAGGAAAAGCAAAACCGGCACAGCCAGAGGCTGGGCAGCGCCATGCTGCGAGGAAGACGCCCGCAGCTGACGTACGTGGCTGTACTAACAGAAAGGGGATGCATGCGGTAATAAATAGATCCGTACGAGCAAAAAGGAACAAGCTGCTTAAAAAAAAAAAAGAACTAAGTGAACCGTGCTGGCGGAGGCTGCCCGGCCACGGCTCCTTGGGGCGCGGCGCAGGCGGGGGGCTCGCCTGAGCCCCTCCAACGGCCCCCGGCAGCAGCGCGGCAGCTCCCCGGCCCCTGGTGCGGAGGGGAAGGGGCACCCGTGACGCCAGAGGCAGCTCCCTTCCCTCCGGAGCGGCTCCAGCAGCCACGTCCCCTGAACGTTTACAATAACCCTGAAGAGATCCAGCGGCCGGTCCGTCTGTCCGGCCGTCCCGGCCCCCACCTAACTGCCCGGTGGGCTCTTTGGTACGGCTGGCTCCAAGGCACAGCTCCTGCTCGTGTTGGCCGTGTCAGACCACAAACACCCTGGTTACTTTGAAATACAGAGATTGCATTTTTTTTTTTAAAAAAAAAAAAAAAAAAAGAAAAATAGATTTTTTTTTATTCAAAAGAGCCCTTTTCGTGCCTGGCAGAGCACCGTCTGCCCGGCCCCGCGGTGCCACTCAGCGCTGGAACGGCCGACGCACCTTCTTCCGCCTCTTGTGCTTGGCGTCACCTTTGGGTGCAGCACCCTCAGCCCTCGGGGGCACCCCGGCAGAGGCTGCTGCCCCCGGGGGGGCGGGGGGCGGCGGGAAGGGCCCCCCGGGCATCGGCCCCGAGCTCCCCTGAAAGACGCGGGTGAAGAAATCCTGCAGGTCGGCAGCCGAGGCGGGACTGCCCTTGGAAGCGCTCCTGCGAGGGGGGAAAGCGGGTGTCCGGGGGGGCCCGACTGAGCTCGGAGCCCCGCATTATCCCCCGCCAAGGACAGGGGTCATCCCACCCTTTCCCATCACCGCTCCGCCGCTGTGACCGACCTCTGCCGCCCTCCCGGCCCGGAGCTCCTGGAGCCGAAGGAGATGTGGTAGGGGACGTGGTGGGTGTCCGGGGAGATCCCCACGCGCTGGCAGCCAGCCCACTCTGCCAAGAGACAAAGCAGCCGCCGGTCACGCCGCCCCGGCGAGGGGGGGTGACGGCCAGCGGCACCCGCTTATCCCAGGGGCTCCGGGAAGGCGGCACCCACCCGTGATATCGTAGATCTTCCCGTCCATCATGGCGAAATAGGTGATCTTCAGCCCCAGCAAGCTGGATTCAGCCCAGAAGTCGCCCTCCTCGGCGGGGTGCAGCACGCCGCACTTGGCGCAGTACCGGGCGCTCAGGGGGTCCCGGTCCATCTCAAACCTCCTGCGGCGAGGACAGGCGTTTCCAACCTGCGGCGCTGGCTCCGCTCCCCCCACCACTGTCACCCCGTGCTCCTGGTTTTGGGGACCCCCCGGGCACATTGCTGCCGCCACCGCCACCTTGGGACCTACTTGTGCTTCCCCTGGCACTTGCTGCACATCATGGTGTTCATGGCCTCCTTCAGGTCGTCCTGCAGCCGGCTCAGGAACTCGCTCATGGACCTCGTCAGCTCGCTCTCCGCCATCCGCTTGCTGCGGCGGTGACAGGGGGGAAAAACCAGGCTCAGACCCCGCATAGCGGGGAGCTGGCACGGGGCGAGGGCAGCCCCGGTGCCCCCAAATCCTCCCCTCGCAGGCCACAGCTGAGCCCACTCACATCTCGTACTCCTTCCTCCTCTCCGGGCTGCTGACGATGTCCCAGGCTGCCCGCAGCACCTTGAACGCCGCCTCCGCCCTCGGGTGCTCATTCTTGTCCGGGTGCACCTGGAAAAAGCCAGAAACCTCAGCGCCGCATCCCAGGGACAGGTGGTGGGGGGACACCCGCTGCCCAAAGGCCCCCGCCGCGCACGTACCAGCACCGCCAGCCGGCGATAGGCCTTCTTCAGCTCGGCGTCTGACGCCGTCGCCTCCACACCCAGCACCTGGAATGGGTTCAGCTCCTCCTCGGGCACCTCCGCCATGGCCAACAAACGGCTCACCTCCTCACCAGAGCCGGCGGCGGGAGCTCCACCATCGGGGCCAGGCGCCATGCCCCCCGGCCCGCCTGTCCCACCCGCCCCGGGCACCCAGGGGGGAGCTCGCCGCCTCTGCAACCAGTCCCAGAGGTAGCGGCACGTCCGGCTCTCCCCGAGGAGCCCCCACGTCCTGCGGAGCACGGCCACGTCCAGGAGCGCAAGGAGCCGGGCCACCCACCGGCTCCTGCCCAGCCGATCCACGCCAGCAACCAGCGCGGCAGCGCCCAGGCGCCAGCAAAGCCGCAGGCTGCCCAGGAGCAGCATGAGGAGGAGGAGAAGCAGTGCGCAGAGCATCCAGAGCAGGCGGAGGAAGAACCCTGCCCCGGCTCGAAGCCACCGGGCCGCTCTCAGGGAGCCGCTCCGGGCCCGCTGGCCCACCCGCCGGCCCCAGCTCCGCACGCCGGCCTGCGCCGAGGCCAGGTCACGGGCACCGAGGCGGCAACAGGAGCAGAGCAACCGCCCGCCAGCCTCCGCGCCCAGCCTGCGCGCTTGGGCCAGCGCCGCCACCAGCAGCCCGCGGCAGCCGGCCAGCTCCTCCACCAGCCCCGGCGATTCGGTCCCGTCCCCGCGGCTCCTCTTTCGCGCCGGCCGGTGCCGCTTGCCCACGCCGGCCTCGCGCCGGCCGCCCTCCTCCTTCTCCTTGGGGGCCGAGCGATGCCTCTGCCGCCGCCGTGTCCTCCGGCCTCCCTTCCCCGCGCCATCCTCGCCGGCTCCGTCCTCCTCGCCCTCCTCCTGCCCGCGGGGCAGCGGCAGCACCGGGGCGGCGCTGGCCCGGTTGTGGCAGTTCAGGCTGCAGGATCCGTCCCGTCGCTCGGCTGCGGGGCTCGGCGGGGTGGCCGGCTCGCCCCAGCAGCGGCAGGAGCACTCGGGGCTCGGGAAGGGCAGGTCCTGCTCATCGTCGTCGTCTTCCAAACCGGTGGCCGGCGGCCGGCCGCAGCTCCCGTTCCAGGCAGCGCTGTCCCCGCCATCCCCGGGGGGGTCCCGGCTCCAGCCGCCGGGGCCGTCGCCTCCTTCGGCCGCAGCCGCCTCCCGCTGCCGGAGCTGCTCCATCCCGGCGGCCCCGCGCCGCCCCGTTGGCCCCGCTCGGGCCTAGGTCACGGCCATCCCGCCGGGCCCTGGGGACGAGAGCGGAGTCAGCACAGCCCCGACCGGCCCCGGGAGCCCCCGGCCCCGGGAACCCCCCTGGCCCAGCCCCGGGTGCCCACGGGACACGCACACACCCCCCCCGGGGACGCTTTTAGGCCGATTTCAGGGGATTTCCACCCCAAAAGGCGCAGCTCTGCCGCTGCTCGGGGTCCCGCCGCGGGCCCCGCTCGGCCGCCGCCTCCCCCTGGTGCGGCCTCGCCCCCCCCCCCGCGGCTGGCGGGGCCCGGGGGGGACCCGGGGGGGGTCCGGGGGTGGCCCCGAGGTGACCGGGGGGGGGGACGGGACTCACCGCGCCGGTGCCGGTGGTGGCGGGGGGGGGGGTCGCCGCCGCCTCCCGCCCCCCCCCGGGTCCCTCACCCGCCTCACTTCCGCCTTCCGCCCGCCCGCCGCGGCCACGCCCACTTCCGGGGGTGGGGCCTGAGTGCGGGCGCGTCGCTCCCTGGCGCCCCGCCCCTTAAAGGGCCAGCGCACACCCCACACCCCCCCCCCCCCGCCGTTAACCCCTTCGCCGCCCCGGGGGGGGGACCCCCGCGTCCTGCGCTGACCCCGTCGCGTCCCCCGCGCACAAAGCGGCTGTGGCCCGGCCGCGGCGTCACCCACGCGGGACCCCCACCCACGCGGGACCCCCACCCACGCGGGACCCCTCCCGGCCCCACACGACGGTCCCGGCCCCACGCCGGTTCCCCCCCCCGGCCCCACAGAAGGGCTCCTGCCCCGCAGCCCCCCCGGGTCCCGCAGCCCCCCCGGCCCCGCAGCCCCCCCCGGTCCCGGAGCCCCCCCGGCCCCGCAGCCCCCGCCCCACGCCACCGCCCCGCCCCGCCCCACGGCCCCGGCCCCGCGCGGGACCCCCCGCCGGCCGCTCCCCGCCCCCCGCCGGCCCCGGCCCCGGCCCCGCGCCCGGTCCCGCCCCGCACCGCCCCCGGCCCCGGCCCCGCGCCCGGCCCAGTCTGGGCTCCGTGGCCGGGCCGGGCCCCACCGCGACCCCCGGGACGGCAGCGAGCGGGTGAGTCCCGGCCCGGGACCGAGCGGAGACCCCCGCCCGGCCCCGCTCCCGCCCCGGCCCCGTGCTCCCAGCGCTCCCAGTGCCCCCGCTCCGCTGTCCCCAGTAGCTCCCAGCGCTCCCAGCTCTCCCAGTTCGCTGTCCCCAGTAGCTCCCAGTTCCCTCTCCCAGCTCTCCCAGTTCGCTGCCCCCAGTAGCTCCCAGTTCCCTCTCCCAGTGCCCCCAGTTCGCTGCCCCCAGTAGCTCCCAGTTCCCTCTCCCAGCTCTCCCAGTTCGCTGCCCCCAGTAGCTCCCAGTTCCCACTCCCAGTGCCCCCAGTTTGCTGTCCCCAGTAGCTCCCAGTTCCCTCTCCCAGTGCTCCCAGTTCGCTGCCCCCAGTAGCTCCCAGTTCCCTCTCCCAGTGCTCCCAGTTCGCTGCCCCCAGTAGCTCCCAGTTCCCTCTCCCAGTGCCCCCAGCACCCTCAGCCCTCCCCGCCCCGGCAGCTCCCCTGTTCCCCCAGCCCAGTCCTCCCAGTAGCCACCAGTTCCCCCCTGCCCAGTTCCCCCCCGCAGCGGCTGCCAGATGTGGGTGGGGGTGTGGGTGCTCCCCCTGCCCGCAGAGCCCGGGGTGGGGGTGCCGGGGGGCGTGGGGGGGGCTCAGCACCCAGCACCCATCGCCAGCCCCGCAGCCCCCGGGCGATGGAGCCCGGGCCCCCCCCCGCACCCCGCTGCGCCCTGGAGCCCCGGCCCCCCTACGAGCCCGGCCCCGCCGCCCTCTGCGCCCTCGGAGCCCTCTTCGGCCTCGTCTGCGGCTGCTTCGGTGAGCGCCGGCGGGGGCACGGCTGGGGGCACGGCTGGGGGGCACGGCTGGGGGCAGGGTTATGGCTGGGGGGCACGGCTGGGGGGCAGGGTTATGGCTGGGGGGCACGGCTGGGGGTCACGGCTGGGGGGCAGGGTTATTGCTGGGGGGCAGGGTTATGGCTGGGGGGCACGGCTGGGGGGCATGGCTGGGGGCAGGGTTATGGCTGGGGGGCAGGGTTGTGGCTGGGGGGCACGGCTGGGGGCAGGGTTATGGCTGGGGGGCAGGGTTGTGGATGGAGGGCACAGCTGGGGGGCATAGCAGGGGGACATGGCGGGGGGACACGGCTGGGGGACATGGCTGTGGCTGGGGGGCAGGGTTGGGGGGCACGGCTGGAGGGCAGGGTTGGGGGACATGGTTGGGGGACACGGCTGGGGGACAAAGTTATGGCTGGGGGGCAGGGTTGGGGGGCACAGCTGGGGGGCACAGCTGGGGGATATGGCTGGGGGACACGGTGGGGGGGCACGGCTGGGAGACATGGCTGAGGTGCAGGGTTGGGGGCCACAGTTATGGTTGGGGGGCACAGCTGGGGGGCACGGCTGGGGGACACGGCCAGGATACGCGGCCGGGGGGCAGTGCCGGGGGGCAGAGCTGGTGCTGGCGGCGGGGGCATGGCAAGCACACGGTGGGGGGCTTTGAGGGAATGAGGAGGGGGCCCGGGGGCACGCTGGGGGGCACGGCCAGAAGGGACAGCACCGGGGGCAGCTCCCAGTGACGCCCCTGCCGCGCCCGCGCCAGGGTACCGCTGCTTCAAGGCCATCATGTTCCTCTCGGGGCTGCTCTTCGGCTCCATCGTCATCTTCCTCCTGTGCTACAAGGAGCGGGTGCTGGAGACGCAGCTGAGCCTGGAAGCCAGCGCGGGCATCGCCCTGGGCATCGGGCTGCTCTGCGGGCTGGTCACCATGCTGCTGCGCAGCGTCGGGCTCTTCACCACCGGCCTGCTGCTGGGGCTGCTGCTGGCCACCGCCGCGCTGGTGGCGGCGGCACCGGTGCTGCCGCCGCCGAGCCCCTGGGTGCCGGCGGGCAGCTTGCTGGGACTGGCGCTGCTCTGCGCCCTCCTGGCGCTGCACTGGCCGAAGGCCCTGACTGTCCTCTCCACCGCCGTCTTCGGCGCCGCCGTCGTCGTCGTCTGCGCCGATTACTTCGTGGAAGCGCTGGCGCTGGTGCTTTACGTCTACGACCGGCTGCGGCTGGCGCCGGCAGGGCCGCTGTGCTGGCACAGCTGGGTGCTGCTGGGTGCCTGGCCGGCGCTCAGCCTCCTCGCCGTCCTGCTCCAGTGGAAGCTGACGGCCGACGGCTTCTCCCACGCCGACGGTGAGCGGGGGGCACGGCGGGCACCCCCTTCCCGGCCAGCTCGGGGGGCACTGGGCGGTGGGAGCAGCCGGGGGGGGGGGGGGGGTGCAGCGGGGAGGGCGTCCCAGGGTGCGGGTGAGCGCGGAGGAGGTGGGATGGTGGGGCCAGGGTGGCGATGGGGACAGGGACGGGCACGGGATGGGGACAGGATGGGGATGGGGACGGGATGGGGGTGGCAGTGGGGATGGGATGGGGACAGGATAGGCATGGGGACAGGGACAGAATGGGGATGGGGACAGGGACAGGATGGGGATGGGGATGGGGACAGGATGGCAATGGGGACGGGATGGGGACAGGGTGGGGATGGGGACGGGATGGGGATGGCAATGGGGACGGGATGGCGATGGGGCCGGGATAGGGATGGGGATGGGGACAGGGACAGAATGGGGATGGGGACGGGGATGGGCACGGGATGGGGACAGGATGGGAATGGGGACGGGATGGGGATGGCGATGGGGACAGGGTGGGGATGGGGACAGAATGGGGGTGGGGCTGGGATAGGGATGGGGACAGGGACAGAATGGGGATGGGGACAGGGACGGGATGGCGATGGGGACGGCGATGGGATGGGGATGGGGACGGAGATGGGGATGGCGATGGGACGGGGATGGGGACGGAGATGGGGACAGGATGGGGATGGGGACAGGGACAGCATGGGAACAGGGATGGGGATGGGGACAGGGATGGGATGGGGATGGGGACGGTGACGGGGACAGGATGGGGAAGGCGATGGGGACAGGATGGGGACAGGGACGAGTACAGGACGGGGATGGCGATGGGGATGGGGACCGGGGCAGCAACGGGGACAGGGACGATGGCAAGGATGGGACTGGGAAAGAATTGGGGACAGGGATGGCAGCGGTGGGGGAGGCGGGGAGGGGCCGGCAACAGGACAGGGGTGGAGCGGGTGGCAATGGCGCCGGGGATGCGGATGGCCGAGGGCCACAGGGCCGCCGAGGGCGACGGGGCCAGAGGCGTCATGGGGGCCGCGGGGCAGGGCTCAGCCCCCCGCTCCCCGCAGTCATCCTCAGCCGGCGGCAGAAGCGGCTGCAGCTGCTGCGCGTCCGGCAGAAGGAGGCCAAACGCCGGCAGAGCCTGGCCCCCGCCGAGGGCACCTACCGCCGCAAGCCCCCCCCGGTCAAACGCTATGCGGGCGACGTCCTGGCCCCGGTGAGTCCCGGTGCCGCCGGCGTGGCCGTGCCGGTGGCCGTGGGGCCGCTCTGACCCCCCGTGTCCCCCCAGAGCTACATCCGGAGCCTGCGGGACCGGCAGCTGGAGAGCGGGACCGCGCCGGGCCCCGCTGCCGCCCCCGACGCCGACTCCACCGCGCCCCTCACCGCCTCCCCGCCCCGCCGCCGCCCCTGAGCGCCCGCGCCCCACCGACGTGCCTTGGGGGGCCTTCCGGGGCCCCCCGCTACCACTGTGCCTGCCCCTTTAAATAGGCAAATGAGATGCCAGGTGCCCCGCCCTCCTGGGGGTGTGGCCACGGGGAGGCGGGGCTTCAGGGTTGGGGGGGGGGGTCCCTGGGGCTGGGGGGAAGGACACACAAACCCCGTGCCCTCCCGCTGCTCCTGCCCCACAGCCCCCACCCCACACCCTACCCTCCAGCACCAGAGGAGACCCCCCCTTCAAAATAAAGCCCCATTTTTATTTTTGTAGGACCTACCCAAACTCTATGCACGCACTGTGGGCCCAGCCCAGCTCCCCGCCTCGGCTGTGGAGGGTCCCGAAAGCCTTAACCCCACCACGGGGCCTCCCCGGCCCCCCAAACCCTGCCCCGAGCCCCCCCAAAAGCCCACGGTGGCCCCACGTGGGGCTTGTACCGGGGCTGCCGAATTAAAGAGCATCACAGGGGGGGCCTGCGCGAGCCCCCCGGGACCACCAAACCTCATCACCTGCGGCCGGAGGCGAGGGGGGCACGGGTGGCGGTGGGGACCCCCCCGGATCCCTTGACGACGGAGGTCCTGCCGGTGCGGGGGGCTGGGGGCCGCGGCGGTGCGGGGGGCCGCGAGGGCGGGGGTCTGAGGGTGCCGAGCCCCGGGCCACGGCCAATTTTGGGGCCACGGCAATGCCCTCCGGCTGGGTGCACCCTGCCCTCCTCCGGCAGTGCCGTGGGTGCCAGCACCCACCCTGCCCTGCCTGGCCGGTCACCGGGACGTCACCAGGACCCCCCAACGCGTGCTCCCGCGTCCTTCGGCGGAGCGAGGGGACCATCCACGCCGCAGCGCGGCCGCACTGATGCTGCTGGGACACCCTGGGGACAGGGGACACCCCCAGGGGCACCCACCGGCTGGCAGGGCTCAGGACACCCCCACATTCGGGTCACCGGGTGCCCGCACCTCCCGCCCTTGGTGATCGTGGCTGCGCCACCATTGCCCACCCCAGCAGCTCCTGAACTTTGGCGTGCCCCCACCCATGCACCCGTGGCTCTGTGGCACCGAGGGGCCTTGCCGGGTGCCTGGGACTGCTCCCACCCCAGCAGCTCCCAGGGGAGCGGGGAGGAATCCGGCAGCTCATCCCCTCTGCGGCGGTGCCCAGGAAATGGGGGGGGAGGGGGTACGGCCAGGACCCCCATCGCTGCCGGGAGGGCTCCAGCCGGCCCCAGGCAGCAGCAGCGCGGGGGCCGGGCTCTGCCGTCACCGCGTCCCTCGCGGCCTCCCCCCGCCGGGAAAGGCAGAACTGAGCTTCCGGCGCCGGGTCACTACTGCAATTTTATTATTGCATGATTTTTAAAAATAAAGGGAGAGAGAGGCCGCGACACAGAACACGAGGGGCTGGGGAAGATCGGGCGGGGGGGGGGGGGGCGGGGGCCGCTGCCCCGCCCTGGACGCAGCACGGCTCCGCCCGGCCCCACCCCAAACAAAATTAAAAAAAGAAGAAAAAAAAAAAAAAAAAAAAGGAGAGAGGTATTTTGAGAGTCACCGGGTTTCTAACACCGATAGCTGGGAACAACTGTTCTGGAAAATAAAAATAAAACCGACAGCACCCGCCCAAACCGAATCCCCGGGGCCAGGGGGCCAGGCGCTCGGTCCGGGCAGCCAACGCACTGGGGACGCCGCCCGTGTGTCCCCCCAACCCCCAAGTCCCTGCGCCCCCCAAATCCCCCCCGCCCGCCCCTTACAAGTCCTGCTCCAGGTCCCGCAGTTCCTCCTCCAAGGCTTTCCTCCGCCCCAGCTTCTCCAGCTGCTCTTTCGTCGGCTGCTTTATCTCCCCGGAGTCGAGCCGCTGCTGCAGCTCCTCCACCTGCCGCAGCTTTTTCTTCAGGTTCTTGATCTTCTTGCTCTTCTCCGAGGAGGGGACTTCCCCCTCGGTGGGGGCTCCGGTGCCACAGGCCGGCTGCGGCGCAGCCGCCCGACTGTCCCCCGGTGGCCCCTTGTCCCCGCCGCCGCCCTCCGACAGAGAGGCCTTCTCCAGCGCCTGGATCAGTTCGTCCGTCTCCCGCTCTCCCTTCTCCTGCTGCTGCTTCCTCTTTTCCTTGCGTTTCAAATTTCTTTTCGCCGCCTTGGACAGTCCCGTCTCGCCGCTCTCCGCCTTGCCGGGCTGTTTGCCGGGCTGCGCGGTGGCCTCCAGGCTCAGCCCCGGGGGCAGCTCGGGTTTGCTTTTGAAAAACTTCACATATTTATTCTCGTACCTGCACAGAACGAGAGCCCGTGAAGGCGCTTCTCCCCCGCCGTCCCTCTGCAGGGACCCCGGGATGGTGCCGAGGACCCCGGCGCGGTGTCAAAGACCCCGGCGCCAAACCCCAGGAATGCTCAGCACCTCCGGCAAAAACTCTGATGCAGAGAAGCCCCCGGGGCCCGGCTCTGCCCCGGGGACGAGGGGACCTGCGGGCTCTGCCCCCTCTGGCACGCAGCGGCCGAGCAGCCGCCCTCGGAGCCGGTCACCGCTGCCGAGCTCTGCGCCCCGGCAGATGCCTCCGCTCGGGATCCTCCTCGCATCCGCGGGACGGCCCGGACCCCCACGGCCACCCCGAGGAGGACTGGGGCGGGAGTGGATACGTACCGGCAGGATACGGCTTATGGGGTAAGGGTGAGGGGGTCGGAATTGCTCGGGCAACCTGGAAAGAGACTGAGACCTCAAGACGTAACCCGGCACACGCAGCCCTTGCAGTCGCGGGGCCGAGGTTCCGGGGTGCCTGGGGACAGGACGTTCCGGCAGCTCCGCTCCCCTTTCGCGGCACAGCAGACCCCAGCCCCGGAGCGGGGAGCCCCCCCCCACCCATGGGACACCCCCGTCCCCCTGCCCCACTTACACTGGCACCTCCTCCTGGGGCACGTATCCCTCCTTCACCCGCCGCTGCTTCCGCCAGGTGCCGTCGGGGCGCTGCGTGGATGCGATGTACTTCCCTGCGAGGCCAAGGCGCCGTCGGCTGGCGGCCCCGGGATGCCCCACACACCCCACGGGGCCCCTGGGACACCCCACGGCGGCCCAGAGGACACCCCACGCACCCCACAGGACCCCCCACGCACCCCACAGGACCCCCAGGATGCCCAACGGGGCCCTAGAACACCCCATGGGGACCCCACACATCCCAGGACACCCCAGGGTACCCCACGCAGGCACACAGGACACCCCACGCAGCCCCTGGGACGCCCAACAGGGCCCTCAGGACACCCCATGGGGACCCTAGGACACCCCACAGCAGCCCCACGCATCTCGGGACACACTGGGACACCCCACAGGGGCCTACAGGACACCCCACGCACCCCATGGGGCCCCCGGAACACCCAACGGGGCCCTCAGGACACCCCATGGGGCCCCCACGCATCCCGGGACGCCCCACGGCCACCCCAAGCACCCCACGGCCCCCCCCCCCCGCCCCAGGACTGGGGTGCGGACAGCGGGACACCACGGACAGCGGGGTGCGGGGACGAGGCGGGTCCAGCCCCACAGAGGCCGGGGGGGCGGGAGCTGCCCCACAGCAGATGGGGCAAGGGAGAGGCCCCACGGGCACGGGGGAGAGAGCCGGCCCCACGGGCACGGGGGCGGCCTGGCGCACGGGGACCGGGGCTGCGTCCAGCTCGGTGGGTCCGGGGAGGGCAGCAGCCCCACGGGGGCCGGGCCCAGCCCCACGAGAGCCGCCCGCCCCACGGCGCCGGACCGGGCCGCACTCACCGGTCTCGTCAGTCACATAGGGAGTCGCCATCTTGCGAGCGCGACACACTTCCGGTCTGCCAGCCCCGCCCCGGAAGTGGCGCGCGGGCCGGGTGTGGCTGCGGAGGCGCGCCGCCGAGCCGGCGGCCATTTTGTTTTTAAAGGGGCAGCGCCCCCGTGTTGGGGGGGACTCCCGGCATGCACCGGGGCAGCCCCCCCCCAACACCCCCCCCTCCCCGAGGTGCGACGTTGCCATGGCGACCCCGGGCCGGGGGTGCCAGGCCACACCCCCCCCCCCCCGTTCCCCGGGTCCATCGCCATGGCGCCCGCGGTGTCCCCAAACCACCCCGACCCGGTCCCTCGGGGACACGGCTGCGACCCCCGGGCCCGGGGGGGGGCGGGGGGGTGTCAGGGGCCGCGCCCCCCCGGCTGGGGGAGCCGCGGGGACACGCGTGTGGGTGTCGTGTGCCCCCCCCCGCCCCCTGAGGTTCAGCCGGGAGCGCCTGTGGGGACGGGAACCCCGAAACCGCCACCGCCGACCCCGATCGCACCCCGCGATACGGCGGGGGAGGAGGAAGCGGCGCCGGCGCGGGGGGAGCGCGGCCACCGGGCACCCCCCCGCCATGGGGACAACCCCCCCGCCATGGGGACACCCCCCGGGACACCCCCCCGGGGCTCCCCCCGGGACCCCCGCCGGGATGGGGGGGACCCCCTCGGGGCCGCTCGGGGGTCGTGTGCGTGTCCGTGTCCCCCGCGTCCCCGTGTGTCCCCCCCCCCCCCCGCCATATTTAGGGTCCCCCCCGGGGGGGACCCCACCCCCTCTCACAACCGCTTTCACTTTCAGGCCCCGCCGCCCCCCAGCGCCGCCATGGGGGGGGTCCCGGGTGGGGGGGGGGGTGTCCCGGGGGGGTGTCCCGGGTACGGGGGGTGTCCCGGGCGGGGGGGGGTGTCCCGGGGGGGTGTCCCGGGTACGGGGGGTGTCCCGGGGGGTGTCCCCAAGCCCTTCCCCACGCTCAGCGCCCAGGAGGGGCCGGGGCAGCCCCCGCGGGGGGGTTGGGGACCCCACGCCTCGCCCCTCACCCCCCCACCCCACCCCGTGGCACCCCCGGCCCCGCCGCGTGGGCGGGGGGGGGGGGGGGAGGGGGTTCGCCGGGAGCTTCGTTAGCGAAGGAGGCGGCAGCCGCCTCCCGCCCACGCAGCCGCCACCGGGGATTTCCAAGCGGGGGGGGGGGGGGGCGCACGGGGGGCCCCACGCCCCGGGGGCTGCGGGGGGGCGGGGGCACCACCTCCCCTTCCCCTCCCCCCTCGGCGGCCCTGCCCCGCTGTGGGGTCCCCCGGGACCGCCATCACCCCAGGCACGGGATTTTGGGGGGGGGCGACACCGGCGGGGGTGGGTGGGCACGGCGGGGACCCCCCCCCCCCCCCCCCCGCGCAGGCAGCGCTTGCGGGCAGGGTGGGAGGAGCAGGCAGCGCGCGCCGGGTGCCGCTCGTTACCGTCGGGCGCTGCCCACCCCCCCCCCCCCAAAAAAAAAAAAAAAAAAAAAAAAAAATCCACGCCCCGGTGGCACGTGCGGCCGGTGCCGCCCCCGCCCCGCCGGGCCGTGATGTCACGGGGCCGGGCCGGGACCAGGCGCCGCGGGACCCGCCAGGTACGGACCGGGCAGCGGCACCGGGATGCGCCCGGGGTCGTGGGGGGGGGCTCCGGTGGGATGGGTTGGGGCGGGGCGGGTGGTACCGGGGAGTACCGGGAGGTCCCGGGGCGGCGCGGGGGGACGGGAAGGGGAAGGAAGAGGCACCGGGGATGCCTGGGCGTAGGGATGGGGCGGTGGGTGCCGCTCCCGGGGGGTCCCGGGGCGATCGGTGGGGGCGCCGGGGGGGCTCCGTGTCCTCCGGGCTGTGGGGAATCCATGGGGGGAGTCCCGGTGCCGCTCCCGGTCCTGGGGTCCCCCCCTCCAAATCCGGGCTGGGCGGGTCCTGGTGTGACTCAGCCCCGTGGGGGTCCCACGGGGGTGGGAGCGTCCCGGTTCCCCCCCCCCCCACCACCACGCTGTGAGCAGCCACCGTGGGGTGCCACCCATGGGTGCCCGCCTTGGGGTGCCCAAAAGCAGCCCCGAGCCGCTGTCACCCCACATCTGCCTCACATCTGGGGCGCAGGAGGGCATCGCCCACCCCACGATGAGGGGCGGGGGTCCCACGCCACGGCGTCACCCCAGGGTTGCCCCCACGGGTGCCCCTCCCCATCTGGGCGCCGCTCCCTCGCCGGGGTTCAAAGCTCGGCGGCCAGGGAGCCGCGCACACGCGTGACGCTGGCGTGCGCCTTGACGCGGCGGGCTACCGAACGCGCGGCGGCGGTGGGTTGCGGGGGCGCGGGGGCGGCTTGCCGGATGCGCCCCGGATTTGGGCAGGTGGCGGCTACGCTTGCCTGCACCCCTGCCTGCGGCGGGCGAGGGGAAAAGGGGGTGCGTTGGGGGCGGAAGCCCCCAACGCACCCCCTTTTCCCCTCGCCCGCCGCAAAACCGTGGGCGTCCCCGTGTCCGCAGCTCCTGCCCGCAGGCAGCGTCCGGCAACCATGGAGGAAAACCGGGACTGGGCCACCCTCAGCCCCCAGGAATTTGCCCAGCTGCAAAAATACCTGGACTGTGAGTGCGTGGGGGGGACACGCGACACGCATACGACACGTGAGGGGGAAACACCCCCCCCCACCTCGCTTTCTTCGGGGTTGCAGCCGCCCCGCGTGTGGCGTGCGTGGGAGCGGCTCTCCGGCGGCTGGAGGGGTGCGCGGGGGTGGCCGTGCACGCGTGTGCGTGCGGGGGGGGTTTCGCACGCGTGCGTGGCTGGCGGTGGCTCTGCACGCGTGTGCGTGCACTGGGGCGGTCTCACACGCTTGCGTGCGTGGGGTTGGCTTCACACGCCTGTGTGCACGTGTGGGGGTTGCTGTGCACGCACACGCGTGCACAGGGGTGGTCTCGCACACCTATGTGGATGTTAGGGGTGGCTGTGCACGCATGTGAGTGCATGGGGTGGTCTTGCACGCTTGTGTGCATGCCTGGCAGTGGCTCTGCACGCGTGTGCATGCACTGGGGTGGTCTCACACGCTTGTGTGTGTGCCTGGCAGTGGCTCTGCACGCGTGTGCGTGCGTGGGGTGGTCTCAAACACCTGTGTGCATGTGTGGGGTTGGCTTCACACGCCTGTGTGCATGTGTGGGGGTGGCTGTGCACGCATGTGCATGCACTAGGGTGGTCTCAAATGCTTGTGTGCATGCACGGGGTTGGCTTCACATGCCTGTGTGCATGTGTGGGGGTGGCTGTGCACATGTGTGCATACATGGGGATGGTCTCACATGCCTGTGTGGATGTTTGGGGGTGGCTTTGCATGCATGTGCGTGCATGAGGTGGTTTCACATGCTTGTGTGCATGCCTGGCAGTGGCTCTACATGTGTGTGCGTGCATGGGGTTGGCTTCACGCACCTGTGTGGATGATTGGGAGTGGCTTTGCACGCGTGTGTGTGCATGAGGTGGTCGCAAGCACCTGTGTGCATGCATGGGGTTGGCTTCACATGCCTGTGTGCACACGTGGGGGTGGCTCTGCACATGTGTGTGTGCATGGGGGTGGTCTCACACGCCTGTGTGCATGCATGGAGTTGGCTTCACACGCCTGTGTACATGCGTGGCAGTGGCTCTGCATGTGTGTGCATGCACTGGGGTGGTCTCACACACCTGTGGGGACGTTTGGGGGTGGCTCTGCACATGTGTGCATGCATGGGGGTGGTCTCACATGCCTGTGTGCATGCATGTGCCTGGTTCTGCACGCATGTGCCTGCATGAGGTGGTCTCGCACACCTGTGTGGATGTTTGGGGGTGGCTCTGCATGCGTGTGCATGCACAGGGGTGGTCTCACACGCCTGTGTGGATGATTGGGAGTGGTTTCACATGCGTGTGCGTGCATGGGGGTGGCTTCACATGCCTGTGTACATGCGTGGGGGTGGCTTTGCACACGTGTGCATGCACAGGGGTGGTCTCCCATGCCTGTGTGCATGCATGGGCGTGGCTCTGCATGCATGTGCATACATGGCCGTGGCCTTGCACGTGTGTGCACGCACGGGGACAGCTTTGCCCGTGCTCTCATGCTCCACAGCAGCTTCACACGCATGCCTGCGCCTGACCCGGCAGCCTCACCCGCGTGCCGGCCCAAGCTTGCCCGCGTGCATACGTGTCGGGGTGTGTGTGGGGGGGCGCACACGCGTGTGCACCCACCGGAGCAGCCTCGCCGGCGCCTCTGCCCGCAGACAGCAGCAGGAAGGTGCAGGACGTGCTGCAGGATTTCGACAGCGGCGGGGCCCTGGCGCAGCATCGCCAGGGAGAGGTGAGGCCCCGGTACCGCCGTGCATCCCCCGGGGACGGCCCCGATGCGGGGGGCTGCAGCTGGGGTCCCCCATCCCAAATCTGCCCCCTCGTTCAGTGCGTCGACTTCGAGGGGTTCACGCTGTTCCTGAGGAGCTACCTGGAGGCGGACGACGTCCCGGAGCCGCTCTGCCGCCATCTCTTCGCCTCCTTCCAGAGCGGGGCCGCGGCCCCTCCAGGCAGCCGGGCTGGTGAGGGGGTGCTGGGGGGGGGCGGAGATGTGGGGGGGCCGGGGCGCCGCGGGGGTCTCACGGGGGGGGTCTCTTGCCGCAGGCAGCGACCTCGTCTGCATTAACGACGTCTCCTGCTACTTCTCGCTGCTGGAGGGGGGACGCCCCGAGGACAAACTGGAGTGTGAGTGCAGGGGGGTCCCAGCGGGGGGGTATCGGGGGTCCCCAGGGATCTGCTGGGGGTCCCCAGGAACCCATTGGGTTCCCTCATCCGGGGATTCCTCATTCTCCGGGGGTCCCTCATCCCGCCGTCCCCGCCGCAGTCACCTTCAAGCTGTACGACAAGGACGGGAACGGGCTCCTGGACAGCTCGGTGAGCACCGGGGCGGGGGTGCGTGGCGGGGGGGGGGGGGCCACGGCGGGACCCCCCGCGCCGCGCTGACGCTCCGCCCGCAGGAGGTGGATCGGATCATCACCCAGATGATGCGCGTGGCCCAGTACCTGGACTGGGACGTCACCGAGCTGAAGCCGGTGAGCGGAGCTGGGACAGCGGGGACGGGGCTGCCCCCAGCCCTGTGCTCCCCCCCCGCCCCCCAAATCCTGACCCCCGCGTCCGTCCCGCCACCCCCCTCAGATCCTGCAGGAGATGATGCGGGAGATCGACTACGACGGCAGCGGGACGGTGTCGCTGGCCGAGTGGCTCCGCGGAGGGGTCACCAACATCCCGCTGCTGGTGCTGCTGGGGCTGGAGGTGGTGAGTGGCGGGGCGTGTCCGTGTGTCCGTCCCCCGCCCCCCCATCGCCTGGCTGGGCCCCCCCCCGAGCCCGTGTCCCCGTGTCCGTCCCCCCCCAGCACATGAAGGACGACGGGCAGCACATGTGGCGCCTGAAGCACTTCAACCGCCCCGTGTACTGCAACGTGTGCGAGACGCTGCTGGTGGGGCTGCGCAAGCAGGGGCTGTGCTGCACCTGTGAGCGGGGAGCGACCGGGGGACGGCATGGGATGGGGATGGGATGGGGATGGGATGGGGATGGGAATGGGAATGGGGGTGGAACAGGGGTGGGGACAGGGCTGGGGATGGGATGGGGATGAGAATGGGGGTGGGACAGGGCTGGGGATGGGATGGGGATGGGAATGGGGGTGGAACAGGGGTGGGGACAGGGACGGGGATGGGAATGGGGACAGGGACGGGGATGGGATGAGACAGGGATGGGGACAGCATGGGACAGGGATGGGGATGGGGATGAGAATGGGGATGGAACAGGGGTGGGGACAGGGATGACAATGGGATGGGGACAGAATGGGGATGGGATGGGGATGGAATGGGGACAGGGCTGGGGATGGGATGGGGATGGGAATGGGAATGGGGGTGGAACAGGGGTGGGGACAGGGACAGGGATGGGGATGGGGACAGGGATGGGGATGGGAATGGGGACAGGGACGGGGATGGGATGAGACAGGGATGGGGACAGCATGGGACAGGGATGGGACAGGGATGGGGATGGGGATGAGAATGGGGATGGAACAGGGGTGGGGACAGAGATGACAATGGGATGGGGACAGAATGGGGATGGGATGGGGATGGAATGGGGACAGGGATGGGATGGAGAATGGGGACGGGATGGGGAACAGGGATGGGGATGGAACAGGGGTGGGGACAGGGATGACAATGGGATGGGGACGGGGATGGGATGGGAATGGGGACAGGGACGGGGATGGGATGAGACAGGGATGGGGACAGCATGGGACAGGGATGGGGATGGGGATGAGAATGGGGATGGAACAGGGGTGGGGACAGGGATGACAATGGGATGGGGACGGGGATGGGAATGGGGACAGGGACGGGGATGGGATGAGACAGGGACGGGGACAGGATGGGACAGGGACAGGATGGGACAGGGATGGGGATGGCAATGGGGATGGAACAGGGGTGGGGACAGAGATGACAATGGGATGGGGACGGGACAGGGATGGGATGGGGATGGGGAATGGGGACAGGATGGAGACAGGATGGGGGTGGGGAATGGGGACGGTATGGGGAACAGGGATGGGGATGGGATGGGGATGGAACGGGGTGGGGACAGGGATGACAATGGGATAGGGACAGGGATGGGGACAGGGATGGGAGGGGGATGAGATGGGGACAGGGATAGGGATAGGGACAGGGATGGGGCAGGGATGGGGATGGGATGAGACAGGGATGGGGACAGGGTGGGACAGGGATGGGAATGGGAATGGGGATGGAACAGGGATGACAACGGGATGGGGACAGGATGGGGATGGGGACGGGATGGGGAATGGGGACAGGATGGGGATGGGATGGGGAACAGGGATGGGGATGGAATGGGGATGGGAATGGAGATGGAACAGGGGTGGGGACAGGGATGACAATGGGATGGGGACGGGACAGGGATGGGACAGGGAAGGGGACAGGAATGACAATGGGATGGGGACGGGAACGGGGATGACGATGGGATGGGGACAGGATGGGAATGGGGATGGGATGGGACAGGGATGGGTTGGGACGGGGATGGGGGGGGACAGGGCAGGGACGCCCCCGCTCCAGCTGTTGTGGGAGGCTCCGCCCCCTCCAGCTGTGGGAAAGCTCCGCCCTGCCCCACCCATGTGGGCGTGGTCGGTGCCTAAGCCCCACCCACCGCAAAGCCAGCCAATGAGCGGTGAGGGTGGGCTGCCATTGGCTGACGGGCCAGATGCGGTGGTGGTGTGATTGGTCGGGGGGGTGGGGGTGGAGTCTGATGGGTGGGTGGGGCAGGGGCGGGGCTCATCCCAGGCCCCACCCATCCATCCGTCCGTCCGTCCGTCTGTCCGTCCGCAGTCTGCAAGTTCACGGTCCATGAGCGCTGCGCCCGCCGGGCCCCCCCCAGCTGCATCAGCACCTACGCCAAGTCCCGCAAGGAGGCCGGCGTGAGTGGCCCCCGGAGCCGCCGCCCGCCCGCCCGTCCGTCTGTCTGTCTGTCCGCCTGTCCGACCGTCCGCCTGCCTGTCTGTCCATCCGTCTGTCCGACCGTCCGCCTGTCTGTCTGTCCATCCGCCCATCTGTCTGTCCGTCCACCCGTCCGACCGTCTGCCTGTCTGTCCATCCGCCCATCTGTCTGTCCATCCACTCACCCGTCCGACCGTCCGCCTGTCTGTCCATCCGCCTGTCCGTCTGTCCGACCGTCCGCCTGTCTGTCCATCCGCCTGTCCATCTGTCCAACCGCCCATCCGTCTGTCCGTCCACCTGACCGTCCGCCTGTCCGTCCATCCGCCCATCTGTCTGTCCGTCCACCTGCCCGTCCTTCTGCCCGCTTGCCTGTTGCTCCACCCGCCCGTCCACCTGCCCTGTCGCCTTGCCCGTGCGTCCGTCTGTCCATCCGGCTGCTCCCCTGCCAAAGCCGCCCGTCCGTCTGTGCATCCATCCGTCCGTCCGTCCATCTGCCCTCCCCACCTGCCCCTGCACCCACCCACCCACCCTGCCCAGGGAGCACCCAGTGTCCGAGCCCCCACCCCGGTCCCCCATCGCGGGGGTGATGGGGGGTGACACGGGGTGACACGGGGTGACACAGGGTGATGGGGGGTGACGGGGGATGATGGGGGTGACGGGCGGTGACACGGGGTGACGGGGGGTGACACGGGGTGACACAGGGTGATGGGGGGTGACGCCGGGGTGGGGGCCCCGTGCGCAGGTCCAGGCCCACGTTTGGGTGAAGGGGGGCTGCGAGGCCAGCAAGTGCGGCAAATGCCAGAAGAAGATCAAGAGCTTCCAGAGCCTGACGGGGCTGCACTGCGTCTGGTGCCACCTGAAGGTGGGTGCGTCCCCATGGCGGGGGGTCCCCGTGTGTCCCCGTGTCCCCCCCCGGCCGCCCTCACCCCGCTCTGCCCCCAGATCCACGAGGAATGCCTGCCCCTCGTGCCCCCCGCCTGCGACTGCGGGGTGCTGCGGGACCACGTCCTGCCCCCCGCAGCCATCTACCCCGTCCTGCTGGTGAGTGGGGGTCCAGCGGGGGGGTCCCCTGGGGGCTGCTGGGCCCCCCCTACGGGGCGGCTGCCCCCCGTGCACCCCCCTGAGCCGGGGGTGCCGCCGGTGCTCGCAGGAGAGGCAGGACAGCCAGAGGGACGGCGGCGGGACGCCGGTGGAGGAGACGCCGCAATTCTTCACCACCCCCGAGGGCCAGGCGCTGCGGGTGAGCCCCGACCCCCAAATCCCCCCCACCCCCGCGTCCCCGTGGGGGCCGGGGCGCAGCCCTCACCCCCCCACCCCGCAGGTCAGCCCCGTGCCCGACACCCACCCGCTCCTCGTCTTCGTCAACCCCAAGAGCGGAGGGAAGCAGGGGGAGAGGTAAAGGGGGGGGTCTGGGGGTACCGAGGGGGTCGTTCTGGCGGCTCTGCAGGGAGGGGGCAGCCGGCCGCCCCCCCCAGCCCCCCCAGCTCCCCTCTCCCCGCAGGGTGCTGCGCAAATTCCAGTATCTGCTCAACCCCCGGCAAGTTTATAACCTGCAGCAGGGAGGACCCACCCCTGGGTGAGCGGGGCCGGGGGGGTGGGCAGCAGGGTGCCTGGCGGGGGGGGGGGCCCAATCCTGCCTTGACCACCCCCCCATCTCCCTCCCAGGCTCAATTTCTTCCGGGATGTGCCAGATTTTCGGATCCTGGTGTGCGGTGGGGACGGCACCGTGGGCTGGATCTTGGATGCCATCGGTGGGTGCTGCCCACCCACCACCCCCACCGGGGGGTGCAGACCCCCCCTCTTGCCCCCCATGACCCCTCCCTTTTTCTCCTTGCAGATAAAGCCAACCTGCCCCACCGGCCCCCCGTGGCCGTGCTGCCCTTGGGGACCGGCAACGACCTGGCCCGCTGCCTGCGCTGGGGGGGCGGTGAGTGGGGCAGGACGGGGCGTACGGGGGGGGCACACGCACCCCCTGACCACCACCACCCCCCCCCCCCCCCCCGCATCCCCCGGTCGCCCCCCAAATCCCGTCTCCGGCGCAGGGTACACGGGGGAGGACCTGGTGAAGATCCTGCGGGAGATGGAGGGCGGCAGCCTGGTGCAGATGGACCGGTGGCGGGTGCAGGTGCTGCCCGAGGACCCGGCGGCCGCGGGGGACCCGGTGCCCTACGAGATCATCAACAACTACTTCTCCATCGGGGTGGTGCGTGGGGTGAGGGGGCGGCGGGGGGCACCCACAGCCCCCCCCCCCACCCAGGACCTCACCCCCACTCTGTGTCGTGTGTGTCCCCCCCCCCCCACCCCCAGGATGCCTCCATCGCCCACCGCTTCCACGTCATGCGGGAGAAGTACCCGGAGAAGTTCAACAGCAGGTGGGTGGGCGACACGGCCGTCCCCCCCAGTCCCCTCGGTGTCCCCTCGTGTCCCATGGTGTCCCCTGGTGTCCCCTCGTGTCCCCCCCGGTCCCCTTGGTGTCCCCCCCAGTGTACCCCTGTGTCCCACAGTGTCCCCTGGTGTCCCCCCCATACCCCCCCTGGTCCCCCCATGTCTCCCAGTGTCCCCCCCATATCCCCCCCATGTCCCCCCAGTGTCCCCTGGTGTCCCCCCAGTGTTCCCCCATGTCCCCCTGTGTCCCCTGGTCTCCTCCTGTGTTCCCTGATGTGTCCCCCCTCATCCCCCCATGTCCCCTGCTGTCCCCTCCGGTGTCCCCTGGTGTCTGCTGGTGTCCCCCAGTATCCCCCCATGTCCCCCCTGGACCCCCCATGTCCCCTGGTGTCCCCCCTCATCCCCCCATGTCCCCTCCGGTGTCCCCTCCGGTGTCCCCTGGTGTCCCCCCATGTCCCCCCTGGACCCCCCATGTCCCCTGGTGTCCCCCCCTCATGTCCCCCCTCATCCCCCCATGTCCCCCCCAGTGTCCCCTGGTGTCCCCCAGTGTCCCCCCGTGTCCCCCCCATGTCCCCCCTGGACCCCCCATGTCCCCTGGTGTCCCCCCTCATGTCCCCCCTCATCCCCCCATGTCCCCCCGTGTCCCCTGGTGTCCCCCAGTGTCCCCCCATGTCCCCCGTGTCCCCCCCACTGTCCCCCGGCGTCCCGCAGTGTCCCCCCATGTCCCCCCTGGACCCCCCATGTCCCCTGGTGTCCCCCCGTGACCCCCCTAGTCCTCCTGGTCCCCCATGTCCCCCTCCCCAGGATGAAGAACAAGCTGTGGTACCTGGAATTCGCCACCTCCGAGACCATCTTCGCCACCTGCAAGAAGCTCAAGGAGTGCCTGAGCGTGGAGGTGAGGGGTCCCCACCCTGGGGGGCGGTGGTTTGGGGGCTGCCCCTCCCTGACCTGCCCCCCTGCCCCCCCCCAGTGCTGCGGGACCCCCCTGGACCTGAGCGGGGCCTTGGCGGGGCTGGCAGTGCTGAACATCCCCAGCATGCACGGAGGCTCCAACCTTTGGGGCGAGACCAAGCGGGCGCCGGGAGAAGCCAAGACGGCGGCGGGTGCCGGGCAGCCCCCGGCCATCACCGACGCCGAGACCCTCAAAACCTGCGTGCAGGGTGCGTGGGGACCCCCCCCGGCTTTCCGTCTGTCCCCTTCCGTGCTTGCCCTCACCCCCCACCTCTGTGTGCCCCCCTCCCCAGACCTGAGCGACCGGCGGCTGGAGGTGGTGGGGCTGGAGGGGGTGCTGGAGATGGGGCAGATCTACACCGGGCTGAAAAGCGCGGGCAAGCGGCTGGCGACCTGCTCCGAAATCACCCTGCGGTGAGCCGGGGGGTCCGGGGGGGGTCTGGGGTCGGGGGGAGCCCCGGCCGTGGCCCCGATTAAGCCGGGGAGCACGGGTTTATTTTTATTTTTGCAGGACGCTGAAGCCCCTGCCCATGCAAATCGATGGGGAGCCCTGGATGCAGCCGCCCTGCACCGTACGTTGACCCCCCCCCCCAACCACAGGGTGCTGGCAGCCCCTCGCCGAGCACCTCAGGGACCCCCCAAGGGTGTTGGGGACCCCCCCCCCGGTAGCCCCAGTTTTTGTCTTGCAGATCAAGATCACCCACAAGAACCAGACGCCGATGCTCATGGCCGCGCCGCCCCGCTCCTCCAGCTTCTTCGGCCTCAAGAAGGGACCCCCCGAGGCCTGAGGGGTCCGGGTGGGGAGACCCGCCCCGCACCCCCCGAGCTGCGCCCAGGCAGGGGACGCGGACCGCCCCCCCCTCCCCGTGTGTCCCTGGCAGGGGTGGGTGGCAGCTGTGCCCCCCCCCCCAGCACCCAGGGGTGCTCGGAGCCCGCGGGTGCCGTGCCAGGGTGGCGGTGGGCTGCGCGAGGCCCCCCGCCCCGCGTGTGCCGCGGTGGCCGGAGCCCCCTGCCCCACTGGGCCCCCCCACCCTATTTATTACTCCCCCCACCCCCCCAGTTTCAAGTGCCTCTTGCAGTAATAAAGCCGGTGGTGAGACGGGCGCTGGCTGTGCCGACCGTGGGTCGCCCCAAATCCCCCCCGGGGACCCCCAAATCCCCTGCAGACCCACAAATCCCCCCCGGACCCCCAAATCCGCGCCCCCTCCAAGCCACACAACCAGGCGGAGGCACTGGCTGAGCTGAGCCTTTAATGGTGGCAGCCCCGGGGCCGCGCGTCCCCTCACCCCTGCGGCCCCCCGGGTCCTGGGGGCTCGGGCCAGGCGGGGGGTGGCATGGGGTGGGGGTCCCTAAATGGCGTTGGGGCGGAGCAGGGGGCTGCTCTCGCCGCTGGGAGCCCCCCCGAAGGCCCGGTGCAGCAGGAGGCGGAGGGCAGAGCTGGGGGGCAACCAGGCCCGGGAGCGGGGGGCCGGGGGGGGCCGCGGCCAGCAGCAGGCTGTACTTCACGCGTCTGCGAGGCGGAGGTGGCCGGAGGGTTAGCGGCCATGCGCAGGGCCACGGCGGTGTCCCCCCCCGACACCATGGTGTTCCCCCTGTGCTGCCATGTCCCCCCTGTGCCACTGTGTCCCCCCGACACCATGGTGTCCCCCCTGTGCTGCCATGTCCCCCCCGTGCCACAGTGTCCCCCCCCCATACCATGGTGTCCCCCCCACACCATAGTGTGCTCCCAAATGCCCCAGTGTCCCCCCCACACCACAGTATCCCCCCACACCATGGTGTCCCCCCCGTGCCACAGTGTCCCCCCCCCACACCATGGTGTCCCCCCTGTGCCACGGTGTCCCCCCCACGCCATCATGTCCCCCACACACCGCGGTGTCCCCCCCCATGCCATGGTGTCCCCCCCATGCTACCGTGTCCCCCTCAACGCCCCAGTGTCCCCCCCACACCACAGTGTCCCCCCCACACCATGGTGTTCCCCCAACATCACAGTGTCCTCCCCCATGCCGCCGTGTCCCCACCCCACACACCATGGTGTCACTCCCCATGCCACAGTGTCCTCCCCCCACCATGGTGACCCCCCCCCCCCATGCCATGGTGTCCCCCCCATGCCACCATGTCTCCCACATACCATGGTGTCCCCCCCACACCATGGTGTCCCCCCCATATCACAGTGTCCCCCCCAAGGCCTCTGTGTCCCCCCCACACCATGGTGTCCCCCCCATGCCATAGTGTCCCCCTTGTGCTGCCACGTCCCCCCCCACACCACAGTGTCCCCCCCCCCCACATCATGGGGTCCCCCCACGCCACCATGTCCCCCCCACGCCACCATGTCCCCCCCAGGCCGCCTTGTCCCCCCGATACCAGTGCCCCCCCCCCACATCATGGGGTCCCCCCACACCACGGTGTCCCCCCTGTGCCGCCACGTCCCCCCCACACCACAGTGTCCCCCCGCCACGTCATGGGGTCCCCCCACGCCACCATGTCCCCCCAGGCCGCCTTGTCCCCCCCATGCTGCCGTGTCCCCCCCACACCACAGTGTCCCCCCGCCACATCATGGGGTCCCCCCACGCCACCGTGTCCCCCCCAGGCCGCCGTGTCCCCCCCATGCCACCATGTCCCACCCACGCCGCCATGTCCCCCCCACACCACAGTGTCCCCCCCCACATCATGGGGTCCCCCCACGCCACCGTGTCCCCCCCAGGCCGCCGTGTCCCCCCTCCCAGCCCGACCTGTAGGTGTAGGCGGCGGTGCCCAGGGCGGCGGCGATGAGCACCAGCCCCACGAACAGCGTGGTCCTGCCGGCAGCCGGGGCAGCGCCTGCGGGCAGAGCAAGCTCAGCACCCCTCGGCCCCACAGGACCCCCACCCGCCCCCCCGCCCCGCTCCCACCTCCGACGGCGACGCGGGTGCTGGCCACGGCCAGGCCGTTGCCGGTGGCCAGGGAGATGTTGAGGCAGTAGAGGCCGGACTGGTTGAAGTCCTGGCGCAGGACGAGCTGGCAGCCGGCGGCCGGTGCCACGGCCGAGCAGGTCTGCGTCTGCGCCGTCCGGCACTCGGCGTCCGCCACCACGGTGCACACCTCCTCGGGCAGGCTGCGGGCGAGGGTCAGACCCCCGCCGAGACCCCCGAGACCCCAGCGCGCCATCCCTGTCCCCGTCCCCGGGTCACCGCCGGTGCCCCGGCTGCCCTCACCTCCCCTCGCACGTCACCGTCAGCTCCACGCTGTTCTCGCTGCCCTCCGGCACCACCGGCACCACCTGCACGATGGCCACGCTCTCGATCCCCTCTGCAACGGGACGCGGCGTCGGAGCGGGCTCGGCCGCCGGAGTGGGCTCAGCCCCCCTGCCCCAGATCCCCCCCCCGGCCCCGCACTCACGGATGATGTCGAGCTGGGTGGAGAAGGTGCCGTAGCGGTACAGGATGCAGCCGGTGGGCTCGGCGGCCGGCGCCTGGCGCTTCACCAGCACCAGCGGCGCGACGGTGCCGTCGGGGGCGGCAGTGGCTCCAGCTGTGGCTCCAGCTGTGGCTCCAGCTGTGGCAGCAGCCAGAGATACGGCCGCGGCACCCACGGTTGCTCCGGCAGTGGCTCCGGCTGTGGCTCCGGCTGTGGCAGCAGCAAGGGATACAGCTGTGGCTCCAGCTGTGGCTTCAACCAGGGATTCGGCTGTGGAACCAGCTGTATCTCCAGCTGCGGCAGCAACGGTGGCTCCCGCCGTGGCTCCGGCTGCGGGTGCAGCTGTGGCTCCAGCTGTGGCAGCAGCAAGGGATACAGCTGTGGCTCCAGCTGTGGCTCCCGCCGTGGCTCCGGCTGCGGGTGCAGCTGTGGCTCCAGCTGTGGCAGCAGCAAGGGATACAGCTGTGGCTCCAGCTGTGGCATCAGCCGTGGCTCCGGCTGCGGCTGCAGCTGTGGCTCCAGCTGTGGCATCGGCCGTGGCTCCAGTTGCGGCTCCCGCCGTGGCTCCGGCTGTCGCCGCATCTGCAGGAGAAGCAGGAGGCAGGGAAGAGGCTGGGGAAGGGCGAGGGGGGACCGAGCCCTCGGGGACCCCCTGGCCGCAGCCCATCACCCCCTGCCCCGCGGCAAGCACCCACCTGCAGCCACCGTTCCCTCCGCAGGTGCCGAGGTGCCCAGCGCGTCCCCGGCCGGGGCCACCGAGGTGGGGAGCAGGGCATCCGCAGGCGCCGCAGCGGGGTCGGTCGCCGTGGCTTCGCCGGCGGTGTCTGCCGGGGTGCTGAGTGCCAGGAGGACGGGCTCGGTGACGGCAGGGTCCGAGGGCGCGGCCGCCGATCCCCCCGTGGGCTCCACTGGCGCGTCGGAGGCCGTGGGTGCTGCAGGCAGGGCGAGGATGGAGGGGGCACCCCGGAGAAGGGGCACCCGTGGGACCCACCCCGGGCAGCCGGCACCCGCGGGGAAGCGGCCAGCTCCGTGCTCCCTTACCCACGCTGGGTGCCCCGGCGCCGCTCGGCGTGGTGCCAGCGGGCTGCGTGGCCGTGGGTCCCGCCGACGGCGGTGGCCCGGTGGTGGGGTCCACGACGGGGGCCGCGGAGGTGCCGCAGGGGCTGAGGGGGATGGCGGCCTGCAGCACCAGGCGAGCGGCGAAGGAGCCGGCTTCCAGGTAGGTGTGGGTGACGGTGGCACTGCGGGAGATGAGGGTCCCGCTCCGGTCCCCGAAGTCCCAGGAGTAGGAGATGTCGGCGTCGCGCAGGTAGCGGCTGGGGTCATGCAGCCGCACGGTGAAGGCCACGGCGCGGTTCCGCACGAAGCGCCCGTCGCCTTCCGCCGTGCCCTGCACCTGCGCCACGTCCACCGCGAAGGGCACCTGGTCTGGGGGGGACGGACGGACGGACACGGGGTGCCGTCAGCTCACCGGGCTCCCCGCCACGGGTCCCCACACCCGGCCCCGGCACCCACCCGTGATGGTGAACTGGGTGCTGGCGCGGCCGATGGGGATGAACTTCTGGCGGCCGCGGTAGTGGTAGACGACAACCTCCATGGTGTAGGAGCCCAGCGGCACCCCCGCCGTGCCCACCGTCAGCCGGGACGCGGCACCGTCCACCACCTGCCAGTAACGCCCTGCGGGACGGGGACGGGGGTCAGACGCCACCTCCGGGACCCCCCAAAACCCCGGCGGGGGTCGGTGCCGGCCTCACCCCACGTCCACCAGACGTAGACGAATTTTCCACGCTTGCCGCCGGCGCCGGGGGGAAACGGCTGCCCGTCGGGGAAGACGCCATCCGCGCCCTCGGCCGGCTGCTCCGGGAAGACGGATTCACCTTGGGCGACGCGGGTGCCTGCGGGGGAGCGGAGGGTGAGGGGGGCGCGGGGTGGGGGGGGCGGGGAGGGGGGGTTTTGGGCGTGCGCCCACCGTTGACGGTGCAGTTCTGGCTCCAGACGACGCGGCCGTCGGGCAGCACCGCCTGGGTGCTGGGGAAGCGGAGGGCGATGGAGAAGGTGGCCTTGGCGCCCGACATGGTGGGAGCGTCGTTGCCGATGTCAAAGGTGACGTCGCCGCCTGCCAAGCACGGGGACGGCGGCTCAGGGACGGCGGCGCCGAGGGACGGCGTGGACCCCGGCGCCCATCCCGGCACCCACCTCGCCAGCAGTCCCGCTGCCGCGCCGTCCCCTCCTGCCACGGCCGGTACAGCCCCGCGTCCCAGCTCCGGAATGGCGCCGGCCGCCCGCTCCAGGGCTGGCTCCGGCCACGATTCCGGCCACCGGCTCCTGCGGGAGAAAGGCGAGAGGGCGCGTGCGGCACCCGGAGCACCCGCGTGGGGTGGCCACCGACCACCCCGACCCTCCGGGGATGCCCACGGTGACGCAGCGACGCCTTCGCGGAGCATCCGGCCGGGTGCTGTCCCCCCCCTCCGGAATACAGGGACCCCCGGGGACCCCCGGCGGCCACGTGACGGGGCTCGGGCCGAGCCATGCACGGGGGCAAAGCCCATCACATGGCGCCGAGCGCTGCCCAAAGCCTTTTCATGTGACTCTCAGCTGAGCCGGCGCCGGCAGCGGGTGGGATGGGGTGAACGCTCCCCCCCCCGCGGCCCCCCGCTCTTAGGGGGCTGCCGGGTCCCCGCTGTCCCCCCCCCCAATTCACAGGGAGCTGCCAGCTCCCCTCCTTGTCCGCTTGCTCGCAGGTAGATGGGGGTGTCCCCTCCCCCTCCATTTACAGCATCCGCATGGAGGGATGGGGACCCCCACATCCCACCCCACTCCCGGAGGGCTGCGGGGGGTCCCCCCCTGCATCCCGCAGAGGGATGGGGACCCCACAATGAGCCCCCACCTGTGACCTCCATGCTTTTAGCGGGGGTCTAATCCTGCTCCCTGTGGGATTTGGCTTTGAGAGGGGGGGTCTGCTCCTACCGATGGACCCCATAATTCCTGGGGGGCTGGGGATGGTCCCGGCCGGCGAGGGGGCTCGCGGGATCTGGGGGGCAGCGCCGCTGCCCCCCAGATCCCGCGAGCCCCCTCGCCGGCCGGCCGGGACCATCCCAACTGCTCCCATTTTGGGCTCTGGATGCTCCCAGCCCCCCCTCGCCATCAATCGCATCCCCCCCCCCCAAACCCCACTTACGCCGTTGAGCCGTAACCAAGACCAGGAGGGTCCCCAAAACCGCCATGGCCCTGTGCACCCGCATGGTCCCACCGACCTCGTCTCCCCCCCCACCACGCTCGGGCACCGCCGGGGCAGAGAGGCGAAGGGGATGGGGACAGGGGAATATGAAGGGGTTCTCGTTTGCATAGTCCCACCCCAAAAAGAGGGGGACCAGGCCCCCCCCCCCCCACCCCGAGTTGAATTGCGTGGGGACACGTGTGCACACGTGTGTGCGGCGCCCGGTCGGCTCCGGTCACACGCTTCGGCTCCGGCCGGGGTGGGTGGGGGACTCGTGGGGTCCTTTTTGGGGGACGCGGAGACCCCCCCCCCACAGCTCGGGGAGGGGAATAGGGGGGTGCGGGCGCCCCCCTCGCTCTCAGCACCGTCCCGGTGACCCCCAGGATTTGGTCCCACGAACTGGATACAGGCGGGAGACGGGATGGGGACCCAGCACCCACCGAGCCCGGGCCTCCCGGTTGTGCAGGGTGGGGTGCACGGGCTGGGGGACCCCGATCCCACAGACACGGGGGGGACCCTGATCCCACATACATGGGGGGACCCCGATCCCACACACACAGGGGGACCCCGATCCCACACACCCAGACGGGGACCCCGATCCCACACACACGGAGGGGACCCCCCGATCCCACAGACACAGACGGGGACCCCGATCCCACAGACGCACGGGGACCCCGATCCCACACACACGGAGGGGACCCCCCGATTCCACAGACACAGATGGGGACCCCGATCCCACAGACGCACGGGGACCCCGGTCCCACACACACGGGGGGGGCCCCCGATCCCACAGACATGGGGGGGACCCTGATCCCACATACACGGGGGGGACCCCCGATCCCACATACACAGGGGGACCCCAATCCTACACACATGGGGGGGACCCCGGCCACGCACCCAGATGGGGACCCTGATCCCACAGACACGGGGGGGACCCCGATCCCACGTACACAGACGGGGACCCCCATCCCACACACACGGGGGGGACCCCGATCCCACATACACAGGGGGACCCCAATCCCACAGATGCACGGGGACCCCAATCCCACAGACATGGGGGGGACCCCAATCCCACGGATGCAGGGGGACCCCAATCCCACAGACATGGGGGGCACCCTGATTCCACAGACACAGGGGGACCCCGATCCCACGTACACAGATGGGGACCCCAATCCCACAGACATGGGGGGGACCCCAATCCCACAGATGCAGGGGGACCCCAATCCCACAGACATGGGGGGCACCCTGATTCCACAGACACAGGGGGACCCCGATCCCATGTACACAGATGGGGACCCCAATCCCACAGACATGGGGGGGACCCCAATCCCACGGATGCAGGGGGACCCCAATCCCACAGACATGGGGGGCACCCTGATTCCACAGACACAGGGGGACCCCGATCCCACGTACACAGATGGGGACCCCAATCCCACAGACATGGGGGGGACCCCAATCCCACAGATGCAGGGGGACCCCAATCCCACAGACATGGGGGGCACCCTGATTCCACAGACACAGGGGGACCCCGATCCCACGTACACAGATGGGGACCCCAATCCCACAGACATGGGGGGGACCCCAATCCCACGGATGCAGGGGGACCCCAATCCCACAGACATGGGGGGCACCCTGATTCCACAGACACAGGGGGACCCCGATCCCACGTACACAGATGGGGACCCCAATCCCACAGACACGGGGGGGACTCCCCCCACCCCCCAATCCCACATACACAGGGGGACTGCGATCCCACGTACACAGACGGGGACCCCGATCCCACATACACAGGGGGACCCCAATCCCACAGATGCACGGGGACCCCAATCCCACAGACATGGGGGGGACCCCAATCCCGCACACATGGGGGGCACCCTGATTCCACAGACACAGGGGGACCCCGATCCCACGTACACAGATGGGGACCCCAATCCCACAGACACGGGGGGGACCCCCCCCACCCCCCGATCCCACATACACAGGGGGACCCCGATCCCACACACACGGGGGGGACCCCGATCCCACAGGCACACAGGGACCCCCACCCCGCACACGTGGGGGGACCCCGACCCTTTCCTGCGTGGGGGGGGGACACGGAGGGACACGTTTGCAGCTCCCAGCCGTCCCCAGTGCCACCCGTGCGGGTCCCACCCGTGCCCGCGGCCGTGTGTGTCTGTGCGTGGGCCTGATCCTGCGGGACCGGGACCGTGGGAGAGCCCCGGGTGTGTGTCCCCCCCCCCCCCGGGGATGCCGCCCCCGTCCGTGGGGCTGATCCTCAGCCCGTGACGCTTCCACGGGTCCCCGGTGCCAGCCCCGCCGCCTCCGGGCTCGCCCGGTGACCCAGGACCCCCCGGGGGACCCCGGCCCGGGCGCTCCGGTCCAGCCCCAGCCCGGCCGGAGCCTCCGCGACCCCGTCCCCGGTGACCCCAACGGGGCCGGGGGGGGTGGGGGGGGGTGGGGTGGAAACGGCCCCCGGCATCGCCCCGCGCGGGTTTGCGCCCCTCGCTCCTGTCGCTTTAAGGGATCTCCCGCGCCGCCCGCCGCGTCACCGCGAGCCCGGCCAATGGGGCGGCGCGGGGTGGGCGGAGCCAGCGGAAGGCGGGAAGCGGCGCGGGCGGGGCCGCCGCAACATTGTTGCGCGCGGGGGGGAAGCGGCGGCCGCGATCGTGACAGCCGCCGCGCGCGCGCGCCCGGGACCCCCCCCCCCCCCCCCCCTCCCCTTCCCCAGGGACCCCGGGGACACCTCCCCCACCCCACCCCCACCCCAGGACACCCCCCCGGGGACACCACCACCCCCCTCCGGGACACCCCCCCACCGGGGACACCCCCCCCACCCCCCCGCCCGGGGTCCCCCCCGGGGCCGCCCCCCGGGCCCCCCCCATGGAGAATTTCCAGAAGGTGGAGAAGATCGGGGAGGGCACCTACGGCGTCGTGTACAAGGCCCGGAACAAGGTCACGGGGGAGGTGGTGGCGCTGAAGAAGATCCGGTTGGACACGTGAGTGGGGGGCACCGGGCACCGGGGGGGGGGCACCGGGCACCGGGGGGGGCACCGGGGGCCCGGGCTCAGCCGCCTTCCCCGCAGGGAGACCGAGGGCGTCCCCAGCACGGCGATCCGGGAGATCTCCCTGCTGAAGGAGCTCAACCACCCCAACATCGTCAAGTGAGTGGGGGGCCGCGGCGCGGGGGTACCGGGGGGCTCCGTGAGCGATGGGGCGGGGGGCAGCGGGGGCGCTGCGGAGCCCCACAGCCGTGCCGTGGCCCTGGCTCCATCCCGGTGGCACTGGGGGCAGGGGGCCGTGGGGACCCCCATGGCTGTGGGGACCCCCATGGCTGTGGGGACCCCCAGCTGTGGGGACCCCCGTGGCCATGGAGAGCTGTGGCCCGTGGGGACCCCCAGCTGTGGGGACCCCCGTGGCCATGGGGAGCTGTGGCCGTAGGGACCCCCAACTGTGGGGAGCTGTGGCCGTGGGGACCCCCGTGGCCGTGGGGAGCTGTGGCCCGTGGGGACCCCCAGCTGTGGGGACCCCCGTGGCCATGGGGAGCTGTGGCTGTAGGGACCCCCATGGCTGTGGGGACCCCCATGGCTGTGGGAACCCCCAGCTGTGGGGACCCCCGTGGCCATGGGGAGCTGTGGCCCGTGGGGACCCCTGTGGCTGTGGGGACCCCCGTGGCTGTGGGGACCCCCAGCTGTGGGGACCCCCGTGGCCATGGGGAGCTGTGGCCCGTGGGGACCCCCAGCTGTGGGGAACTGTGGCTGTAGGGACCCCCATGGCTGTGGGGAGCATGGCCTTGGGGGACCCCCGTGGCCGTGGGGAGCCGTGGCAGTGGGGACCCCCGTGGCAGTGGGGAGCTGTGGCCTGGGGGGTGCCCCGTGGCCGTAGAGACCCCTGTGGCTGTGGGGAGCATGGCCCAGGGGGTGCCCTGTGGCTTTGGAGACCCCCGTGGCCGTGGGGACCCCCGTGGCCGTAGGGACCCCTGTGGCTGTGGGGAGCATGGCCCGGGGGGTACCCTGTGGCTTTGGGGACCCCTGTGGCCATGGGGACCCCCATGGCAGTGGGGAGCATGGCCTGGGGGGACCCCCATGGCCATCAGGACCCCCGTGACCATGGGGAGCATGGCCCAGGGGGACCCCCGTGGCCGTAGGGACCCCCGTGGCCGTGGGGACCCCCGCGGCCATGGGGAGCGTGGCCCGGGGTCTTGCCCCATGGCCGTGGGGCGCCCCACGGCGCCGGCCCAGGCGGTGCCCGCTCCCCCAGGCTGCTGGACGTGATCCACACGGAGAACAAGCTCTACCTGGTCTTCGAGTTCCTGCACCAGGACCTGAAGAAGTTCATGGACTCGTCCTCCATCAGCGGCATCGCCCTGCCCCTCATCAAGGTGTGCGTGTGGGGGGGAGCACCATGGTGGGGGGGGGGGCGGTTCGGGGGGGTTCCCCGAGCCCCCCAAGACCCCACTGAGCCCCCCCCATGTCCCCGCAGAGCTACCTGTTCCAGCTGCTGCAGGGCCTGGCCTTCTGCCACGCTCACCGCGTGCTGCACCGCGACCTCAAGCCCCAGAACCTGCTCATCAATGCCGACGGCGCCATCAAACTGGCCGACTTCGGCCTGGCCCGCGCCTTCGGGGTGCCCGTGCGCACCTACACCCACGAGGTGGGTGCTGCGGGGGGGGGGGGGGGGGCCCGCACGTGTCGGGGGGGTGAATTGGGGGCACCCGGTGCCCATCGTGTGTCCCCCCCCCCCATGGCAGGTGGTGACCCTCTGGTACCGAGCCCCCGAAATCCTGCTGGGCTGCAAGTATTACTCGACGGCCGTCGATATCTGGAGCTTGGGCTGCATCTTTGCGGAGATGGTGGGTGACCGAGGGGCAGGGGGGTGCCGGACCCCCACCCCGAGGGTGACGCTGGGGTCCCCACGCATCGGGGTGTACCCAGAATCTGCCATGTGGGTGCTGCCCGTCCCGGTGATGCCGCGGCTGTGGCTCCCGGCCCTCGCGTCACGGGGGGCGTGGGGCTGACGCCCGCCGCAGCGCCCGGGGAATAAAGGGGCTTTGTGGGTGCAGGAAGGGGGCTGGGGCGTCATGTGAACCCCCCCACCCTGCCCCGGGGGGTCCACGTCACGTGGCCGATTGCGGCGCTCGCCGGGGAAACCGGGGCCCGCTCCCGCCGTGGGGACGGTCACAAGGAGCCGGTGTGAGAGCTCACGGGGTTGGTTTGGAAAGGGCAGGGTGTCGTGGGGTGAGGCCAGGCGCCGGGACCCCCCTGGGGCTGCACCCCCTCCTCGTCACGGGGTGCTTTAGGGGTGCCTGGTCCCCGGGGAGGGGGTGACCCCGGCCCCCTGAGGGACCCCGGCCCCCTGATGGTCCCCGTTCTTCCCCGCCGTGCCCAGATCACCCGGCGCGCCCTGTTCCCTGGGGATTCGGAGATCGACCAGCTCTTCCGCATCTTCCGCACACTGGGGACGCCGGACGAGGCGGCCTGGCCCGGCGTCACCGCCCATGCCCGACTACAAGCCCAGCTTCCCCAAATGGGCCCGGCAGGACTTCGGCAAAGTGGTGCCGCCGCTCGACGAGGAGGGACGGAAGCTGCTGGCGGTGAGCGAGGGGCTCGGGGAGGGGGTGGGGGGCTTGGGGGGGGGTGATGGGGACCCCCCCTCATGTCCCCCTCTCTCCCTCCCCCAGCAAATGCTGCACTATGACCCCAACAAGCGGATTTCGGCCAAGGCGGCGCTGGGACAAACCCCCTTCTTCCGCGATGTCACCAAGGCCGTCCCCCACCTGCGGCTGTGAGCGGCCCGGACCCCCCGCCCCCCCCCAGCCCCTGCCTGGCCCCCCCCCGGCCCCTGCCCGCACTCATGGGGGTCCCAGGCTGGGACCTGCAGCTGCCCGGCGAGGGGCTGGAGGCAGGGGGTGCCTCCTGTGCCCCGTTCCAAAAGGACCCCCCTGTCCCCACGCTGTGAGCGCTGACGTCTGTCCCAGGGGCTCGGGACCCCCCCTGCGGCTGCCAGGACCCCCCCGGCTCGGAGCCAGGGCCCGGCTGTGGGTCCCATCCTGCCCAAAGGTCCCGTACCGCTCTGCTCCCAACGCGGCGAGGCCCCCCCCTGCACCCCCCCCGCCTCGCCCGGACTTTTGGCACTTACAGCCCCTCTGGGGGGGCTGGGACGGGGTGGGGGAGCACCCGCATCCCCACCATCCTCCTCCTCCTCCCCGCAGCACCGGGACGGCACTGCCTGCGGGTGACGCCACGCCTGGGGCAGAGGCTTTGCCCCCCGGGGGGGGCGATGGGTGCTCCCCCGTATCACCTGAAGCCCCCCAACCCCCTTCCCCCCCCCTCGCTCGGGGTCTCCCCCCCAACCCCGTGTTTTTTTCTCGCCGACTTTTGTAACTTCTGCAATTTTGTACTCGGTGTCGGACTCCGTGTGTGGCGCCGGCGTGGGGGGGGGGCAGCGACACCGTCACCCCCCCCTGCCCCCCATCACCCCCCACCCCCCGGCCGTGACCACCCCCTGTCCACCCCAGGCCCCGCCATGGTGCCTGCCCCCCCCACCCCCCCCCGCTCCGGTCCCAGCCCCCGTGGCTGCGGGGCCCTCCCGCACGGCTCCATATTGCCCCGTGTCCCCCCCCCGCCCCCCGCTATAGGTCCCCATAGGCGGCCCCGGTGCCCCCCCCGCCGCGGCCTTGGCCACGCCCCCAGCGCCAGAGGCTCCGCCCCCGCCACGCCTTTGGCTGGCCACGCCCATCTCCGCTCTGGAGCGCCGCTATTGGCTGAGCCAGGCTCCGCCCCTAGGGGAGGGCGCTGCCGCATTCAGGTGAGCGGAGCCACCGCTGGGGGCGGGGTCAGGGGTCGCGGCTCCCAGCGGTCCCCGCGCTCGCCCTGCCCAGCGGGCTGTCAATCATGGGCAGCGCGTCCTGTGATTGGCCGCGAGGCACCGCCTCGCTCACGCGTCACTCATCGTGCCGCTGGTCTTGGGTTGGTCGGGCCGGGCCCTTTCTGCCCTGTGATTGGGCGACGCGGCAGCGTCCTGCGCTCTCATTGGTCTCTGTGTCTTCAGGGGTCCTCCCCCTTAGGTCACCTTATTTGTTGTTCATGTCGCCCCCCGCGCGGCGGCGCTTCCCGTTGGCCTCACGCCTAGTCACTCACCCCAAGCACTGCCTCCCTCATGACATTCCCGCCGACCATTGGCCGTCCGCTCTACTCGCTCCTATTGGCCGGACCACTGCCCATCCGCCCTCTCGCCGCCGCCGATTGGCTTTTCAACGCGGGGCGGGGCGATGGCGCGCATCCCGCCTCTCCCATTGGTCCAACGGAGAGGAAGAGGCGTGCCCACCGCCCGGCTGCGCCTCAGCGATTGGCGGAGCCACCTCTTAATCCCGCCCGCTCCAGGAGGGTTTGGTTGAGCCGCTGTTTGTGCGCTTGGGGCCGCGACGGGAGGGCCTGGCCGGGCGCCGAGGTACCGGGGGGGCCGGGCCGGGGAGGGCGGCTCCGGGGGCGCTTGGGGAGGTGGCTGCGGGGGCCCAGGGCCCTGCGGGCCGGGGGAGGCCTGGGGCGGTGGCGGTGCTGGGGCCCGGGGGGGGACGCGGGGCGCTGGGGGGGGCCGGGCCGCGGGGTTCCGAGGGGGACAGAGGCCTGTGGGGGTGGGGCTGGGTACCCCCCGGGCAGAGCGGGCGGGGTGCGAGGTTCCCCCCCCGTCCCCCGGGCTGGGGCTGCCTCGCTCCCCGCAGCCGCAGGGAACCGGAGCGGTGGGAGCCCCCCGGGCCCCGGCGGGTCGCCCACCCGCAGGGCTGGCGGGGGCCCCAGTCCCTTCATGGGGGCATGCAGCCGCTGCCGCCCGTTGCGGGGGTGTTTGCCCCCCTGCCCGTGGGGTGCGGCAGGTCCCCGTGGCACCCATCGCTCCCCCCTGGGCAACCCCGGCCCCGCCGTGGGGTCGGTGGTTCCCTCCCTGCCTCTCGGGGCACCGCAGAGGGGCTGCGGAGAGGGGGCTGGTGCCCCCAGGGGGTCCCTGGCAGAAGGGTGCGGGGGGTCCCCGCTGTGCATCCTCCCCCCGGTGTCACCGAGCTGGTGCTGGAGTGGTAAGTGTTGGTCTGTGGGGTCCTGGTGCCCGAGAGGCCTCAGGTGATTGGGTCTGTGCTGCTGTTCTTCCCCGGTATGGACCGACTGCGGTCCCGTCTGCCCGTACGAGGCCCTGGTGTGACATCGCAGCAGTTAGGGCAAAGGCGGGAGCGAATCATGGAGGCCAAGAAGCCCTTCGAGATCCCTGCGGAGCGGCACCGGCTCCTGCCTGCCGAGGCCGAGCCGTCCCCATGGGCGTGCGAGGCTCCATGGGGCATCCAGAGGAGCTGGGAGAGGCCCCAGCATTCTATGTGGGGCTCCCCGTCTCCCACACCCCCATACGGGATGCACATCTGCCGTGCGTTCAACTTTCCCACCGATTTCTGTGCCAGAGCTGTGGTTCTCCCAGAAGTGGGGCTTCCCGTGCGCTTTTGCCGGGAGCTTTGGCTTCCAGAGCCTCTCCTGGCTCTGAGGAAATCTGCCTCAGGCCGGAGGTGCTGACCGGGCCGTGGGGTTGGGCTCCTGGGCTGCGGCTTTGGCCACTCCGAGGAAGGAAGGGAGAGCGTCCCTGGCACACGGGTCTCAGTCAGGGCTGCCCAAGCCGGTGCCAAACCCGCTGGCACAGGGTGGGAGCTGCCCAAATCGCTGCAAGATGGAGGGACCCGGCGCTGTCGTGGAAGAGCGGATCAATAAATGCTGGTCTCATCTCCGAGAAGCCGCCCACCGGGCCCCTCTTCCACAGGGCATCTCCCACCGCAGCTGCGGACGTCGAGCTGGGCTGGATCCCTCAAGTCTGTGCAGGGCTCGCTGTTTGTACCGGGTACCTTCAGCAAGCGGTGGCTTGGTGCCGGAGCGGAGCCTGGATCCCTCCTGGGAAGACGGGAAGCTTCGCCGGGGTGGCCTTGAGCGCGTGTCGGCGCTATCTCGGGTGTGACGCTGGTGAGGCGTGGGGGGATGGTGTGCGGCCGAGCGGGGCCGGAGCCCGTCCCTTGACCGGGGCTGTGAACCGGCTCTGCCGTGCAACAGCTTGAGTACGGCCGCTGTAACTGGCTTTACGTGCCGTGCGGGTTGGGGGAGAGCCGGCTCTCCACCGTCCTCCGCAGCAGCTCGCCGAGACCTTCGCGTCGCCAAGCCGTTGGAGCTGGCTGAGTCGCAAGATCTCAATATTTCGTTAAGGAGGGATGCCCAGCGACGAGAGCTGTGGGGTGACTTCGTATGACGCTCGCCGGCTCATACCAGCTCGGTTTTGCTTTGCAAGCCAGAGCTCCCTTGGCATGGGCTGCCCGCCTGCACGGTAAAAGCCGGACTCCCTCTGTAACTGGGAGCTCCCCCCCAGCACCAGCTGGCCAAATCCGCGGCGGGCCGAGCCCCCGCGTGCCTCTGGGTGGTTGCTTGAGCGCGATTGGGACATAGGAAAAGTATCGCTGGCAACAGGAAAGCAGTTAGCCCAGACGGGGCTGTTGCAACCCTCCCCTGCGAGGGATGCCCCCTTCTCCCGAGCGCGGTTCAGCCGGCGCAGCCCTCGGCCACAGGGCTCGGTGGTGCCGGCAGCCGGCGGTTGGGCAGGTGGGTGAGACGCTGCCTCTGAACGCCGCGTCCCGGGAGCCTTTGGGATCCCGTTTGGGAAGGGCATTTTGGAGGAGACGGCGTGAGGCGGCCTCGGACAACCCCGAACCTCATCAGGCACCGGTCGACCTGTTTGCCGCACCGGCGGCGGGCGCAGCCCTCGGCCGGGGAAAGCCTCCACTGCCACGGCAGCGGAGGAGCAGATTCATCCCGGCGGGTTTTGCAGCCCCGCTCATGGTTGTTGGTGCTCGCCGTTGTCACACCGTAAATCTCGCTCAACCAGCAGCTGACAGTAATTGCTGATGACACGAAAGCGCGCCGAAAATAGCTGCAGACTTCTATAGACCGACATATAGCCAGCTTTTCACCTGTTGCGGCCATGTTTTGGTGTGAATATCTGGTTGTCTCGGAGGGTCTATGGATCTTCTGATGCCCTGAAGCCCAGGTTCGTCTGAGGGCAGCTGAATTCGAGCGGTTGTATTGTAATCCCTCGGAGGAGCCCCGGTGCAGGCAGGATTTCAGGGCCACTGTGCTTTCAGTGTGCCGAAGTGGCTCCTGGGCAGGAGAAGCGGCTCCTTCCATGGCCGGTGGTGCCCGGGGGTCCTGCTGAGCGTGGGCGGGCGAGGACAGAGCCGTCCAGCTCCAGATGCCGGCGAAAACAGCCAAAGCCTCGGGGCCGTTTCTCCGGCAAACCCCGGAGTGCTCCCAGCAGCCGATGGCTTCATGGGACGGCGATGGCTTTATCCAGGAGCTCGCTGTATGCAAAGCTCTCCCTGGAGCACCCACCTGAGCAGCGTGGAGGAGGCAGCTCCCACCTCACCGTCCAGAGGAGGAGGAGGATGAGGAGACCCATGCGATGCTGGGGGTCCGCAGATGGCCAGGATCCACGGGCCACGTGGCTCCTCAGGTCCTGGAAGAGGTGACTTGGGATTTGTGCTGAACAACTGCCTGCAGAGAGGTGCGGCGTGAGGCTGGGCGCCTGGTGAAACCGCTGCCCGTGGTCGGGGGGTCCCGGCTGGTCCCTGTCCGGTGGGGAGCGACCATTCCCCTCTGAGCTGGAGCCCTTTGCCCGCAGCTGCCTGGCAGCTCCTCCCTTATAAATAAGCACAGGATCTATTCTGGGCGCTCGCCGCGCGGCTCCAACTGAGCCAGGGTGCCGGGACCTGGTGTCGTAAATCCCCGGCAAGCGGGTGGCGGAGGTCTAACGGCGTGGCGGTGCGGAGTCGGCGTGGAGTCCCCGCGGGGTGAGCTGCTGCGGCCGGGGTCTGGGTGAGCGCCCTCGACCTCCGCACCTGCGGGGAGCCCGGGCTGCTGCTGAAATAGCACCCGGGCTGGGAGGGGAGCGGCTTTTGGCAGGAAAGTTGCCCCGAGGAAGGAGGGAGCCAGGCTGCGGTGCTCAGGGCTGGCTTGGGACCGATGCTGTCGCTCCCGGCCTGCGGAATGGACCGGCCCCGGCAGCGCCGGGCTGAGCTGGCGAAGGAGAGCGAGACCAGACTTGGAGAGGGCGAGGCGGATCTGTTCCCAAAGTGGATTCCAGCAGCGGTTGCTTCAGAGCTCGGTGATGTTTGCAGGGGAAGGAGCTGATCTGGCTGGCAGAGGGAGGCCAAGCGCTGAGCTGCGGACAGCGAGCCGGTCCCTCCGCATCCCCATGATTCCCACTTGTGCTCTGGGCTTTGGGATTCCCGCTTGTGCTTTGGGCTTCGAGGGCGGCTGGAGCCGAAATGAGCGTTGTGCCCCGGTGCCGCCACTGGAGCGGGTCCTGCTCTCTGCCCTGGTCTCGTCATGGGCTGCGTTGCTGCCGGGATGGGGATTTCTGCTCGGAATAGTTAAAATACTTGTCAAATCTTCATCCCTGCCTCTAAGCTCCTGAGAGTAACGCTCGGCTGAAGTGTTCCTGAACTTCGCCCGCGCCCGTGCCCGGCCTCATCCTGCGTGAGCTCTCTCAATGCCTTTCTGGATCAAACCAAAAAGAATTGGCAGCGGTCTGGCAGCCCGGGCTATGCCGGCTGCCTCCCGGCAGGTCATGCCGAGCCAAGCTGTGCTCGGGATGCTGCCGAGGCCGCGGCTGAGCCATCCCGCTCCCGAGCGGTGCTGGAGGAGGGAGGCAGCATTCCCTGCGCCCAGCTGAGCCCCGTGCCCTTGAGTTTGTGTTCCCGGGGCTTTGCTGTGCTTTGGGGGAGGCAAGGGCCGTCCCCCTTCTCCCAGAGAGGTCCAGGGATGGCTGGGTTGGGGTCCGCGCTGCGTGAGTGCTGCGGTTAGCGAGCGTTTCCTGCCGGGCTTGTCCGGCTTTAGCCCTGCTTACGTCTTCAGGCAGATGGGGAAGGGGAACTGGCAGCAAACAGCTTTCCGCTTGTTGCTTCTGGTCTCTGCGATCCTTGTCCTGTCGCCTGCCTGGTCCCGCTGGCGCGGATAAATCTCTGCTGCGGCCCCGCAACCTTGGGACTGGAGTGTTACAAGGGAGAGTGAGATTAGCTCCTAAAAAAAAAATATACAAATCCTGCTTTCTCCCACGTTCTCTGGGTGCGTGAACCACGGATGCCGAAGCTCCGGCTGCCCAGTGACCCTCGGGTTTTGTCTCCCCCGAGTGCCCCCTCCCAGCGCCCACCCTCTCGGGCTCTGAGGAGCCGCGTGTCGTTCCGGGTGCTGTGCTGGATCCTGCTGACGGCGGATTCGAGCGGGCAGCCTGCTCGGCGGGCAGGGATCGAGAGCGCCGGCTGCTTGAGGGCAGCTCCAGCCAGGCAGAGCTGCTCAGCCGGCGTCGGGCTGGTGCTGGCGGGACGCACGACCGGCTGAGGCGATGCCTTATCCTCGAGGGGGATGCAGCCTGCACCCCCAGCTCTGTCAGACCCCTGCTGCTCATGTCCAGTGTAGAAAACAAAGCAAAACAGGGAAGAAAAAAAAAAAACCAAACAACCAAACCAGGGCTGAGGAACTTTAAGGCAGAGCTGGGGAGTTTGTTTCCAACCCCTCCTCCTGGCCGGCTGGCGGGGAAGCAGCCAGAGCTGTTGTGGCATTTCCCCGGCTGCCGCATAAACAAGAGCGGCCCAGGCCTGGAGCCGCTTGCCGCCGGCTGGCCGCTCTCCCGCCGCCCCTTTCCCCGCTGCCCCGGCTCCTCGGCTCCGCCGGTGCAGCATGTCCCGGCACTGGGGGCTGCTCGCCGTGGCGGCCGGGAGCGGGAGGACTGCTGACTCACTCCCAGCCTCCTCGGCCGCGAGGATCCCGTCTGCCTGGCTCTTGGATTAGTTCCTACTGAGCGATTTGCTGCTCCGTGAAATCCCTCTGGAATAAAGGCTCTGGGAGCGGAGCCGCGGTCTGCGGGTCTGTGCCGCGTGTTGCTTGGGGTGGTGGTGGGGAGACCCCAGGGAAAGACCCCGTAACGAGCAACGCGTTGTAGCTTGAGGCAAGAAGAGTTTTGCCCGCTAAAGCTCGGCGGAGCGTGTCTCCGTGGATGTGATACGGTCCCGGGGGGAACGTGGGAGCGTTGCGCTGTGTGCGTTCAGCGTGCTGACGGCTCTCTCCTCCTTCCAGGACAGCCGAGCAGATTGAAGGCCAGCACCCTGCACTCAGCCCCTGCCCGGCGCGGACGCCTCGGTGCCTTCCCGGCTCTCCGGTTCGCAGGGCGCGCGGCGCCAGCAGCACCTAGGCCATGACCAGCCGAGGAGCCGCCAGGCCGAACGGGCAGTCCCAAGCCAGTAAAATCTGTCAGTTCAAGCTGGTGCTGCTGGGCGAGTCGGCGGTGGGGAAATCCAGCCTGGTGCTACGCTTCGTCAAGGGCCAATTCCACGAGTACCAGGAGAGCACCATCGGCGGTGAGTCGGCGACAGGCGCCCACCCTGGGTACTCCCCGCACCCTCAAGTAACGCTCATGGGCACCCGCAGCCCCGCCGCCACAGCTTTGCCTTGCGCCGGTTTTATTTCCCCTTTATTACAAGCCCGCGCCGAGCCCTTGCCCTGCTGCCACGGCTCGGCAGCCGGCGCTCCACGTGCTGCGGTCCCCACGCCACGTCCTGCAGTCTCGCGGCGGCGGGCGGTGACGCCTCGGTGGATGCGGCGGCGGGCCGCAGCCGGTGCAGGACCCCGTGCCGATCCCCTGCTAACCACGCTGCTCGCGCAGAGCGGATGGGATTTTTTTTTTTTTTTTTTTTCCTCAGCAAGCTGGGCTCGACGTGACTAACGCGCTCGATTAACGGGCTTCTCTGCTCTGCTGGTCCTGGAGCCGGCTGCGGGGTCGGGGTGCGCCCACGTCCGCATCCCTTCTGGGGCCAGACTGGGGGTGTGGGGAGGGTTCCCCGCTGCCCGTTGGATAGTTGCCCGCAGCCGGGGCGGCCGACGTGATGCTAACAACCGTCTTTCCTCTCGACAGCGGCGTTCCTTACACAGTCCGTCTGCCTGGATGACACAACGGTAAAGTTTGAGATCTGGGATACGGCCGGCCAGGAGAGATACCACAGTCTGGCCCCGATGTACTACCGGGGGGCACAAGCTGCCATCGTGGTCTATGATATCACCAACCAGGTAGGGTCCCTCCCCGTGCTCCTCGGCTGCCAGGCGCGAGGCACCTCGGTTAAACTGCCCGGGAGCGAAGGCCTGCGCGGCTCGGGGGGTGCTGGTGGCTGTGGGGGTCTCCCCGGGGGGGCCGTCTCCTCGCAGAGAATTGGGGGCGGCTCTTGCTGCGGCGGGGGTTCCCTCTAAGACGCCCGCCTTGCAGCGCAGCGGTGGGACGAGCCTTGAGTTCCCACCTCTGCTCCTAGGAAACGTTTGCACGGGCGAAGACATGGGTGAAGGAGCTGCAGAGACAAGCCAGCCCCAGCATCGTGATCGCCCTCGCGGGCAACAAGGCTGACCTGGCCAGCAAACGCATGGTGGAGTACGAAGTAAGTGTCGGCGCCAGGCTCCTCCGGGTCGCTGCGAGCTCCTGTCCCTGCCTTGGTGCTGCCGCGGGAGATCATAGAATCATCGAATCGTTTGGGTTGGAAAAGACCTTTAAGATCGTCCAGTCCAACCATTAACCTAACACTGCCAAGTCTACCACTAAACCAGTTCAGGGGAGAGTCATAATTTCATCTTTCCTGGCGTGGTGACTGGATCATTTATAATGAAAGTAAAAACGAGGAATCATTAAGGTTGGAAAGGATGTCTAAGATCATCAGCCCAACCATCAACCCAACACCCCCATGCCCACTAAACCATGGCCCAAAGTGCCACCTCTGCACGTTTTTTGAACCCATCCAGGGCTGGGGACTCCCCCACCTCTCTGGGCAGCCTGTTCCAACGCTTGGCCACCCTTTCCATGAAGGAATTTCTCCCAATATCCAACCTAAACCTCCCCGGCGCAGCTTGAGCCCATTTCCTCTCGTCCCATCGCTGTTCCTTGGGAGCAGAGCCCGACCCCCCTCCCTGCCCCCTCCTGTCAGGAGCTGCAGAGCGATCAGGTCTCCCCTCAGCCTCCTCTTCTCCAGGCTGAACACCCCCAGCTCCCCCAGCCGCTCCCCACCAGCCCTGTGCTCCAGACCCTTCCCCAGCTCCGTCGCCCTTCTCTGGACACGCCCCAGCACTGGGGTTTCGGCTGCCGGACCCTCACCCGCGTCTCTTGCAGGAGGCGCAGGCCTACGCAGATGACAACAGCCTATTGTTCATGGAGACATCGGCCAAGACGGCGATGAACGTCAATGACCTCTTCTTGGCCATCGGTGAGGCTCCAGGAGCGGCTGGGGGTGAGGGTGGGGTGTAAGGGGGTCTGCCCCAGGGTGCGGCTTCACCCCCAGAGTTTTTTGGGAGGCTGAGCAGAGCCGGTGCCCGTCCTGCCCTCCAGCCAGCATGGCTCCTCGTGGCCTTGGCGGTAGCTGTGCCACGGGCTGCGGTGCCGCCGCCGGGGCTCAGCGCCGAGGCGTGCGGAGCCGATGCTCGGCACCAAGAGCAGCTCGAAGGGGAACTGCTCTTTCCCCCCCTGGGCTTTGCTGCCACGGCCGGGATGGCTTCAGGGTCTCCACGGGATCCCTCGGCCCGCGCCGAAGCCCACAGCGGCAGGGCTGTGCCGCAGGGACGGTCCCTATCCCGCTCCCGCCGCCGCTGCCATCTCGCCCATCTTCCCCCTCCAGCCAAGAAGCTGCCAAAGAGCGAGCCCCAGAGCACGAGCGGAGCAGCGGGCAGGAGCAGAGGCGTGGACCTGCACGAGCAGAGCCAGCAGAACAAGAGCCAGTGTTGTAGCAACTAAAAGGCGGCCTCCGCCAGCGCCCGCGCGAGAGGAAGAGCTAAGATATAACCTCCCTCCCCGTCCAGCACACCTCACCTCCATAACGGCACACCAAGAAACCCGTCTGAACCAAAACCCTCCCGAGAGCTCCCTCTAACTGCACTTTTTAATGCTTCAAAACCACCACCAGACACCCGTTACCATCATCCCAAAGGCAGTGGAACTAGAGCAGCCGGGGACTTAACTTCAAAAAAAAAAAAAAAAAAAAAACCAACAAAAAAACCACCCCAAAAAACCCCAACAAAAAAACCACAAACTCTTCTTCACTTTGTATTATAGGTGCAAATAGCAACCTAATATCCTGATTCTTCCCTCCGTTTTCCTCCCTCTCCCACCTCCCTCTCTGCTTTGGTAAATCTGTGTTCCCGTTATCGCCTCTCCTTCCACCCTCCCCGTAGAGCTGGGGCAGGGAGAGACCCGAGGAGGCGGCAGCATCGGCCTCGGAGGTTGACCTTGTGGCGAACCAGCTGGAACCGGAGACCTCTGGAAAAAATGGGATTTTTCCGAGGGGGTCTGTCATGGATTTCTTTTTAATTTCCCTTTTTTTTTTTTTTTTTTTTTTTTTCTTCCCCTCCTGTTTCTTCTGTTTGGCTGTCGGGGGGGGGGGGGGGAGAAAAGCTGCAGTGTCCTTCATTTTCTCCTAGGTGGCCTTTGGTTTTTTTTGCTGGATGATCGGAAGTGCCTGGGGACTTTTTTTAGGGGGAGAGGGGGAAAGCGGGGCGACCGCCGCACCCTGAGCGCCGTGCAGCCCGCACGAGCGACCCTTCCCCGTCGCCACTCCACTTTTGCCGGTGGAGCTGTCGCACGTTATCGCTTGCGGCCGCCCCGCGAGCGAGGTCCCTCCGGTCATCCCGACGCGGTCGGTCGCCGATAAACCTGCCGATCTCTCCTCTTCCTCTGCAGTTTGTCCCCGTCCCCCCGTCTGGCAGCGGGCGAGGGACGTCTCTGGTTTGCACTTTAGTCGTGGAAATGTCCTGTTAAGATGCACCTTGGGGTTTTTTTTGTTTGGGTTTTTTTTTTTTTCTTTCGGTCCTGTTGGCTCCGAGCCCTCGGGGGCGGCGGAGGGGGAAGGAGGCACCGCGCTGATCGAGTTTTGTTTCTGCTTTCCCTAAGGAGCTTTCTTGGCGGGAGAAACTCACGGTCGCACTGCGGCCGCGCTCGGGAGAGTCGGGAACGTTGCCAAGCGCCGTCGGTCGGTCCCGGCGGCGGCGGAACGAAAGGGCCCCACGGAGAGGGGGACGCAGGTGGCACCCCCGGGTGATGCGCAGGTGCTTCTGGTCAGGATGCTGCGGCACAAGGGGACACCCCGAAGCGGGCGGACACCCCAAAGTGGGGACACCCCGATGTGGGACACCCCAAGGCAGCAGCACATCTGTGGAGGGCAGCACCCCCCGGGCCATGGGTCCCTGCTCCCCAGCGGGCATTTTTCTGGCTGGGGCCGCATCCTGTAGCTCCCAGCACCCGCCAGGAGCCTCCCGCTCCCCCCCGCCTCTGGGGGGTCCTGCTTGCAGGGTTGGGGGGCTCTGTGCCCCCCCCCAGGGCCGTGGGGCAGCGGGGGAGACCCGCTCGCTGCCGTGGCTGTGGGGCGGAGGGAGCCGTCTCGTATGAGGCCCCCGCTACGGGGCAGCCCCCCGGGGCCAGCCTGGCTTCCCCTGCACCCCCGGCCGTGCCGGTGCCTCGTGCTGGTGCCTCGTGCCGCGGCATGGGCAACGACTGCGGCTTCTCTGGGGCTGGGGTCCGGCTGGCGGAGCTCCCCCAAGTCGGTGGCTTGTATTTAATTAACCAAGGGCCTGTGGCTAGCGGGGCTGGGGACCCCATTGCCCCCCACGGTGACCTGAACCCTGCCCAGATGATGCTGGCAGCCCCACATCTCCCCCCCCCCCCCCCCCCCATCTTCTGGCCAAAACCCTGGACCAAATGGGGACACTGCAGCTTTTCTCACTTTCTTTTTCTTCTGCTGCTTCTCTGGTTGTATTTTTTTTCTTTTTTTTTTTTTTTTTCTTTTCTTTTTGCTTTGAGAAAGCTCCTCCATTGCATTTAAATAACAATCATGGTAACAGAACTCAACCGCTGATTTACTGATGTATTTAATGTAAGTAAAACCAAACAAACGGAAAAAAAAAAAAAACAAAAAAAACCAAGAAAGGAAAAACACCTTGTGTGTGCTCAGGGCGGGATTGGGGGTGGGGGGCGGGATGGACACCCCCCTCTCCCGGCTGCTGGCACCGGGCAGGAGCCAACAGCGGCCGGGAGCCCCGGCCCCGCCCTGATAACGCTTATCACAGCGGCAGATGGGCGGCGGCCCCCGGCTGTTGGCCGCTGCCCGCCCCGGGGAGAGCAACGGGACCGAGCCCGGCTGCCCACCGGGAGCGGCGGGGGGCGGCTGGGGGGGTGCAGCCGGTGGCACCGCTGGCCCTTTAAATCCGCCCGCCGTTGCCCCTTTAAGTCCCGCCGCTGGTGGGCCCCACTGCGGGCTGAGGCCACGCCCACGCCGCCCCGCCGGGGCTGGGAGGGGGCGTGGCCAGCGGGCTCGCCCCCCCGAGGCCACGCCCATCTCCCCTCTCTTAAAGCGGCAGAGCCGAGCGGGAGGTCGCGCTACCGGAGCCGTAACGCAGGTGCGCGGCGCGGCGGAACGGGACCGGGCTGGGGAGGGGGGGGGCACCGGAGTCGGGAGGGGGCACCGGAGCGGGGGTGCCCCACGCAGCTCCCTGCTGTCCGGGGGCCGTGGCGGCTCCCCCGGGGCCGGTTCCCGGTAACGGTGCCCGGTTCCCGGTAACGGTGCCCGGTTCCCGGTGCCCGCCCGAGCCGCTCTCTCCCGCCCAGGTGCCGCCGCGATGCTGCTGCTCCGAGCCGTCGCCGGGCACAGGTAGGAGCCGCCCCCCCTCCCCGGGGGGCTCCCCGCGGCCCCCCGGTGCCCCCCCCCCCGCCGCCCCGGGCCGCTCAGCCCCGCTCTCCCCGCAGGCTCCCGCCGCTGCCGCTGCCCCGCCGCGGCTGCTCCCGCTTCCCCGCCGGCAGCCCGGCCGTGGGGGGACGCCGGGGAGCGGCTCCGGTGCTGGCGGCGTTGCTGGGCCTCGGAGCCGTCCTGGCCTACGGAGACCGGCGGCGGCGGGTGAGCGGGGGGGGGTGGGAGCAGCACCGGGAGGGGCTGGGCCCGGGGGGGCACTGAGTGCGGGGGGGGGGGCGGCACCGGGATGCCCGGAGCCTCCGGGGGTGGGGGGGGCACCCCTGGGTCCTGCTCTGGGGGGAGGCGGCACCGGGATGCCCAAATCCATAGGGACACCCCTGCCACGGTCCCTCCGTGGGACGGGGACACCGGGGGCCAGCCGGGGGGGAGCACGGGGTGCCACATCCCCCCGCCCAGCTGCGGGTCATTGCACCGGGGGGCCGGTTTGGGTGGGAGACCCCAGGCGGGGGGCAGCGGGGGCACCCCCGGGGAGGGGACACCCAGGGAGGGGGCAGTGGGTGCCGCACTCCCCGCTGACGTGGCCGGGGTCCCCCAGAGCGCCCAGGCGGCCCAGGCCACCCCGGCCCCCCGCTACCCCCTGTACACACGGGAGGAGGTGGGGCGGCACCGCTCCCCCCAGGACCGCGTTTGGGTGACCCACGGCACCGAGGTCTTCGACGTCACTGATTTCGTGGAGCTGCACCCCGGGGGGGCCGACAAGGTGCTGCTGGCGGCCGGTGGGGCCCTGGAGCCCTTCTGGGCCCTCTACGCCGTGCACAGCCAGCCCCACGTCCTGGAGCTGCTGCGGGAGTACAAGGTGGGGGAGCTGAGCCCCGAGGAGGCACTGCCGGCCCCCGATGCCGCCCAGGACCCCTTCGCCGGGGACCCCCCCCGGCACCCCAGCCTGCGTGTCAACAGCCAGAAGCCATTCAACGCGGAGCCGCCGGCGGAGCTGCTGGCCGAGCGCTTCCTGACACCCAACGAGCTTTTCTTCACCCGCAACCACTTGCCAGTGCCGGTGGTGGACCCCGGCTCCTACCAGCTGCGGGTGGAGGGGCCGGGGGGCCAGGCGCTTTCGTTGTCGCTGGCCGAGCTGCGCAGCCGCTTCCCCAAGCACGAGGTGACGGCCACGCTGCAGTGCGCCGGCAACCGCCGGTCTGAGATGAGCCGCGTCCGCCCTGTCAAGGGGCTGTCGTGGGACATCGGGGCCATCAGCACGGCCCGCTGGGGTGGCGCGCGGCTGCGCGACGTCCTGCTGCACGCCGGCTTCGGGGAGGAGCGGGGAGGGCGAGTGGCACGTCTGCTTCGAGGGGCTGGATGTCGACGCCGGGGGGGCCCCGTACGGTGCCTCCATCCCCTACGGCCGTGCCATCAGCCCGGCCGCCGACGTGCTGCTGGCCTATGAGATGAACGGCGAGGAGCTGCCCCGCGACCACGGCTTCCCCGTGCGTGTGGTGGTGCCCGGCGTGGTGGGCGCCCGCAGCGTCAAGTGGCTGCGGCGCGTGGCCGTCAGCCCGGCGGAGAGCCCCAGCCACTGGCAGCGGAACGACTACAAGGGCTTCTCTCCCTGCGTGGACTGGGACACGGTGGACTACTCGACGGCGCCGGCCATCCAGGAGCTGCCGGTGCAGTCGGCCATCACCCACCCGCGTCCCGGGGCGGCGGTGCCGGCGGGAGAGCTGACGGTGAAGGGCTATGCCTGGAGCGGAGGCGGGCGGGAGGTGGTGCGGGTGGACGTCTCGCTGGACGGCGGCCGGACCTGGCGAGTGGCGCGGCTGGCAGGCGAGCGGCCGGTGCCGGGACGCGCCTGGGCCTGGGCGCTGTGGGAGCTGCAGGCGCCGGTGGCGGCAGGCGCCGAGCTGGAGATCATCTGCAAGGCGGTGGACGGCAGCTACAACGTGCAGCCCGACACCGTGGCACCCATCTGGAACCTACGCGGGGTCCTCAGCAACGCCTGGCACCGCGTCCGCGTCACCGTCAGCCGCTGACCGTCCCGGCGGCTCTCCCTGCGTGGCCACGGCGGCGGCGGCTCAAAGGTCATCGCTTTTTACGGTCCCCGACGTGTGAAAGTGGCTCCATAAAGATTGCGCAGTTTTATGGACTCGGCGGTTTCCTGGGGCAGCGGTGCTGGTGGTGGGGGGGACGGGGACGGGGGGGGTGGCCCTGGGGGACCCCTCACAGCCCCTCCACCCTACAGACCGGCTGCCGGGACCCCTCTGGCCCCCGGTCACCCCGGGACCCCTCATCCGCGGGACCCCTCTGGCCCCCAGACCCCATGGGACCCCATGACCCTGTATGACCCTCGACCCTACGGGCCCCCCCGGGCCCCCCAACCTCCCCGCGGGCCCTCCCCCTGGCCTGTGCGACCCCCACAGCCCCCCCCGACCCTGCGGCCTCCCGGCCTCACCGACAGCTCCCCCCATCCGGTACCGGTCCCCTTGGGGCCGCCCCGGGGCGGGGGTCCCGCTGAGCCCACGGTCCCGGTACCTCTCGGTGCGTCGCCGCTCCTGCCCGTGAGTCCGTCTCCACCGTATCCCTTCTCGGTTATCGATTATCGGTTATCGGTTATGGGTTACCGCCCCCGCAGAAGCCCCCCGCCTCCATCGATGCCCTCGGCGCTCCGCCCCGCGCTCGGCGCTCCGCTGCCCGCCCCTGGGCAGCCGGCGGCCGCTCGATGCGCCGGCGCTCGGCTGAGCCCCCCCCGTGCCGGCCCATGGCGGCCGCGGCGCCCCCCTCCCGGCGGCTCGAGGGCGTCGGCGCTCGGCTGCGCGGCCTGGCTGCGCGCGGGGGCCGGAAGTGGCTCGGGGCGGGCGGGGGGGTCCTCAGGTGAAGCCGCCGCCGATGGAGCCGGAGCCGCCGCCGCCGCGGCCCTGAGCCCCCCCCCCCCGCCGCTCCCCCACGCCCTGCGGCCGGGCCGGGCCGGGCCGGGCCGGGCCGGGGGGGCCCTCCCCGAGCCCCGCCGGTGAGAGCGGGGTCGCTGTCGGGGGGCCGGGCGGGGTGGGGGGCAGCGGGGCCGGGGCCGCGGGCCGGGGCGGGGGAGCTGTCAGGGAGCGACCGGGCTCGGGGGGGGGCGGGGGGAGCTGGTTTGGGGCGGGGGGGGAGGGAGTGGGGTGTGACCAGGTCGGGGGGGCTGTGGGGGGCGGTGGGTCAGGCTGGGGGGGACGCTGGGGGGGGGGGGGCTGCGGGAGCGGCCCCGGGGGGCGGGGGTCGCTCCTGGGGGGGCTGGCTTGGGGGGCGGGGGGGGGGGTGTGTGTGAGCACTCCGACGGGGTGTCCGTGTGCTGCGGGCTGTGTCTCGGGGGGGGTGTCACGGTTTTGAGTGGGGTCTCTACCTCGGGGGGGGTGGGCAGGGGGTGTTTTGGGGAGCTGCGAGACCCCCGCGGGGGGGGGGGGGGGCTGCTGTCGCGGCCACTGCCAGGGCCTGGGCCCCAAAATCTTCCCCGAGCCCCTGTCCCCAGGACGGCTGGGGGGGCTGGAGCCGGCCTGGGGTGCGGGGGGGTGTCCCTCCTTGCGGGGGGTGGGGGGACAGCCCCGAAACTTGGCTGCTCCGGAGGACGAGGGGGCTGGGGGTGTCTTGCCTCCCTCGCCGGGACCCAGCCACGATCATCCCCGCCGGCGGGGAAGGGGATGCGGGGGACCCCCCCTCGGTGCTGGAGCAGCGGATGACGTTTCTGGGAAGCAACGGGCTTGGCCGGAGGGACAGCGTGGGGGGCTGCTGGGGTCCCGGGCGCGGGGGGGAGCAGGGAGCCCCGCTGAAGTTTTTGTGCTTTTTCTGCGTCCCTGTTCCGCCAAGGGCTCCGTTTGGGATCGCTCCCCTCTGCTTCCCTCCCTTCTCTGCGTCCGTTTTCTGGAGCGTCGGCTTTTGCGAGAGGGGGATTTTAGAGGACATTTCTTTGGGGTTTTAGGGTGAGCCTTTTCCCAGCACTTTTACTCCTCTGTAATGCAGCCGCACCGGTGGCTCCGGGGTCAAGGCTGCAGTGGGTGCCGCTTTTTGGGTGAAGCCGTTGGCTCCGGGCAGGGTTTTCCCAACCAGCCTGTAGACGCCGGAGCCTCCTCTTTGGTTGTGTGACAGGGATGCTCGGATGTGGGGTTCACCCCCCATTTTTTGTCTTGCCCAGCCCGTTTTCCCCAGTACCCCCCTCTGCTCCCCGTTCCCGATTCTGCAATGGCTCTGGGGTCCCGGGAGGGGCTGCGCCCTTGTCCTGCTTGCACAGGGGGGGCACCGGGACGGGCAGCGCGTGGCTCTGGCAGCTTGGGAGGAGCAGGGAGTGGGTACGGGTTCCCTAAAGCCAGGAACCGGCGTCCCGGAGCTGCTGCCTGACTCCGTTCCCGTTGAACCCCTCCTGAAGAGAAGCTGCGCTGCCAACGACCAACTCGTTTTGCTCGCAGTGAGAGTGCGTCTGTCGTCGTCTAAAACGGGGGCTTCGTGCTGATGCCCTGCCCCGGCTCCTGGCGCTCCATGGGGGTTGCCAAAGGGGGACCCAGAGACCCCGGGGGGGGGCACGGGAAGAGGCAGCATCAGCTCTGGGGAAGCTTTTGGGCCAAAGCCGCTGCGGGCAGCCCAGCTGTAAATGTGTTCTCCGCTCGTGGCTGCTCCTTGTGGGGTCTCAGCTCCTGGGCACGTGGCTGCGCTGCGAGCGTGGGGGGACTTCCTCAGGCGCTGGCGCTTCGGACGGGCAGCGTCCCCGTGCTGCGCTTTGCGCCTGGCGAGGCCGGCGTCCATGGGGCGAGGGCGGTGTTGGCCGGGAGAAGCTCGCGGATACCTTCCCGCTGCGTATTGGGGTGCCGGTACAGAGAAAACGGGGAGCGTCTGCGTCTGCCGGGTCGCACCCTGTGCCCCTTGGCGGAGGCTGTGCCTGTGGCAGGGGCCAGCGGGGAAGGGTGAGCCGTGTCCTGTGGCACAGCTGGGGTGAGCGGCGAGGACGGGAGAACGATTTTTGGCCTCATCTTGGCTTTCGCTTCCAAGGACTCGAGGAAACCTGAGCGGCCTCGATGAGCCGGCCGTGACGGACGGGGCTCTGGAGCCCTTGTGAAGGTGTCAGTGTTTGGAGGAGCTGGGGAGCCAGCGAGCTGCGCGGCCCCGGAGCGCCGATTCTGTTTGCACAGCAGCGGCTTGTGCTCCCGAGGGGAATTACGGGAACCGCAGGGGCCGACGTGGTCTCTGTCCTCGGGGTTATCTGAGGGCAGCGGACGCAGGACGGGCGCGAGGAGGGAGCATCCAGCAGAGGATTAATTTTTCTCCGCTCTCGGTGGATCAGCTCCATTTAAAACGCGCGTGAGCCTCGTTAGCGAAGTTGGGCTGCGAACGACGGCGTTGAAAGCGCAGCACGGCTTCGCTTCCTAAAGGCCGGGGTCTCTCTCCTGCGGTCCGTATCTGTCCGTCTGTCCAAGTAAGCGCTGAAGGAACTTCTCTTTCCTCCCTTCGCTGCCGGGGCGGTCTCCTGAAAAGTCTTTTCATCTTTTGTAGGCTCAGCGTTGTTGCTCACGGTTATTATTTATTCGTATTGTGGTGATGCCCAGAGGGCACAACACGGTTTTAGACGCTGAACAAAGACACGGGAGAAGACAGCCCTGGGTTTGCTTTGAATTAAAACTTTGTTGAAGTCGCTGAACCTCGGGAGCGTGCGTAAGACGAGGAATTTTACGTTTTACACTGCGCTGGTTTATAGTCCTTTTTCCATCAGTAGGCTTTTAAATGAAATTATATCAATGAGCGGGCAAGGCTCGTGTCCTGTCGTGTTAGCATTAGGAGCGGTTCCAGCTGGGAGGAGCTCCTCCGGGCAGTGAATATTAGTGAAAAATGGCATGCGGTGAATATTAGCGAAAAACGGCATCCCTGCTTCGATGGGAGACAGTGCCTGGCGTCTCACCTGCCCGCCGCCGGACCTCGCTTCTGGGTCTGGATCCTCGGAGGGTTTCTCTCTCTCCTCCCCTGTTTTGTCAAGCACTGGCTTTATTTATAAAAAAGGACGGAAACTGCAGCCGTCTTTGCTCCGTTCTTGGGTTAAGGCACCTGAAACGTGGGTGTTATCTGGGAGACGGTCTCCGCTCGATAACCTGTGGGATCGCGGGGGGATGATACCGGACCCGGTTTTGTGGTTTAGGACTCCGCAGCGAGGCCGGGCTCCCGCAGTCGGGTGCAGCGGCCACGTTAGCTCGGCTGGTGTGACGGACCCCAGCGCAAGTGGTTAGGAGTGGGGGATAGGACGTTTTTCTGCCCGTTCCTACAGCAGTAACCGAAGAATATCCCCGTTGCCTCTCTCCCACCGGCGCTGCGTGGCGTTGCTTCGCTCCCGGGTAGCCTTGAGTCTAAATGTCGGAGGAGACGAAGGGTCTGTCCCCAGCTCAGCAGTGAGGAGCTGTCAGCTGCCGTCCTCCACCGCAGCATTGCGTTAAATCTTTTTTTTTTTTTTTTGTTAGCGATGAACATTTCATCTTACTTAGTAATATATTTCAAAATACGGCAACAATGGGAACTATTTTATAATGGATAAACCACGTCACAGCGCTTTTAATTTTCACTTTTGAAAGGTGGCTCCGTTCACTTCTGCCTCTGTCGAACCGCTTGAAGCCGGGGTCTTCCCCGGCGAGCGGGGCCCGGCCGCACCGGTGCCAGCTGCCGTCGAGCACCGGCAAGCGTGCGGCAGAGCCGCTTCCTCGGCATTTAAATCGGGGACACTCGCAGGATGGAGGGCTCTCTGTGAAAGCAAACCTTTCCCCCGCGCTGGGTTTTGAAGCGTTTCCAATGACACAAACTTTGGTGGTTTTGAGCAGCCGGTTTGTTCAGCGAGCTTCTATTTGCAGCAAAGGTGGAAAAAAAGTCCTCACGTTGGAAAATAAACGGCAGCTAATGGAAACAATGGTCGGGAAAAAGAAACTGCAGGGACCTTTACGCCGCTTACTAATTCTTACCCCGACAGGAGGCTTGAAGATGTTCGCCTCGAGCGTGTCTTCCCCCTGTGCGCGCCGCTTCTCTTCTCGCCGCAGGCTCGCTGCTTCCGGCGACGCCGATCTCGCCAGCGCCGAGCCGAGCTGTCCTGCAGCAGGTCAGCGGGGAGCTGGGAGCCAAACCTCGGGACGGAGAGAGGTGGAGGTGTCTGGGAAGCGTTGGGTGCTGCAGAAGCTGAGGAAGGCTGGCTCTCCTCGCTCCCAAGGGGTCCTGCTGCCCGCCCCGGCTCGGAGAGTCGGATCTGATCCGGGACCTGGGTGTCCACGCACCGGCTGGCTCTCGGGAAGCAATCCCTGCCCGCGAGCCACGCTGCCGGACCAGCAGAGAAACGGGTCAGAGCGAAGGGTTTTGATGTTTCTGGCTGATTTCTGTGCGAGTCTGGCGGGAGCTGTGCATTTACCCTCCGTAGGGGCTGGTGTTGTCATCTTAAAAATAATCTGGCAGATACCGCGGTGTAATTGAGCTGGGGTGTCTTTTCCTGCCGTCGTGGTGTCTGGAGAAACGTTTTCGCTTGCTGGTGCCGAGCGTTCGGAATTGTTTCACAGCGCTTGAGGTATAACCAGAAGCACCGGGGAGAAATTAAGAGAAGAAAATAGGCTGGCTTTCCTAACGACCGCAAGGCTAATAGCGGTTAAAAAGGGCTCCGGAGGCAGCTGATGGGAGCCCTGTGTAGGAGGGTGCGTAGAGGCAGCCTCTGGGCTGGGTGGGATCGAAGAGACTTTTCCCATCTCTAGGATATTTCTGCCATCCCGGGATTAGGCAAAGGCCCGGCCCCTCTCCCGCTGCAGGAGGGGCACCCGGGCCTGGCTTTCTGCAGAAGCCTCGTGTTATTAGTGCAAAGGACGTTCACAAATTGCATCACGCTGAGATGGAGGGGTTTTTTAAATTGGGCTAGTTCCGAGGACTTTTTTTTTTTTTTCCTTGAGTGTTGCCACTTGGGGAAAAGTCCTTATTTCAGAGGGGAGGAGGGCGTCGAGCAGCGCTGCAAGCGCTCTGCTCTAATTTTAGTGCGCTTCTGTCTCCGATTCCCAAGTTGATGATCACACCTGAAAGCTGGGAAGAAAGTCCGGAGACGGAGACTTGCTCTCCGCGCCTGACGGTCCAAAGCGTAGAGGTTTGTCCCCGGTCCGAGTCCTCGCCGCACTGCCCGACCCGGACCCCCCTCCGGAGAGAGGACAAACGCCGTGTTTCGGGCTGGGGCTCTGCTCCGAGGGGGCTCGGTGAGGGGTTGCCCTTCCTCGTGGAGATGGAGGGCAGCCGGTGGCGGAGCTGAGGGGGAGCTCGGAGGCGGCCGGCATCGCTCCCTGTCACGCTGGCGCTGAGCGGGGATGAGCCGAAGCCGCGTCCTTGGAAGCAGCCCCTTTCTCCCGGGAATGTGTTTTCACCCGGGCCGTGACGCGGGGTTTTGTCAGTCCGGCTGCGCAGCCTTTTTTGCAGTGCTTTTCAAAATCGGAAGGACTCTGGGAACAAACGACACGCAGAACCATTTTCTAGCCAAAGGTTAATTATGGGTCGTCGTTACTCCAGAGCTATAGGTTCGTGCAAGCGAGGTGCTTTTTTTTTTTAATTTGCAATTTTTTTAAATTGCAATTCCTGCTTGTGAGGCCTTGCACTCAGACAAAATTAAGGCTGACACGTGGCTCGGGGCTCCTGAAACGCTCCCAAAGTTTTGTTCTGGGTTCTCTTTTAAAATACAAAGGAGCGAGGGATCAATCTCTTTTATTGGACATCATCCCGTTAACATTAATGAGACCGCGTGCGTGAGTAGGAAGTAGGAGTTACAGAACTGGCTCCTCCACTCAATTGTATTTGGCTGATTACTTTGAGGGAAATTAATTTCTCCTTCTCGCTCCTCGCTGTCTGCTGCCTGCGGTTTAGGGAGGACGCTGGGGTCCCTGGGAGCCACGAGCCCAGGGTGTGACGGGGCCCTGGGAGGTGGCGAGGGGTTTGGGAGAGGGCGATGCCGGCAGCTTTCCGTGCCGTGCGTTCACCCGCGGTGCCCGTCGGACGGTCGCTTGACACTTGGCGTTTCTGTTTTGGGTTGTTTTTTTTTTTTAAAGTTTGTATTTTCAAGGGCTTCTGCGGAGTATGGGTGAGAAAGGGCTTTCGAAATAAAATTGATTTTTATTAGCGCGTTGCCGTGCCCTTTGTTGCAAAGCAGACAGATCTCCGAGCGACAGAAAAGCAAAATTACGGGTTTGACAAAAATAAAGCTGCAGGATGCATTTTAAACCACAGTTCCTGTGTAACCCGGCGCTTGAGAGAGAGATTTCAACTTAAATTATTTTCATCTCGTGAAGTTAACGGCCACCGCGGGGTGGGAAGAGGAGTTCTGAAGCGTTCAGCTTTTCCTTCGCTGCCCGGGCTGGGAGGCTGCTGGCAGGGCAGGGGTACGGCCCCGGAATGTCGTCCTCCGTCTCGGTGACACGGATGGTGGGAAGGGAATGGCGCGGGTGTTACGGCACTATCCCCTCTGCTTCCTTAATCCGCGCAGCCCCTATAACTAATTTAAATCCACACGGCGCCTGCGGCAGCCCGGGATACGCGGCACCTTTTACTTGTGCATTTGGAACAGGTCTGGGAGTCCGCATCCCGCTGCCGGCGGGGAGGTCGGAGCCGGTGTCTCCATCTCTCCGGTCAGGCTTCGGGACCTGCAGCACCGGGGCCCTGGGTACCGGGGGTCCTCGTCCCGCCAGCCTGGCACAAAACGGCGCGGGGCCGGCTGGCAAAACGCCCTGGGTGGGACCTGCCGCAGGGTAGCGCTGGGCCGGACTGGGGGTAAACTGGTGCCCAGCTGCTGGAAGCCTCCCCAAAACCAGCGAGCCCCCGTGCGAGGTCCGCAGTTGAGCGGAGCACGGTGAGAGCATTTCTTAATTAATATCAAGCAAGCGGTCGGGTGTGAGGGGGTAATAAGCCTGGCCTTGTCCGCGTCTGTGCTTATGTCGAGCGGTGCGTTGCCAGGAGCAAGACTTGTGCAACTTGGTTCGCTCCAGACACGGTTATTGTTAAAAATCTGCTTTTAAAAGGGGCACCGTTGGAAGGGAGCGACTGATTTTTCTTTCAGCTCAGAAAAGGGGACCGAGGTCTCCTAGAAAGCCTCGCCGTCTGCAGTGTATCGGCTGCTCGAGAAACGGAGGGGGAAAATGAACAGCGTTGCCGCTGCCTGTGTGTGCTCGCGCTCTGCCAATCGCCTTGATTTTCCTTTTCGAGGAGACGATTCGTCTCCACAAATTATCGCTTTTTTTTTTAATTGTTCTCTGCAGCAAACGCTCCGTTTCCGACCCTATCAACCGCCAATTAGAGCCGACTCTAAACAGCAAAACTCCTGTTTCTAAAACTGGGCTCATTTTGTTTCTTAAACAGCCAGTGTAATTGACAAATAAAAGCCATTTGAATGTATAAAATGTTCATTATCTCCGTGGGGTGCCGAGCAGCAAAATGTAAGGCAGATTTCCCTTTTATTTTGGTGTGGTCGTTGGAACGGCTGTTGCGAGGCTGCTCGGCAGAGCGTGGTGCGTTAACGTTCGGTCTCGTTGCCCAAAACCCCGACTCTTTTTCATTGATAAAATGAAGCCGAGTGCTTCAGCTACGTGCGTCCCGCGCTCGAGACTTCGTCTCCCCACCGCTGCGTCGGGCGCGAGCGCGTCGGTTCCTAGCAGCGGCCCCTCGCCAGGGTGGGAGAAGCGAATTGCTGGCACACCTCGCTTCCCCGGGGCCGCGGCAGTGGCGGTCTGTCCGTCCGGAGCGGTGACTCTGCAGCTCTCGGCTGTCCCAGGGGAGCTGGCAGCTGCTCTTCTCCCGTCTCTGCCCGCTCCAAGTGTCCCAGGTTTGGCTTTAAGAGCTAACGCCGTTTCCCGTGCACGCCGCGGAGCTGCGGCGGTGGTGCTCTGCGTGCAGGGGGGGCGAAACCCTCTGTGTTTACCGTGGTGTTCGTCCGCAGCGTCGCAGCTTCGCTACCGGGACCACCGCTTGCTGCTGGCATCGGCATTCGCTTTCCTCTTGGAAAGTGCCCGGAAAGCACCGCTCAGGCGGGGAGGATCAGTGTAGTCTGCTGGGGTTGATGGTAAAGTCGGTGTTGGTGGTGTTAAGCCCAGGGCCGCAAAGCAGCGTTAAAGGAACTTGGGGTGAGTAACTCGTCTGCTCCGAGAAGCTGTTGGGCACTTTTACTGGAGGAGAGTCCGAGCAGCTTCTGGAGGCTAACTCTGACTGAGCTCTGCTTTCTCTTTCAGCAAAGTACCTTAAAGATGGATATAGAAGACTGTAATGGACGATCTTACATATCTGGTATGTCTGATCTTGATTTTTGCCCGCTATTTTGCGTTGCTAATATTTTAAGGTGCTGAGTCTCACCCTCTGGGTATAAGCTGTCCTGTGCCCGGTCGCTTAGCCCGAGGCTGTGCTGCTGTCACCATCGCAGATTAAGCATTGAGGAGCAGTGTTCAGAGCAACAGCGGTGTTTCTTAAGTATCTGAGAAGCGTTAAAGCCGATGGCATAATAAACAGCTAATTTAAAAAACGGTACCTCGGCTGAGCCTTGGAAGTTTACGCTGAAGTTTACGCGCTTGTGTCTTCACCTGCCGATCCAGTGGGCGGCTGTCAGCACGCCAGCGGTAGATGAAATTTCAAGCCTTGCTGCAAGCTGAAAGGAAAACGTATTCCCAGCCATGGCTGCGCAGTCCCGGTGCTGGGAGCTCTTGGGGAGGTTGGTCGTTCCTTCAGGGCTCCGGGCTGTGCTCACGAAACGGGCGGTTTAGTCCCGCTCGCCGGGATGCCGAACCCGCGGCTGGAAGCGGCGTGATGTTCCAAGCCGAAGCATTCTAGGATTCTATGATATTTAAGACCCCCGCAGGTGATCTCAGCCGTGCGCCTTGCCAAGTCCGGCGCTGTTGTTTATCGGTGTGCGTTAAGATTAAACCCAGGCTGAGTTCCAGACGTAAAGCCATAAAATGTCCGTGGGGACAGGGGGAGGCGGCACGGGGCTGGCCGACATCTGGGTGCTGGAAGCTGCCGGTGTGCCGAACCACTCCGTAACCGGCGGGGTCGCCCGGACCGGAGCTGCCGTGCTGGGGGTCGCAGCCCCAGTGACCGTGTCCAGAGGGGATCCCGGTGGCACTGGGGGGGGATTTAGATTATCTGGTCGCCTGCAGAAACCCGGCTCGCAGCCGGTACGGGCTGTAAGTGAAAGCTGGCTTGGTGGGATTTGTTCTTATCTCTGGGACGCTGATGTTTGCAGTGTGAAAACACCTCAGTTTGTCCATGTCAGCTCGGGAGAAGAGGGGGATTAAAGTAAGACCTGATGTAGATTTAGAAGCGGCAAAGCCAGAAGAAACTCTCACGATTGCCTAATCCGGCCCCGGCGACACGAGAGGCGGGAGGACGCCTCTGCGCGAGCCCTGCGAGCTGGGGGAGCTGCGGGGTGGCCGGGGATGAATGGCTCAGCGGGGATGAAGGTCAGAAGTTGAAGTGCATTGGAAGGGAGAGAGGACCCCGGCTGTTCTAACGAGCGGTTGCGGTGGCCGGGACTTGGTGCATTGACAGAGCTGCGCGGGGGAGCTTGCGCAACGCCCCTTCGCATAAATCACCTCGCATCCTGCCCGTTCTGACAAAGTTCATCCTCGGAGCTATTATGTGCTCCTTCTTTCTATGAAGCTTTCCTCCCATGCCTGGAGGAGCCCTGCTCGGGTTAGGCGCTCGGCTCTTCTCGAGGCGCTGGCTGCAGTTTGCTGCTCGGGCTTTGGTTGCCAGGATGTCTCCGTTAAATAACAAAACGCTTCCCCGAAGCTGCCCCATCGCGCTGTGCCAGGGCGGCTGCCTGCTGAACGCGGCTGCTTCCTCGGCTTCGCTCGGCAGAACCGCGGCTGCCCAGCGCTCGCCGCCCTCCTCCAGCGGCGTTTGGGCGCCTGTGGGTGCACTCGGTGCCGAGGTCCGTGCCGCCCGCAGAGCTGCGGCTTTGCTTTTCCTCGGGGAGTCCCATGGGTGAGCCTTCCCCTTTTCCCCGCCGTCCCTGCAGCAGGTCCGTGTTTCCCCGCGAGCGTGGAGGTGCCGCAGCCCGGAAAGAAGGTCTGAAAAGAGGCGACGGAAAAAGCCTGTCTCCCTCGGTGCAGCCCGAGTCCCCCTCGGGTGCATGCGAGCTTTGAGCGCTGGAAGTCCCGGGAGCCCAAGATTTAAGCGGCTCCTGGAGTTTGGAGGGAAGGGGAACGGTTAAAGGACGGAAGAAGGGAAGAGCAGCATTACAGGAGCTCTGCGGGGCCATCCCGGCCAGGGTGGGCTTTCTTTTTTGAGTTCCGCGGTACTTGGGGAGCAAAGCTTGTGCTGCCCAGCCTGTCTGCCTGGCCTGGGGGTCAGGGCAGGCCTAACGAAGATCAGCTCATCGTTAGGGTCAGGGTCAAGGCCTGCCAATTAGCTGCTTCAGGTCACCGAGCTGCTGCGGATCTGAAATGACTAGAGGAAACAAACAGCAGCGCTCTCGAAACTTGTTTCTGTGAAATACGTTTAATTAAAACGAACTCTTAAAAAAAGAAAAAGTTCATGTTCGTCAAATAGCGAGGTAACCAAAAGCCCGGAAACTCTTCATGAATGTGAAATACTTTTTCTCCTTTGAATTCTTCACAGGAAAATAAGTCAGTTTTGAAACAGCTCTGGTAGAGACAGAGTCGTTACCGCAGAGGGGATAGGAACAAGGTGGAGGCGGGCAAGAGACCTCTCCATGCTGTGCGCTGGTTCGTCGGGCGGCACCTCCTCAGGCTGTAAATCCTTCTGTAGACACTTAACCCAAAAAAAGGGCATTCGGATCGCGCGGGCAACGGCTTTGCTGCTCTCTGCTTGTGTGGGTCCTGCCTGCTGGGCGGCACGGCGCCATTTTGCAGATGGTAAGAAGGGCTGAGCACCTCGGTCTGCCCGAGCCGGCACAGCTCCGCACCAGAGCAGCCTCTCATCAGCCTCCCCGTCCCAGACCGAGGACACCCCGCGTACGCAGGGTGGGATCAGGTCCCTGTCCCGCCGTGGTTTCGCTGCGGGATGCTGCCCTCCCGCGCTCCCGTCCCCTCCCCGGGATGGCCCAGCGCCTTTGGAGGTCTGCCTCCGCTTCTGTTGCCCCTGTGTGTGCATCTCAGAGGCTGGTGGAAGACGGGGGACATTTTCAGGCCATCCCCCCCGTGCTCTGCTCCCCAAAACAGCCCAGGTCTCCTCCATTTTACCCTCTTTTATTTGGGTGCCGGGCACCTGAGAACAGGGTTAAACGCTGTCGGCTCCTTGGATAACTGGGCTACAGACAGACGAACCGTCTCTTGCGTGACGTTCAGGTTTCCATTTGTTTTTTTAGAGCAAACGAAATGTGACCCAATATTTCCTGAAATCTCAAGTCTGAAAAGTTATCAGAGAGGGGAAATTGCTGAGAGACTGTCGAAACCAGGCGCTGGTTGCTCCCAGGGGTGGGATAGCGCTTCAGCTCTCGCTGTCGGCAGCAGGCAGCCTGCCCACCTTCCCGGGGCTCCGAGCCGCTCGCAGGAGCCATTATCGGGGGGTCCCGGTCTCAGCCCCGCTGCTGCACGGAAGGAAAAACCCCGTCCCCCGTGTGTGGGGTTGATTTTTGGAAGGGGGGGGTGGCAGGTCCTGGCTGAGGTCCGTGCGGCTCTGCGTGGCTTCGACAGCGATCCCTCCCGGGGGAGCGGAGGCTCTTGGCAGCGCGAAGGTTCGTGCTGGCCTGACCCCTGTTTCGGGCAGGGCTGGGTGCCAAGGATCAGCTCGGTTATCCCTTGGTGCTTCCAGTGGGAAGGAGATTGGGGATCCTTTGGGATAAGAAGGATCCTTTGGGGTCCGGAGGATGAAGCTCGCTGGCTGAGGAGCTGACCTTTGAGCTGAAAACAGGATGCCATGCCCTGCCTTTATGCTTGAAAGGACCAAGGAGAAATTAACTTTTTTTTTTCTCCTTAACGTTTAACTTAAACTCCTGTTTGGGGTTTTTAACCTTTCTCCGGTACATCGGAGATTGGCAGCAGCTGGGAACAGGCTGTAAAACAGCGCAGCGGGGTTATTCGTGCTGTCAGCACCACCTGGATGCTTTGTTAGTGAGCCCTGATCTCATCTTCAGGGTTAAACCCGGGACCAGGAAGGGTTTTGGGGTTGGTTTTTTTTTTTTTCTGTAGGATGGGAACCGCACGCCAAGGTAAGCTCGCCTGGAAATGCTGCCTAAAAAAAAATTTCCTTGCAAGCGCGGCGCGAGGCCGCGGTCTCGTGCGTGGTGGCTGTGGGCTCTGGCCGTTCGATACGGACACGCTTGCATACGCAGGGCGCTGGGAAGGTGTGCAGTGCCTCTCCTCTGGGCTGAGCCTCTGGCGTGCTCCGGGTCCGGACACACCGGGTAGCTGGGGGAGTTTAATATGAGACGTTTTTGCTCTGTTTCTGGAGCTGAGGACTGAGGCTTCGGTGTCCCCATCCCTTATCGGTGCAGGAGGGTCGGAGCCCAAATGAGCCATTGCTGACTGTAGGCTGACACTGGGGATGATGCTGGTCTCCCTCCAGTCATCAGATCCTCTATTTCCCACCAATATTTTTGGGTCCTGTGCCTGGTCGCTGAGCCCCCGGGCAGCGTTGCGAGGGCAGAGACCCCGCAGCATCCCCGGTCCCCCGCCCGCTCCCTCCTCTCCCTCCTTAGAGCATCATCCCCGGCCGGCTCGGCGCGGCTCCGTGCTCCCCAAAGGCTGCAGCCGCCTGTCCCTGCGCCGGGGAGCAGCGCAGCCCCGGTTCCCGCTTGCCATGCCGCCTGACTGTAAAATGATGGTCGTTTCCCTCGCTTCCAGGAATCTGCTCTTCCTGGAAGGTGAGTGGCTGCGTGCGCCCTGCCAGCAACGCAGACATGCACACGCAGCCTGGGCTCCAGCGCTGTTTCCAAGGAGTTGGCTGTGATAACACTCCAGGGTATCTCCAGCAAGGTAGAATAATGCGAGTTAAACGGGAGCGGAGGGCGGGGAGTGGGGGGAAGGATCCTGAAATAACTCTGTGCCGTCTCCGCTCGCTCTCCGTGAGCGGAGGAGAAGGGGTGCAGGGGGTTGCTCTGGGCAAGAGGGTGATTTATAGGTGTCTGAAATCCCCTGTGCTGGCAGGGAGGAGAGGGAAGGAAAGGCCTGACCCCCCTCCGAGATGCCCGTGGAGGCGAGTATGAGCGAGGTAGGCTCAGGACACTGCTTGTGACGTGCCGAGACCCTTCGAGAGGGTCGATCTAGCCCCACGCAGCGGCTGTTGGGTTTTCGGGCAGCAAGACATGCCCCCAGCCCGTAGAGTAACGCACGGGGCTAGCTCCCTCTCAGGAGGGTGCTTTCCTCCGCGGAGCTCGTTGTTCAGCCTCCTCGTTAACCTCTTCTGCCGTGGCTGGCAGCGCACGTAGGCTTCGCATGACTCAAACTCGCTGGCAGCAGCTTGCCAGCCTCGCCGAAGCGTGGGGAGGGGAGAGGGAAGGGTCCTCGAAGTCTCTCCTGCTGTGACCCCAGGAGGAAAGAAAAACCTCTTTAAAATGCTGCCCGTGGGGAGTTGGGAAGGGTGAGGATGCTGCTGGAGTGTCCGAGCTTGGTCTCAGCCGAGCAGCGATTTAGAAGATGCTGTCTCACCGAGGGCAGTTACCATAAATGATTCCCATGCTCAGCGAGGCCGATGAGCTCAGCGTCCCAGTAGTCATCAGACAATGGGATGAACTGGGCCTGGGGAGCACCGAGAGGAGAGTTTCTCCAGATGCAAGTATTTAGAAATAACATTCCCAGCTGTGCTAAAGGCGTTCACGGAGCTTCTGCACTTTCCATCATGAAACTCTGCTGTCCCTGTCCCCACGGCATTGCCGAGGAGCGGCCGCTGCAGGCAGCTGCCCGGGTCTTGGGCGTGCAGTGGTGGGGCTGGCAGGGGACCGGGGGTTTTCTGCGTGCTGGCAGCCGGCGGGTCTCACCGGAACAGAAACCTGCTAGCCCTCGAAGGGGAAAAAATGAGTCTAGCCTGCTGTGCAAATGCCTTGGGCTCGAGGTGATCTGGTAGGCAGCTGTATCGCTGAATTTGCTTTCCAGTGTGAATGGGCAAGGGCCTGTTTCCAGGGACTGCAAGGGTCTGTCTGGGGTGGGCTCGGCTTCCCAGGGACATGAGCTTCTGCTTGGGAATTGTCACTTCAGCACGGACTGGCGGGGAGGGGGACCCCGGTGCCTGGCGAAGGGACCCACTCGCCCGGGCAGAGCACTGGGCTCAGCCTGGCTGGTCAAGGCACGGGTCGTTTAGGCGGGGGATCGATGTTTGTGCATGGGGGGGTTGCCTGGCTCCCCCCCCGGCTGGCACCTTTGCACTGCAGCACCGGCCGGGGCTCCTGTGGAGCCCTCCGGCGTGGCATGCCGACCCCTCTCCCCTTCTGCAACCTCTCTGCAAGCCGGCGAGGAGAGCAAAGCGTGCTGCTGCCGTCGGCATGACGCTGGCTCGGGGCTCTTGGGTCTGAGGAGGTCACGGCTGGAGGACTGTGGTCCAGAAAGCACCGAGCTCCTGTCTAACACCGTGCCGGTGTGCGTGGCAGATGGTGCCATTGGGGTAAAAGCCGTGTCCTCCAGCCCTGCAAAGGGCCCGTCGGCAGCCCCTTTCCAAAGCAGAGGTGCTGGGAAGAGGGCTTGGCGGGCTGAAGCCGGTGCAAACCCACAAGCCGTGCTTCAGGCATCACTCACTCGTGTTTCCCTCCTCCCAAAGGTAGTGGGGATTCCTCTCTGGAGAAGGAGTTCAGCTCAGCGATTGTGGGACCCACGGTGAGCACACCCAACAGCCAGCACTCCTCCCCGAGCCGCTCTCTCAGTGGTGAGTACGCCGACTTAAACTGAAAAAAGCCATGCCAAGGTCTGCCTGTTTTGTCCCCGAACCCTGCACTCTCTCAGGCGTGACATAAACTCTGACTTCCCGCTGTGACAGATTTCTCTCTGACTCTGACTCTTTGTTTTCCGACCGAAGAGGATAAAACCCTGCGTTGGTCTCTGCATGGAGCAGCTGCTGGGTTACTGATCCTGGGCACCGGCTGTTGCTGAGCCCGGAGTTTTTCGAGTCGGCTGTGGCGATGCCGAGGACTCGGGGTCTTTCCTTCTGGTTATGAATTTCACCTTGACTTTCAAGCAACTAAGTGTTCCAGACTGTTTAATGATCACAGTTTTGGAGGGGCTGCAGAGCCATTGGTTGCTTTGGAATAAGTTATTTTTTTACATCTGTCTAGATGGCTGGGTGGGAAATGAGAAGCTGCTCCGCTTTCTCTCGTGTAGTAGCTGGAGCAGGTTGGAAATCTGCAGCGCGCACGGCAGTTCACGTAGCAGCAGAACTCTGCGTGAACGAGTCTGTTGGGAAGTTATTTGTGTAGCTGCGGGAGATTTGGAGAGCCTCTGGGCACGTTCAGATACACCAGGAATGCCGCAGGGTGGTTTAAATGCACCACCAGCTCCCAGCCTTCACCTACCCCTGGCCAGTCTGTGCCATTTTGTTCAGGCACCAGCTTTGCCACAAGAAATGCGCAGAAGAAGCAGGGAGGCAGCGAGCTCCTTGGAAAACTCCTCTTCTGCCGGCCCTTGTCACCTTGCCACGGCACCGCAGAGCGGGTGCGTGCCCCCCGAGGTCTTGCCCGGCCGTGCCTCTGCCTCCGCGCGCTCTCACCCGGCAGAGTGCCGTCGGCACAGTGCTGTCAGCCAAGCTGGAGGCTGGCACCCGACAGGGAACTAACCCTGAAACGGGACCAAGAATCTCCCGTCTGCAACATGAGACTTTCCATCTCCTTCCCTGCCTACTGATGGAATTCTGTGCTTTTTATTTAAAATGAATGAAACTGCTTTTTCCGTTATATCTAAGAACGTCCCCCAGTAAAATAGGTCCGATTGCAGAGTTGTCGCAGTCTGTCCCTCGTCATGGCATGCCGCCCGCTCCCGTTGCTCGCTGCGGCGATCGATGGGAAATGTGACGTTTCCCTTGCGCGCTGAGGAATGGCGTGGCCCTGGGTGAGCCCGGGACGGCTGGTACAGGCCTAACTTGCAGAGATGCCATTTGCATCGCAGCCTTCTCGGGGCAGCAGTCAAGTTTCCACGGGCCGTATGTGCCACTAAGTCGTGTTGACGCATGAAGAGAAGCAGCGCCGAGAGAAGATAAGTTGGCAAGTCCTGCTCTGAATTGCGCTTTCGGTATTCAAGAGCTGACAGTTGGGCCGTCGTCTACCAGATTGACTCAACCAACACCGAAAAGATCGGCGCTGCTCTGATCTTGCCTCTCTCCTGGCTTCCAGCGTGCGGTTGCCTATTGCTTTTCCGTAGCAGAGAAACTCCCTCGTCATTTATCCGCGTGGGCTTCCAGCAGTTAGGTGCTTGGGTAGGTCCTGGCATTTGAAGTTGCTCTTTCCGAACCAGGATAAAATAAAGCCAAAAAAAATCACGTTTTCAGAAGGGGTAACGTTATGAATTAGCTCTGTTGCCAATTTTTTCCTTTTATGACTTGCTATTTATTTTACATTTGCCCTATAAAAACGCTTAGAAGCTCCGCAAAGAAATAAAATCTTGGCTTTTTTCGCAGAGGACAGCTCTGAGAGGTAACGCAGCCTTTTCGCTTGATCAGAAGCAAAAGGAACGGAGCACGTGGACTGACTGAAAGGACAATAACGATCCCTTCCCCTTTAACAGCGGGATGCTAGTGATGGTATTGCCTCTGATCTGACTTGACTTCACAGCTGGTTCATCCAGCAAGCATCGTGCCCCAGAGGAGCAAGAATATTATATAACCTGTTCTGCCAGCAGAGACTTCTCTCCAGTGAGACCAGACCCTGCATTGGTTCTGAAAGGAGAATTACAGAACAATAGTTGGCCTCCCTTCTATGCCCAGAAAAAAAAAAAAAAAAAAAAGTCCCCAGGGGAATGGGAGGGAAAAAAAACACCAAACCAAAAAACCAAAAAAAAACCCAACCAGAAAAATCAAAGTGCAGCAAACGTCAACTCATCCAGGCAGCTCCCGCCACCGAGAGAAGAGCTTTTCACTTCGTGTTTGTGCACAGAGGCGTCTGTTTGCGCTGGGTCTCCTGGATGCTCCCAGGGGAGCGCGGTGGCACCGGCCAACGCATAAATAAAGTTCTGCTCCCCCCGCAAGGATGCTTCAGCCGCGGAGTCTCCTCCCAGTCTGCAGCCAGCGGTGGCTTTGGCCAGTGGCTCAGCAGACGGCCTGAAAGTGCCTGCGATTGCCAAGGCCGGGTGTATGCACAGTTCACGTTGCCTGGAGCCTCTCTGGGAAGGCAGCATTGTCTGCCGCGAGGATCCAGGAAGGGAAGGAAAGGAGCGAGAGCCAGAATTCCTGGGCTCTTCACCCGGCAATAAACCTCACGCAGGCTCGGATGAATCACTTCCATGCTGCTGCTCCTCGCTAATCCCCCCTTGCGAAGCTGTACCTAGCCCTGGGGAAGAGCCAGAGCCCTCCTGCCTGCGGTGGAGGAGGCGGCGCGGAAGAGGGGCTTCCCTCTCCGCGCACGTGGCCCGGCTCCTCGGGGGCCGCGTCTCCGCCGTTCCTGGGGGAGCTGGAGGCGCGGGTCTCCCCGGGACCGGGACCGTCTTGCCGCCGCCGTCTCCGCTTTCCGGTGTTCGCGCGTCCTCCTTGCCCGGTAAGCGACCCAAAGCCTTCCTGCTCGCCCACCGGGAAGGATCGTCCCTGCCTCAGTCCATGCAAGAGTTTATTCAGACCCCCCCGCAAGGTTTTAAAGGTCAAATCCTCCGGCTGGTTTGGTACCCTGGATGTTACCAAGGTTTTCTCGGATCCCCTCGGCTGGTACGCTGTGTTTGCCGGCGTGCCGCAGGCATCCCCGGCCCGTGGGTGAGCGTTCACGCTCTCACAAAGAGCTGAATGAGCCCCAGGGGTCGAGTCAGCACCAGATCTGGAAGCTGCTGGGATTTCTGTGTGGTTGCGCTCAGTCTGCTCCGTTCTCACGCCTGTCTCCACAAGGCAGCTTGGACTCTGCAATCTCCTACCCTCCGGGCAGCAGCAGAGTCTCCTTTGTGTATATAAAGTTCAGTTTCCTCCAGCCCCCACAGTTCTCCTCTTAAGGGATTGGGAAGAGCCTCCTGCTTTAAATGGAAGAAATAAGAATCTGATATTTAAAGGGATTCTGTAAATATTTTGTTTAAGCCTGTGGGCTCGGTGCATGGCCATGTGGGTGACCTGGATTCGACTTTACTCCATCGTCATCTTCCTCCGGCCTGCCAGGACCAGCGCTACGGGAGCAGGTAGCGGGTGCGATCGGCCGAGGAGCAGCCATCCCCGGCCGGAGAGTGCCGGGGAGCCTTCCCAGGGGATTCCCTCTTGCTCCCGGCTGCTGGCGATGGCTTAAAGTGGGAGGAAACTTTTCAGTTTGATCATTTAAAGACTGGGTCTCCGAACAGGCGACTTTTCACCAAGGCTGAGGGCGTCCCGGCGGCAGCTCTCCCTCGAGCAGAGGGTACGGCTGGCGTCGTGAGGTGGGACGACCGCTCGGACGCTTGGCCGAGGGAGGAAGCTAGCAGGATCTGGGTGGACAAGTTCATCAGGAGGTAGCAGAGGGAGGAGAGGGAGAGGTTTCCCCTGTCCTTCCCTCTCCCTGTCCCCACAGAGCTTGCTGGCAGCAGTGGGAGCGGAGCGGTCGCCGTCGTCTCGGGGAGTGTTTGATTTGTGGCATTCCACAGATCATTAGAGCAGCCGGGAATGTAGGTCAGGGCTGGCGCATCCCCTCGCCAGCCTCCGCTCCTGGTGCTGCAGGAGGAAGGAAAGGTAGCAGCGGGGAGGGAAACCCCAGGGGCTTTGCTGCGGCAGGGAGACCCACCTGCGGCCCTGGCCCCGCGCCCCTCCATCGTCCGGCTTTGGTGGGCGTCCTGAGTGCCGTCCCTCCGGCTCCTGCCCTCTCTCTGCTCTTGCCTGGACCAGAAACGCTGCGGGATGGCTGCTCCCGGGAGCTGCCAGCCCTTGGCTGTGGCACCTCGCCCTGGTCCCTGCCATCGCTCACGTCCGCTTCCCTAAATTTCACATGAGCTTTCTCCGGGTTTTCGGTGCCTGGATGCCACCCCACGGGTGTCCCCTCCCTGCATTTGCCGCGATTCCTGCAGCCTCTTTGGCGGTTGAGGGAAGGGGAAGAGGCAGAGCTGCCTGCGGGGAGCCCGGCCCGAGCCGGGGCAGGCAGGGCTGCGGCGATCAGCGTGCCTGGGGCAGGGGGGGTGGTTTCAGGCAGCACCGTCCTGTTCGGTTTCTTTTTTCTGCCTTTAGATAGTTGATGGATCCCAGGTCGTGTAGCAAAGATGAAAACTTGCGGTGAAGCAGTGGCTTCTCTAGCGAGCCGAGCTTTGCTGACTGTCCAAGAGGCTCGTGTTAGACTCTCTGTGCCCGTGGATTTTGAGCCTTTACTGATTCAGAGAGTCAAAATTTGGTGTCTTTGCTTCCTCTGCAGTACTTTAAAAGCACGAGTGGTTTTTCTTTCCCCCTCTGCCTTTGAATCCAGGGAGCTAAATGTCTTTTTCTTCAGTCAGTCACCTCACACGGCGGGATGCAGAGCAGTAATCTTTGGGGTGTGCAAACAAGCCATCCGGCCCGTAACCTCGTGCGATCCGTCTTTGGTATCTGTTCTTGAGTAGTCAACAAAATAAGAGGATGTACGTTTATCGCAGACAAATCGCTTAACGCATCACAGTATTTCTTGTAGGAGTAAGTCTTGCCTAAGTTGTGCTCCGAACTTCTTTAACTTAAAAGCTTTTTTCTCCTCCACTGACTGTTTTATCCCTTCTGCCTCCTCGTAGCAAACTCTATCAAGGTGGAGATGTACAGCGATGAGGAAGCCAGCCGGCTGCTGTCACAGGATGACCGGATGCTCGAGAAGGAGGACAGTGTGATCGTGGAGGACTCTCTCTCGGAGCCCCTGGGCTACTGCGACGGCACGGGCCAGGAGCCGCACTCCCCCGGGGGCATTCGGTTGCCCAATGGCAAGCTGAAATGCGACATCTGTGGAATGGTGTGCATCGGCCCCAACGTGCTGATGGTGCACAAGCGCAGCCACACTGGTGAGTGGCAGCCCCGAGGCCGGCGTTGCTGCCGGGGCAAGGGCAGGATGGGCTGGAGGGAAGCAAATTTCTAAAGCCGGGCGGCAAGCCTGTGTTGGCTGGTGGGCACAGATGCCATGGGAGATGGGTGTCAGGTCTAAGATGCTGACCACCGTGATGGCGGCCAGAAGGTGCTAGCGAGGAAAAGTCCAGGGAAGTGCGTGTAGCTGGGCTTTCCTCGTCACTGTCCGACCTCCGGCAGCAGCTCTGTCACTCCCCTGGTTAGAGGTCACATCCAGAGCACTGCATTTGGTAATTAACCCAGGGCTTTCCTTCTCAAACGTGTTCAGCACTGCTGAACCTGCGAATGCTTCTGGTCTCCCGGGCTGTTGATTTGAGAGCCGCTCCTCTGCAGACTTCGAAAATGCTTTTAAGCAGGAGTTTCACCCGCTGCTCTGGTTTTTGCAGGAGAAAGGCCGTTCCACTGCAACCAGTGCGGAGCCTCCTTCACCCAGAAGGGAAACCTCCTGCGTCACATCAAGCTGCACTCTGGTGAGAAGCCCTTCAAATGTCCCTTCTGCAACTACGCCTGCCGCAGGAGGGATGCGCTCACCGGCCACCTGCGAACGCACTCTGGTGGGTAGCTCTGGCCAGCCACGGGCTGGGAAGGGAGGAGGAGTGCAGGGAGGGAACTCACGATGGTGGTACAAAACCAGGGATTTGAGCCCAGCTTTCAAAACTGCCAGCTTCGAGCTCCAAAACGACAGCAGCCAAACTCGCTCCGCTATCGGCGCCCGGCTCGCTGCAGTCGCTACGGGGCTGCCGCGGTGCAGAGCCGACCCGCCGAAGGCAGAGCATGTGCCCGGGGCAGGTTGCCTGGTTAATGGTCTGGGAAATCCGGTGACCTGATGGGTGCCTGCGGGGCTTTGTGCCGCCGTGTTCCAGTCGTTCCTGGGGCGTTATTGCATCTCTTTATAAAAAAAGATAAATGTTTAATAGATTTTATTGAGTCAAGATAGGTCCCGCCCTTGGGTGTGCCCTGCCCTAGTGCAAATGAGTGCCGAGGGGTTTTGTTTGTGTGTTGTTTTGACATTGTCCTTTTTAAATATGACATTTGAGATGTGGTTTTTCTCCCTCCGGTTCCGTGATGTAACAGCTGGCGGGGGCCATGGGTGGGAGTGAAGTACGCCCGCCGGCCCCCTGGTTTGTGATCGTTTTCCCTTGATTTGCGTACCAGCGTGTTTCTGTGGTGCTGCCGGGGCTTTTAAAGTTCACGCAGATGGCTTTGAACACCTGTGACTCTAACCTTTCGAGTGCTCTGTGGAAATGAGTGTCGTGTGCTTCCTTGAAGGAAGAAACCTGTCCCCTGATGAGCCTCTTCTCATCACAGCCGTGCCCAGGAGCCGAGAAACCTGCTCCCCCCCTCGCAACCTGGCCCAAGACCCCCAATTTTCTTTAGGTTTCTGCCCTGTGCCCTTCTCAGTGGGAGGGCGCGATGCTCTGCGTTTAAGCTCCCGTCTTGCTGGGAACGAATCTTCCCGCTTTGCTGTTTCTTTTGGGAGTTTGTCATCTCTGTCCCACACATCTGAGACTTTCTGGAGATGCCGGAGGAGAATCTGGGCAGTTTGACCCCTGGAGCGAGGTGCCAGGTTTGGAACGGGGCTGTTGGTTCTCGCCTGGTGCCTGCACAGGAGGAGGTTTTGGGGGTTTGCAGGAGCCTTCCCATCCATTATATTTTGTCTCTGGACAAAGCAGCTGCTTCTCAGCGTAAAACTTTTTTGGTCTCTTGTCTGGTTCGCCAGCCTGGCCGGAATATGGCAGCGGGTGCTGTTTCCAATACCGAGGTGATCGGGAAAGAGTCGGTTTTGCCCCGGGGGAGGAAGTGAGGTTAGCGGCCTCGGGCTTTGCCAGTTAATGGGGAGCAGTGCCAAAGAAATCCTTTCCCAATATTTTTTCCTTATCTCTAAGGGCGGGGGGGTGGAAAAAAAGCAAGAAGGCAGTAGTTGGAGGCAAAACCCTCGTGTCATTAACTCTAGAGAGCAAAGAGCGCCTGTGTCTCCTCCCGAGGGTGAGGAAAGCCAGCGGCAGCCCGGCTCCCCACGAAGCACCGAAGCGGCTGCTGGGACCAGCTGAGCCGCGGCCGCTCCGCCTCGAGGCCTTCAGTTCTCCCGACACGAGTCCTTCAGTCTGGAGCAATCAGCATCATCCGTCTTTCCTCCCCTCCCGCCCACAGCTGCTCCGAGCGGCAGCAGCTCGGCCGGCGCCGAGCCGCGCTCCATCTTGGGCAGCGCTGCGTCGGCTCGGGGAGGAATTACCGCGTGGCGGAGCAGAGGGCTTTGGCATCCGTCCGCCACCAGCTCGCCTCGCCGGCGGCTCTACCCTGCGCCCTTCAGGGTGCTGCTGCCGAGCCCCTGCCCAGGGACCTTCAGCACTTGGGTTTTTTGGCAGGGGACGGGTGCTCTGAAGCTGGGATGGCTCCTGGATTTTTGAAAAAGATCTTCTGGTGTGTCTGGAGCAGAGTGCCATCAGGAAGGTCTCTGTTCTTTGCTTTGTTTAAACTCTCCCCTTCCCCTCCGTGTTGGAGTGTGGGGTTTTGGGGTGTTACATGGCTGAGCCCCATTCCGGGAACCCCGACTCGCTGGAAGCCCAGATGTTCGTGCAGGCGGATGCGCAGACCCGAACCGAGGGGCACGTGGCTGGTGAGCTCCTGCTCCGAGCCCACCTCATGCTCACAGGGGCTTTCTCCTAATTAATGTGCTTCGGGGGTCCCCGAACCGTCCAGAGCCAGGGATGCAGGGTCATTTCTGGACTCCTTGGTCACGTCTCCTCTTGTGGGTCGAGATTCCCCTCTCTGGTTGTGCCCATCCACCCCGTTCGCCCTCGCTGAGCGTCCAGAAGTGAGTCCTTGGCAGAGCTGTGCCGACGTCTCCCCGCTGCCAGGCATGCAAAGGGTCGCCCGGAGTCCTTCAGTCAAGAGACACAGAAATGGGACAAGCCCTCGCAACATATCAAACAAAAATTAGTCTTTATGGGAGCTAATTACTAAGAAAACCTTCGTTTAATGTGGATTTCACAGGCGAAAGTCTAGCGGTTACCCTGCCTGGGTGGAAGGCAGTGGGGCTTGGCTTTCCCTCCCTCTGCCTTAACTAGAGGCATGTGTGTTTCATGCCATCCCCATGAGGGACGCTGAGCTTTCATCTTGGAAGATGTGCTGTCCAAAAAAGTGAGGTATTAAAATCCAGATCAAACACGCTGCGTTGCTCCGAAATAGATCAGAAGCTGCAGCCCACACCCGGGACAGCTGAGACGAGCTGCCGGTCCCTCGAGACCTCCCTCCTTTTTAGTCCTCGCCGCTTCGCAGCCCAGTAAATAAACGAACCTGGAGCTTGTGTTCGGAGGGAGCCTTTCTGGTTGTTGTGCTTGGTCGGAAGGAACTTCTCCTGGTGGGGCCCGGCAGCGAGGACAACGTCCCCCCTCGCTCACGTTTTGGGTATTCCGTGGGTGAAGAACTTTGGGGATCCTAAACAGACCTCGCTGCTTGCTGGAAGCCTCTCGTTCGCGTTATGTGACAGACGGACCGAGTCCGTCCGAGACACGAGCACGTGTCGGTGGGTAAATGATGATGTTTTTCCAAGAACAGGCTAAGGAGTAAAAGGGAAAGCGACTGATCGCCAAGGCAAAGCCCGGCTCGGGACAGAGCCTCCGTCCTTGTCCTGCAGCTGCCATAAAACCCTGTCCCTGAGCCGTAGCCGAGCCCCTGCGAGGGGAAGCCCGGCGCAGGCTTAGCAAACCCCCGCGGCAGGGCATCGCTGCGGCGCGGGCAGAGCCCGGAGGAGCCTCAGCGCTGGGAACAAGGCCTTCGCCGCCGAGGTGTGCGGGCAGGAGGACGGCTCGGTCCCCATGTCCCCAGGCAGCGATCCCAGCGCGGTCGGGCGAAGCCCAGGTCCCAGGCTCCTCCATGTCCTGCTGTCCCCAGCACCCCGAAACACGGGCTGAGACGGGGAAGGGGAAGGCTGGATCCTGAGGAAATAACTTCAGGGTATTCATGCGGAGCTTCCTGGCTGGGAAAGCCAACCCCGATCCCAACGCAGCCGTCAGGGGAGGCTTTGTGAAGCACAAACGCATGCAGGGGTTTGGGTGGTGGTTTTGTTTAGGAGTAACAAAACCGAGCCGTTTGGGGAACTCTTAACTTTAAAAGCTGAGCGAGTGATGGAGATTAATGAGACGTAATGGAATTTGAAGTCGAGGCTCTCCCATCTAAATTGCTAGATTTGAGGAGTAAATTCCTAACGCGCATTTTTGTGTTTGTACTCGGAGGCTAGTGGCATCCTCGCCTCCCTTGGGACCGGAGTAAACCAATATTCAGCTGCTCTGCAACAATGCTGCTGCCTGGGGAGGGCTGGGAGGAGAGATTTGCACTTGTCATCGCCTTCTCCGGGTTGATTTCTAACGTGGAGCTTCAGTGGTGAGATCCACGGTGGCTCCTGGACTCCCAGATCTGCCTGAGGCTTCTCCGAGCTGCCAGGCTGGGACTGGGCAGGGGTACGGTGTGTGTGGACGCGGCCGGTCGTCTCGTTGACCACTGCTGTTTGGGGCTGCCGCGGTGGTGTTTGGACAGGGCCCGGTGCAAGCTGTCGCAGGAGGAGGTGCTGGCCCCGCTTCCGAGCCGCAGCGCAAAGCGCTTCACATGAATCCAAGTGACGAAGTTGGGGCGGGGGGTAAACGCGAATTCACCTACAGCCTGCAAATGTGTGTGTGATTTTTTATTTTTTTTTTTTTTTAAAAAGCAGTTAAAGGTTAAACCACAAGCTGCAAAAACCCCCAAACAACCCCTTAAATCTGACAGGAACAGAAAGAGCCTGGTCCAGGCGCGTCTCGACAGGCAGCACGCTCCTCCCCGAGCCTCGAGCCCGACGGGGCGAGCGTCTGTCACGGGGCCGGCTGATGCCCCTGCCAGCGCATCCTGGGTGGAGGGCAACGGGCTCCGGCTTCCAGCAAAATCGGACGCTTTCGGGGCATTGCCCCACTGCTAAAACCGGCCTCCCCGCCCCGTGGGGCAGGGGCATGGCAAGCTCTTGGGCTTCTCCCGGATGCCACGGTCCCCGGCTCTTGCCTGGCGGACCATGTCTCCCTCCCCAGCGTGGCTCGGCTCTGATTTGGTGTCCTGCCTGGTTCGGGAGGCAAGCGCCCGGGTGAGAGCGATGGCCGGGGAGAAGAGCGTGCGGGGCTGTGCTCTCCATCCTGGTTGAGTGCCTGGGGAGGGGTGCGAGGGGCTGCAGAGCCCACCCTCCTCTCCGGCTCTGCTTCCCCGCGCTTGCCTTTTTTGCCCATTAGCAAGATGCTGCCTAACGAGCTGCCTCCCCCCAAAAGGCATCTGAGCGTGATCAACCTGCGGCAGCAGCTCCCTTGGAGCTGGGATCCCTTCCCCGCCCCGGCCCCAGACCATTTAATGGGGTGGGGACTGCTTTGCCCTTTTTCCCCCGTGCCCGAAGGATGTCGGCTGGTCTGCTGCCCAGGTACCGCTGCGATTACACCTAATTAGCCATCACCCGGCGAGCGGCACAAAACCCCCGTGTCAGCATTTGCGTTTCCCCATCCCCTGCGCAGACAGCGGCCTCGTGGCGCGATGGAAACTGCGACGGGGTTCAGAGATACCATCTCCCCTCGGGAGGGGTCACGATTTTTCCTTGTAAGTAGTCTGCCGGTTAAAACGTGCAGATAATAACGCGGTGCGTACAGCCTGTCGCGAGCGGCACCCCCGGCTCCGCAGCACATGGCGGCCGCTCTCCTTTGTCTGGCGGCCGCCGGCCAGCAAGGCTGAACGCTGACCTTGGGTGGCTTTGGTGATTTTCAGTCAGAAGTGAGAAAATTGGGAGAGATGAGAATAAAAATGTGTCTGGCGAGTGTCTTATCACGAATCTGGGGCGGGGGGGGGTGTGCATGCACGCTCTGCACAGCAACCCGCCACCGAGCACTTTGTGGCGAATGGAGGGTGAAGGAACGCTTAGAAATGTTTTAAAAGTTGGGGGATCCAGCTGCCCTCCTTAAATATTGCCTTTGCCATCGGGGCTTCCAGCACGAGGGTTTATGTGGAGGTGCATAACTTGGCCAGACAGCTGCTAGAAACCTGTATCACTGGTGTCTTGGGAGCAGAGCACAGGTAAAAGCCAAGTCTGAGGTGTTTTCATTTATGTATTTGGCCAAATTGTGATTTATTTTTCGGAGCTCACCATCTATCAAAATCCAGGAGCGTCCAGCCTATCTCCTGCGGCTCTCCGGCGGGGAGAGGCGTTTGAGGAGGCAAATCGTCAAGCTGCCGGGGTGCATGCGGTAGCTGCGTTTGGGGTTGATGGTGGTCAGGAGGAAGGCTGAGGGAGAAGCTGAGAGCTGCCAGTCACAGCTCTTGCTCCCAGCTCTGGAAACCGTTGCTTGAGACGTGCCGGAGACGTCCTTTCTCCGCGGCACGGCTAGATAGCGCGGTGGGCTGACGGCGAGGGTCACTGCCCCGCCGCGATGCTCCCCGTCGACCGATTCCTGCCGCTTTTCCCTCCCGTCGACGCACGTCCAGCCCTTTCCCGGGCTCTTCGGCGAGGGCACGATGTCTGTTCTTACGGCCAGGCTCTGGTTTGCGTGTTTTGCAGTCTCCTCCCCCACCGTCGGCAAGCCCTACAAGTGCAACTACTGCGGCCGGAGCTACAAGCAGCAGAGCACGTTGGAGGAGCACAAGGAGCGGTGCCACAACTACCTGCAGAGTCTGAACACTGAACCGCAGTCGCTGGCCAGCCAGCAAGGTCAGTGCCGCGGGGCGGCTGGGTCGGGGAAGGGCCGGGATCCCGCTGCCTTCCCTGGCTCTGGGGACACCGTGAGGGGTCCCGGCAGGGTGGGAAATGAGGGGTGTGGGTTCATTTTCCAGCCCCGTCTCTGGCTGATGGGGTTGAGCTTTGGGGATGTCCTTCCCGTTAGAAAAAGGGGGGGTTTCTGCGTGGGGGAGAGCGTGAGCCCCGGAGCTCTCCGCGCCCCGGCGATCGTGGGATGAAAGGTGCTATGCGTGTGCGATGGTTAATGCCGCAAAGCTCTGCAAGTGCAAAGGGTTACCTCCCCGGTTCCTCCCCTCGCCGCCAGCCGAATTTCAAAGCCCCCTGAATCGAAACACACCCTTGGCCCATATTTCTAGTGCAAGGACTACCAAGAGCGTTTTTCTGTAAATAACAGAACACGGCTACGCCACCACTGCGATGTAGGGGATTTACCCCGGGGGCCGGTGTCTGAAACGGGTGCCGCGTGGCCTGGAAGCACCTTCTGGTTCCTCCTCGGAGCCTGCAGACAGACCCCCCGCCCTGGCAAAGAGCCAAAGCCGGAGCCTTCCTGGCTCCTCACCCTCTTGGAGCCAGACCTGGTCCCTCTCGAACCACCGGTGCTTACGGCGAGGTTCACCGGTTAAGGCTGCCCGGACACTTTAACCGGATGATCCGTAACTTGCGGGGCAGGGGAATGGCGGAGCTGCCCTCGCCAGCAGCGACACGGGGCAGGTTTCTCCAGGCCGGGGTTGAGAGCCGGCAAGAAAAGCGAGGGCACTTCAATCCGTTGAAGCCGGCTCCTCTTCCCCAAAGTGGCAGGAGCGGGCCCAGCTCGATGAAGAAGGGAGGCGGACCGGCTGCCGGCGCTCCCCTGCGACCGATTCACCGACGGGGTAAGCTCTGGGCCTGGAGCAGGCAGCCCGGGAGCCTTTCCGTAGGTCCGTCCCAGCTAGCAGAGGGCAGGAGCGGCGTGCCTCGAGCGCTGGCTGCGGAGTCTCTGGCCTGGGTCGCAGCGTGCCCGTCCCTCTCGCCCCGTCCCGCGGTTGCCGGCTGAACCGGGTTTCCCTTGTCTTGCCAGGTGACGAGATGCGAGACCTGGAGATAGTGCCGGACTCTCTGCTTCACCCCTCGTCCGATCGGCCGACGTTTATTGACCGGCTGGCGAACAGCCTCACCAAACGGAAACGATCGACACCTCAGAAATTCGTGGGTAAGGGGATTTCCCCGCCCTTGCTTCCCGGGCAGACAGGAGAGAGGAGGGAGAAGGGTGGGGGGGGAGCCCCTGGTCGCTGGAGGGGGGCTCGAGCACCTGGCCAGGACCCGCCCCGAGGAGCTGAGACTGCACTTGGGCATGCGGCTGGCATTCGCACAGCGCCTTTCATCCCCGCGATCCCGGGATGGGGCAGGTCTCGCGCACGGCGCTGGGGAGGGAGGGGACGTCGGGGAGGGTGTTGGGGTGTGGGGGTGCACCCCAAACCCAAACCTGCCCGTTCTGACGCCGCTCTCCTTCCCGGCAGGGGAGAAGCAGATGCGATTCACCCTCTCGGACCTCCCCTTCGACGTGAACTCCGGCTTCGAGAAGGACGTGGAGATGGTCTCGGCCCACCACCCCCTCGACCCCTCCTACGGCAGCTCCCTGTCCCTGATGGGGGGGGAGCATCTTCGTCCCCTCCGGCTCCCCCCCACAAACTGCATCTCGGAAGTCACCCCCGTCATCAGCTCCGTCTACACCCAAATCCAGCCCCTACCGGGTCGGCTGGAGATACCGGGGAGCCGGGAAGCCGCCGAGGGGCACGAGGACGTGCCGGACGGGGTGCAGGTGGTGTACCGGGGCCGGGAGCAGGGCGTATCGCCCACCAACGGCTGCCAGGACTCGACGGACACGGAGAGCAACCACGAAGAGCGGAGCTCGCAGCTGCCGGCGGGGAACTGCGCCAGCAGCCGCCAGAGCCCAGCCTACGCCAAAGAGGACCCCAAACTGCCGGAGGGACCCCCGGCCGCCCGCTCCACGCCCAGCTCCGCCAAAGAAGCCCTGCGGGTGGTCAACGAGGACGGGGAGCAGATCAGGGCCTTCAAGTGCGAGCACTGCCGCATCCTTTTCCTGGACCACGTCATGTTCACCATCCACATGGGCTGCCACGGCTTCAGAGACCCTTTCGAATGCAACATCTGTGGCTACCACAGCCAGGACCGGTACGAGTTCTCCTCCCACATAGTGCGGGGCGAGCATAAAGTCGGCTAAAAACCCCCCACCGCTCCCTCCTCTCCCCGTTTTCCCCCCCACCCCAGCCCGCCCTCGACTCTTCCTCTGTCTCTAGCTCAGCCCCTCCACCCTTAGGGCATGGAACTGTTGGTTTTTCTTTTATACTCCTTTGCACTGACTTTGGCTACAAAAATATTTAAAAAAAAAAAAAATCAATAACTGAAAAAAAAAAAAAGAAAACAAAAAAACACAAACCAACCCCGACGAGGGGGAGCTCTTAACAATTTGCCTTTTTATAAATGGAGTTATTTAAATATTAACGGACTTTTTTGTGCTTTCCCCCCCCACCTCTCTCACCTCCCTCTGTTATTTATTGAGCTTCTTACTTTCTCTTTTTATAACTCTTTTTATTTTTTTTTTTTTCTTTTCTTTCCCGCCTGCTTTCCTCCCTAAAGTCTCACTCGAATTTTTGAGACTTATCCTCCTCCCTCTCCCGCCCCGGTCCCGGTCGGCTCTCCGCCGCGGCACGGGGGCCAACGTGCCAGCCTCGGAGCTCCGAGCCCTTTCCTTGGTGCGAGCCCGGCATTGCCCGTTCCCGCTCTTGGGCGAAGCGAACCTCAGATTAGGTGCTAAAAAACCCCCGGGACTCCCCCCCCCGTCTCCGTCAGCCCCCAGCCCCCCTTGCCTGGCGGGGGGCCGCTGCGCCCCGAGCTTTAATGATTTTAAATACGCGGAGCGTAAAGCGGGGACCCCCCCCGCCTCCCCGCGGGGCCGGTTGTGCCGGCGGGGCCGGGTCGGTGAAGTTGGGTTTTGCCCGGCTGCTCCTTCCCGTGGCGTTTGAAGCCCCCCCGTACGCTTGGCCCCGGCGCGGGGGGTGACGGGGGGTCCGCGTCGCTCCGCTTTAAATGAAGGAAACGTAAGCCAGGAAGCTGGCGAGCGTCGGGGTGACGGCTCCGTTCTGCTGTCTGGGATCCTCTCCTCCTCTTCTTCCTCCTCTTCCTCGGCACAGGCCAGTATCTCCAGCCCGCTCTGCTGCAGGGGTTGCTCCCCGCACACTGCCCGCCGGCGGTGGGGACGCCGGACCCCCCAACCCGGCTCCCCCCCCCCCCAAAACCCTCGCTCCCCCTTGCCCCCAGAGCCTTGGCGGGCGCGGTTGCTCCCGCCGGCATTCCCGGGGGGATCGGTGGGGTCTCCCCGCCGTCCGGTGTCATTTCTGTTCCCACAGCGTCTGCCCCGCTCCCGCTTGCAGGGAGGAATCGGGGCGACGGCGCCCTGAACGCCGGAGCTTTGCCCTCACTCCTGCCGGCACCGGGACCCTCGCTCCCCCCGCCCCGGGGTCCCAAAGAGGGGTGGGAGGTTGGGGGTGTCATCTGCTGAGCCCCTTTCCCCTGGGACGGGCTCCGGGGGGCAGATTGCCGGGAGCCGGCTGGTTTTTGGGAGCGAGACACCGAGGGGAGTGGGGGTCCGCAGCTGGGGACCCCCCCCCCCCGCCGTGGGCCAGGGTCCCCTGGCACGAGGGATTTAGCGGGGCCAGGGAGGCAGCCAATATAACCAAAAATAAAGCGCGAGGCGGGGGCCGCGGCGGAACCGGCTGCCTCCTTGGTGCTGGCGGCTCCAGCAGCAGCCGGGACCCCCGGCCGCAGCCCCCCCACCCCATGGGGGGGGGGGGACGGGACCCTGCTTTCCCCCCCCAGGCCCAGGATGCATAAAACGCCCCTCAGCAGCAGCCGCTCCCGGGGGCTCTCCTGAGGTTGAAACCAAAGGCTGTTCCTTTTTCTACGGACACAAACACAACCACCTCACGCGGCGGCAGCTCCCGTCGCCCCGATTTCCCGTTTTCTTTTATTATTATTAATTTTTTTTTTTTTTTTCCCCTTTCTTGCTGCGTGGGGAGAGGCGATGGCTGAGCCGGGGGGCTCGGCTCGCCCCTTCCCGCCCGATCACCGGCAGAAGAAGCCGGAGCCCCCCCCCCCATCACCCCGCAGCACCAAAACGAACCCAAAAAGGGTTTTTTACAAACTGAAATGGAAGCTCTGCAGTTTCTGACCGCTCTTGGGTTTTGGGTTTTGTTTTTTTTTTTTCCCTCTTTCCGTCTCTTTTCTTTTAACTGTAAAAGAGTCTAAAACAAAAATGTAGGAATTTTGTAAAACTCCAGGTCGCTTTACTCGTGTAAATATCTATATTTTTTAATCAGATGTATGAAGAACAAACGATGATGTGCAATACCCCGGCCTTCCCCCCGGCTCCGGCCCTCCCTTCCTTTCTAACGAGTTTTCATTTGTATATCGTTAATGGATTTGCTGTCGTCTTGGGTTTTTTCCCTTTTTTGTGAGGTTAGACTCGCTTTTGGACAAAAAAAAAAAAGAAAAACGCGCCCCCCACCTCCCTCCGTGACCGCAGGAGCTTTTGTATCTGTAAGATATTGTAATTACCTATTTGTGTAACGAGATCTACTACTGTAAGTTTTGTACTGTACTGGCTGAAGGTCTGTTATAAATAAACCGGAGTAATTTAACGCCACCCCCAGCACCCCCACCCCACCGCCTCCCTTCTGTGGGGTGGGGGGTTCTGGGGGGGGGGCAGGGTGCTGGGGTTCGCTTCGCTGGGGCGGGGGGGAAGGCAGGGTGGGGGGGGGTCCCCAGAGTTGGGGGGGCAGGACACTGGGGACCCCCCCTGGTGTGAGGGGGACACACTGGGGGACACCCCCCGGGATGGGGGGGACACTGGGGGTCCCTTCTAGGGGTGGGGGGAGACATTTAGGGTCCCTTCTAGGGGTGGGGGGGAGAATTTGGGGTCCCCTCATGAGCACAGGCGGGGATGGGGGGGTGGGCCCTCCCTGCGGAGCTGGGAGGGGGCTTGGGGACCCCCCCGCAATGGCGGGGGGACACTTGGGTTCCCTTCTGGATGGGGGGATACTTGGGGTCCCTCCCATGAGCGCTGGGGGGGGGGTGGGTCCTCCCTGCAGAGCTGGGAGGGGGCTTGGGGACCCCCCCTGCAATGGGGGGGGGGGATACTGGGGATCCTTTCTGGGTGGGGGGACCCTCGGGATCCCCCCCATGAGCACTGATGGTGGGCTCCCCTCGAGAGTTGGGATGGAGCTTGGGGGGGCGGGATGCTGGGGCACCCCCCGGGGGGGGTGATGACACTGGGGGTCCCTTCTAGGGGTGGGGGGAGACACTTGGGACCTCCCCATTAGGGGTGGGACATTTGGGGTCCCCCCCATGAGTAATGGGGGGGGACAGGGGGGTGGTGGGCCCTCCTCCCAGAGTTGGGGGGGCTTGGGGACCTCCCCGGGGTGTGAGGGGGGGACACTGGGGGTCCCTGCTGGGGGGGGAAGACATTTGGGGATCCCCCCTAAGGGGCGGGACACTCAGTGTCCCCCCTATGAGCCCTGATGGTGGGACCCCCTCGAGAGCTGGGAGGGGGCTTGGGGGGGCTTGGGGACCCTCTGGGGTGGTGGTGGGGGGACACTGGGGGTCCCCTCTAGGGGCTTGCGGGGGGACACTGGGGGACCCCCCCATAAGGGGTGGGACAGTTGGGGTCCCCCTCACGAGCACGGGGGGGGGCAGGAGGCCTGGGTCCCTCCCGGGGGTCGGGGGCCGGACCCCCGGCCCCCCCCCACCCCCCGGCCCCCCCGGCCCCCTCGCCTACACCTCCCAGCGCCCCCCGCGCGGGGGTGATGACGACACACGCAGCACGCCGCCGCGCGGGCGCGCGAATCGCCTCACTCCGCGCGTAGCGCCGATCCCTCCGCCGCGGCGAGGAGAAGTAGTCCCCGTCCGTGTTCCCCGTCCCCCCACCCACTCCCCGCCTCCGCCGCCGGTGCCGCCGCCCCCGCCCGCCCCGGTCCCACCGGCGGAACCGCTGCGAGGCGACCGGAGGGGTCCTGCGGGCTCGGGGAGGGAGCGGGGCGGCGGCGGAGGCGCTTCCGGGCGGAGGACGACTATATAAGGGCGGCGGTGCGGCGGCCGGGCCTTCTTTCGCGGCCCCGGCAGCGAGATGGTGAGGGCGGCGCGGCCGGGGAGCCCGGGGGCACCGGGGGGGCCTCGGGGGGCACCGGGGGGGGCCGGAGGGGGCCGGAGGGCACCGGGAGACCCTTAGGGAGCACCGGGGGGGCCTAGAGGGCCTCGGGGAGGGCCGGGGGGGGCGTGTGGGGCCCGGAGGCTTTGGGGCCCGTGTGGGGCGGGGGATGCTGGGGCGGTGGGGGGGGGCCTTGGAGGGGGCCGGGGAGCACCGGGGGGGGCACCGGGGGGACCTCGGGGAGCACCGGGAGGGGCCTCGGAGGGGGCCGGGGGGGCCTCGGGGAGCACCGGGGGAGGCCTCGGAGGGGGCCGGGGCACACCGGGGGGGCCTCGGGGAGCACCGGGGGAGGCCTCGGAGGGGGCTGGGGGACACCGGGGGATCCTTGAGGAACGCCGGGGGGGGCCCGGGGGCCGTCGGGCCCGTGTGGGGGGGGGGGTCCTTGGGGAGACAACGGGGGCTGCCGGGGTCTGTGCTGGGCCCGTGGGGACCGGGGCTCTGCGGGGGCTCTGCGGCCGCCGGTTGGGGTGTCCGGGGCAGCTGGCGGTACCGTGGGGGGTGGGGGGGTCCCGGCTTCATCCTTCTCCCCCCATCACCCCCAGACGAAGAAGAGGAGGAACAACGGGCGGGCCAAGAAGGGTCGCGGCCATGTCCAGCCCATCCGCTGCACCAACTGCGCCCGCTGCGTCCCCAAGGACAAGGCCATCAAGAAGTTTGTCATCAGGAACATCGTGGAGGCCGCAGCTGTCAGGGACATCTCGGAGGCCAGCGTCTTCGACTGTAAGGGCACGGGGGGAGGCATTGGGGCACCTCCGTGCCCCCCGTAACGGGGCCCACCCTGCTCCCCAGCGCCTGGGTGGGGGCCGGGGAGGGGAGATCTGTCCCCCCCCGGTGTTTTTGGGGTGCCTGGGGGTCTCTGACACCCCCCTCGCCCCCCTCCCGCAGCCTACGTCCTGCCCAAGCTGTATGTGAAGCTGCATTACTGCGTCAGCTGCGCCATCCACAGCAAAGTGGTGCGGAACCGCTCTCGGGAGGCTCGCAAGGACCGGACCCCCCCACCCCGCTTCCGACCGGCCGTACGTATCAGGGGAGGGGCTGGGGGTTCCCACAAACCCCCCCCACCCCCCTCCCTGGATCTGCCTCACCCTCTTCTTCCCCCCCACCCCGCAGGGTGCTGCACCCCGGCCCCCTCCCAAGCCCATGTAAGGAGCCTCCAGCGGAGCACAGCCCCGAACGTGGCCCCGAGCGCAGAGCGAATAAAGGATCCTGCACCGAGCCCGGCTCCGCGCCTGGGGGGCTGGGGGGGGCGGGGGGGGCATGCGCCGCTCCGGGGACAGATTGGGGGGACAGGGGGGGTCGCAGCACCCTTCTCACTGCAGTGGGGGGGGCCCTGGGCTCACCCCGGGGAAGCTATGTGGAGGTAGGGGGGCTGCTGTGCACTCCGGGGGGGGGATCCCCCATTTTTGGGGGGGCTCTTTGCACACTGATGCTTGTGCAGATGTGGGAGTGGGATGTGTTTTGGGGGATGGACAGACAGACATGCGCCCAGAGCGTGTCCCAGCCCCAGGGTGGGCTCAGGGGGTCACCCCCTGTTGGGGGGGGGGGGGGCTGGTGCTGTGCCCTGTGACACCACACCCACCCCCCACCCCCCCTGCAAAGTCCTGGGGCTGCCCCTGGCCCCCTGACCCCACCCCACTGGGGGGCTGCAGGTGCCCCGAATCCTGCCCAGGGCTGGGACCTGTCCTGAGCTGGTGGGGGGCAGCGCCGTCATCCCCGCAGTGGGGCCGGGTGTTACCTGGGGGGGCTGGATGCGTCTGGGGGGCTGTGCTGGGGCCTGGCCGTAACCTTGGCGGGGGCTGGTGGGTGCTGGGGGGCTGTGGTGGGGTCTGGCTGTGACCTTGGGAGGGCTGGTGGGTGCTGGGGGGCTGTGGTGGGGTCTGGCCGTGACCTTGGGAGGGCTGGTGGGTGCTGGGGGGCTGTGGTGGGGTCTGGCTGTGACTCTGAGGTGGGTGCTGGGGGGCTGTGGTGGGGCCTGGCTGTGACCCTGGGGGGTCTGGTGGGTGCTGGGGGGTTGCAGTGGGGCCCAGCCATGACCCTGGGGGGCCATTGGTGGGGTCTGGCCGTGACCCTGGGGGGTCTGGTGGGTGCTGGGGGGGCCATTGGTGGGGGCTGGTGGGTGTTGGGGGGCTGCAGTGGGGCTTGGCCATGACCTTGGGGGGGCTGGTGGGTGCTGGGGGGCCGTGGTGGGGCCTGGCTGTGACCCTGGGGGGGCCACAGCGGGGGTGGGCTTCACCCGGGGGGGGGGGGGGGGGGGGCTGCAATGGGGCCAGATGCACCCACGCGCCCCCCCCCCCCGCCCCGCCCCCCCCCCCCCCCCGCGCCCGGGGGGCTGTGATGGGGCCGGGCTTTGCCCCGGGGTGGGTTGGGGGGGGCCAGGCCTCGGCCCCGGGGGCTGCAGCGGGGCCCGGCTTTGCCTTGGGGGGCTCGGGGGGGGGGGCGCACAGTGGGGCCGGGGGAACTACAGGGGGGGACCTATAGGGGGTCCAGGGAGGGCTGCGGGGGTTCCGGGAGTTGCAGGGGGTCTCGGGGGGCTGCAGGGGGTCCCGGGGGGTTCCCGGAGGCGCTGCAGGGGGGCTTCAGGGGGTCCCGGGGGTGGTCCCGGGGGGCTGCAGGGGGGCTTCAGGGGGTCCCGGGGGTGGTCCCGGGGGGCTGCAGGGGTTCCCGGCGGGCTGCAGGGTGTCCCGGGGGAGTTCCCGGGGGGACTACAGGCGGTCCCGGGGGGACTACAGGGGGTCCCGGGGGGTTCCCGGAGGTGCTGCAGGAGGGCTCCAGGGGGTCCCGGGGGGTTCCCGGAGGTGCTGCAGGAGGGCTCCAGGGGGTCCTGGGGGGTTCCCGGAGGTGCTGCGGGGGGTCCCGGGGGTTCCCGGAGGTGCTGCGGGGGGCTCCCGCGGGGACTACAGGGGGTCCCGGTGCTGCCGCCCCGGGGCGCGGCGGGCGGGTCCCGGGCCGGGCTGCCCGGGGAAGTGGGAGGGGGGGAGCCCCGCCGCCGCCACCGCCCCGCCCCGCCCCGGCCCGGCCCCGGCCCCGTCCCGCCCCGGCGGCCCCGCGCCAGGTGCATTCCCCCCGCCGCGCCCGGGCACGCCGCAGCCGCCGGGCCCTGCGAACCGGCCCGCGGAGAGGAGCCGCGATGCACCGGCCCCGGCCCCGGGCGCTGCTGCTGCTGCTGCTGCTGCTGCTGCTGCTCCGCGCCCCGGCGCCGGGCTCCGCGCAGGCAGGTGAGCACGGAGTACCGGTACCGGCGGCTCCCGCGGGGAATCGGGGCGGTACCGGCAGCGTGCGGGGCAGCGGGGGTGTGCGGGGATCCCGGGGGAACCGGGGCTGCGCGGCGGGGACGGGCACCGGGGGTGTGCGGGGGTCCCGGGACGGGCACCGGGGGTGCGTGGGGGTCCCGGGACGGGCAGCGGGACCGGGAGCCCTCACAGGGGCTGGGAGCGCTCGGGGGTCCCGGTGTTCCCGATCCCGCCGCTGTGGGATCCCGATCTCGGCGGCTCCCGCGGCTCCTTTCCCCGGGGGGGTGCCCGGGACCCCCCACCGCGATCCCCAGCGCTGCGACCGGGGAGACCCCGACAGCCCCGGGGGAACCGGGACCGGCAAAGCCCCCCCCGGGCTGCGGCTCGGTCGGTGCCGGGGCCCGGTGCCCCCCTCCCGGGGCCCGGTTCCCCCCCAGGCAGAGGCACCTGCGTCCCCCACAGCTGCCCATGCTAATTTTAGGCTGCGGGACCGGGACCCGCCGATGCCACCGGGATCCGGTCAGGGCAGGGTGGGACCCCCGGGGGACTCCTCCGAGGGGACCCCGTCCCTGCCTGCCCCGGGCCCCCCCCGCACCCTGAGCCAGGGCGAGCGGGAAGCCGCTCCCGGAAGAGCCGGGTTCACCTGGGAGTTGTTTTTCAATCCCAAAAGGAAAACACCGAGGGCTGGACGCGAAGGTGGGGCCCGGTGTCACCCGCCGGGACGCCCAGGTGTGGGGGCCGTGCCTACGGCACGCGGGGGGCACGCCCGGCCCCTTGGCGCCTCCGCTGCGCCATGTGCCGCCGGTGATGCCGGGGGCTGCCGCACGCGGGGTCCGGCCATCACGGGGGGTCCGGCCGTCACAGGGGGTCCAGCCATCACGGGGGGTCCGGCCGGCTCATGGCCCAGCACCCACAGGTGCCCGGTGCCGGCGTTGGGGTGAGCGGGCCCAGCTCTGCTCCCCCCCCCGCCCTCCCCAAAACCTCGGCGTCCTCGTCCCCGGCTCAGAGCCCCTTTGTTCGGCGACGGGATCCGGCCCCGCTGCCGTGCACACAGACCCCCTTTGTGCCGAGGGCAGGAGGTCGGCTCCGTCCCCCCGCTCCCAGCCCGGCTCCCCAGCCGGGTGCCCCCCGGGTGCTATTCCTGGCCGGGGGGCCGCGGTGGCACGCGGCAGATAGCGGGCGACGTGCCGGAGCTGCCAGCGGGGCCCTGCGCTGATAACGCCCGGCCGCGACGCCGCGACGGCGCCCAGGGGGGCCCCCGGCCCTCACCACCCCCCCTCCCCACGGGCAGGTGCACCCCGAGGGCCGGACACCCGGACACCCGCGCCCCGGTTTGCCGGGAGCCGGCGCCGAGGGGGGTCCCGGGCTGCGGTGGGACCCTCTGAGCAGCCGCTGGCGATTCGCCGCCGGCACCCAAAGGTGCTGCTCGTTCCCGGCCACGGGGGTCCCGTGGGGGCTGGATCCTGCCCCCCCCCCCAGCAGCCTGGGGACCCCCCAAGCAGATTCCGGCTGCCCCCAGCGCACCCAATTGGTTCTTGGGGGTCCCAGGCCCCCCCCCTTTTTGGGCCCCACCCTGCCCATCCCCGGGGCGTCGGGGCTGGGGGCCGTGCCCCAACGCAGCTGGGACCTTTTTATAGCCCCTTCCCTGTTAAAATAGCTCGGGGCGGGGGGCGGGGGGAGCGCAGGCTGCGGGGAGGGGGGCGCCGGCCCCGCGCCCCTTCCCATGTGTGCACCGAGCTGTCCGTTCTCTGCGGCCGCCCACCCCGGGAGGGGGCTCGGGCCCTTCTCTGCCCCCGCGCCCGCGCCGGACAAAGCTGCCATTTACCCGCCCGCAGCCCCCCCCCGCGCCGGGGCCTGAGTCACGTCTGCGCTGGGTGGGTGGGGGGGGGGCTGCACCCCGCTCTGCCCCCAGGGGTGCCGGCTCTCCCGCCGCTTTCGGGGGGCTCGGCCTCCCGCCCCCCCTCGCCGTCCCGCTCGCCACAATCGCCCCTTTGTGCGGCTGCGGGGAGGGGGCCGCATCCTGCCCCACGCACAAAGGGGCCCTGTCCGCCCCGGAGCGGGGGGGGCTGGGCAATCATTAACCCCAGGGGCCCCCCTTGGCGCCCACTGCCCCCCTCCCCGAGTTCTGGGGGACCCAGGCATCCGGGCCCCCCCTGTCCCGGACCCGGGTGTCGAGGCGGGACGGGCTGCGGCAGTGGCCGGGTCCGAAGTCCAGGCGTCGCGGGCGTGCCGTGGGGGGGCCATGCCCACGGCACCCGCCTTGCGCAACCCTTGCCCGGCCGGTTCGGGCGCCGCGAAAGGGAGGGGAGGGGAGGGGAGGGCGGGGGAGCACCCGTCACCCCCCACCCTCCAGGCACCGCCACCCCCACGGCGGGGACAACGTGGGGGATGATGTGGGGGGCACGGCCGTGGCGGGGATGGGGACAGCATGGGGGGCACAGCTGTGGCGGGGATGGGGACGCCATGGGGGTGGGGATGGGGACACCACGGGGGGCACAGTCGTGTTGGGGACGGGGACACCATGGGGGACACGGCCGTGGTGGGGATGGGGACGCCATGGGGGTATGGCCATGGTGGGGACAGGGACACCACGGGGGCACGGCCATGGCCAGCATGGTGGGGGGGACATCGTGGGGGGGACATCATGGGGGGGTCAGGAGAGCGCGGGGGGGACGTGGCCAATGTGGAGAACAGAGATGAGACCCTCAAGGAGGGGACATGGCCACCATGGGGGGACATGGCCATGGCCATCAAGGGCGGGATGTGACCAGCTTGGAGGGGGAAGGACCCCATGGAGGACATGGCCGTGGCCATCAAGAGGGGGATGTGGCCAGCATGGGGGGCACAGGCCCGCGGCCACCGCAGAGGACCAGGGTGACCGCGGTGGGGGGGGTGCGGAGCGGTGCCGCGGCCGCGGTGGGGGACAGGGTGCTTGTGCCCGCAGTGTGCGCGGGGACACTGAACGGGCTGAGCGTGACGGGGGACGCCCAGCACCAGTACCAGACGCTGCACAAGATGTACAACAACTGCGAGATCGTGATGGGCAACCTGGAGATCGTCCTCATTGACCACACGCAGGACCTCTCCTTCCTGCAGGTGAGGGGGGGGACGACACGGGTGGGGACGCGGGGGTCCGCGCTCGCCGGGCTGACGCGTCCCGCTGCCCTGCAGACCATCCGGGAGGTGACGGGCTACATCCTGATCGCCATGAACGTCTTCGCCTCGCTGCCGCTGCAGAACCTGCGCGTCATCCGCGGGACGCAGTTCTACGAGGAGAAGTACGCGCTCTTCGTCCTGCTCAACTACAACCCCAACACCACCCACGCCCTGCGCCAGCTCGGCCTCAACCAGCTCACAGGTGGGACCCCCCGGGCTGCGGCGCCGCTGGGACCCCCCCGCAGTGTCCTGGGACCCGTCCCGGGGCCTTGCCGGCCCCTCCTGCCTCCTGGTTCCCATCGCAGATCGGTGTCACCCCCCCCTGTGCGTGCTGGGGCCGTGCTGTCCCCGCTGCGGTCCCCGTCGCAGAGTGACGGTGTCCCCATCGTGGTCCCCATCCCAGAGTGGTGCCATCCCCCGTGGTCCCCATCCTGCAGCGGTGCTGTCCCCATAGCGTCCTGGTCCCCATCCCGGAGCAGTGCTGTCCCCCCTGGTCCCCATCCTGCAGCGGTGCTGTCCCCATAGCGTCCTGGTCCCCATCCCGGAGCAGTGCTGTCCCCCCTGGTCCCCATCCTGCAGCGGTGCTGTCCCCATAGCGTCCTGGTCCCCATCCCGGAGCAGTGCTGTCCCCCCTGGTCCCCATCCTGCAGCGGTGCTGTCCCCATAGCATCCTGGTCCCCATCCCGGAGCAGTGCTGTCCCCCCTGGTCCCCATCCTGCAGCGGTGCTGTCCCCATAGCATCCTGGTCCCCATCCTGGAGCAGTGCTGCTCCCCCTGGTCCCCATCCTGCAGCAGTGCTGTCCCCGTTGTGTCCTGGTCCCCATCCTGGAGCATTGCTGTCCCCCCTGGTCCCCGTCCTGCAGCGGTGCTGTCCCCATAGCGTCCTGGTCCCCATCCTGCAGTGGTGCTGTCCCTCACCATGGTCCCCATCATATATTGGTATCCCCCCCCCCGTGCACTCTGGGGCCACACTGTCCCCTCTGCGGTCCCCATCCCAGAGTGACGGTGTCCCCATCGTGGTCCCCATCCCGGAGTGGTGCCATCTCCCCCTGGTCCCTGTCTCAGAGCGGCGCTGTCCCCCACCATGGTCCTCATCCCGGCGCGGTGCCATCCCCCCTGGTCCCCATCCTGCAGCGGTGCTGTCCCCATTCTGTCCTGGTCCCCATCCCGGCGCAGTGCTGTCCCCCGCCATGGTCCCCATCGCAGAGTGACAGTGTCCCCATCATGGTCCCCGTCCTGGCACGGTGTCGTCCCCTCTGGTCCCCGTCCCGGCACAGTGCTGTCCCCATCATGGTCCCCGTCCTGGCGCCGTGCCGTCCCCTCTGGTCCCCATCCCGGTGCGGTGCTGTCCCCATTGTGGTCCCCATCCCGGCGCGGTGCTGTCCCCTCTGGTCCCCATCCTGGCGCAGTGGTGTCCCCATCATGGTCCCCATCCCGGCGTGGTGCTGTCCCCCGCCATGGTCCCCATTGCAGAGTGACAGTGTCCCCATGATAGTCCCTTGTCCTGGCATGGTGCCATCCCCATCGTGGTCCCCGTCCCGGCGCGGTGCTGTCCCCATCATGGTCCCTGTCCCGGCGCGGTGCTGTCCCCTCTGGTCCCTGTCCCGGCGTGGTGCCATCCCCATCATGGTCCCCATCTCGGTGCTGTGCTGTCCCCATCATGGTCCCCGTCCCGGTGTGGTGCCGTCCCCATCATGGTCCCTATCCCGGCGCGGTGCCGTCCCCATCGTGGTCCCCGTCCCGGCGCGGTGCCGTCCCCATCATGGTCCCCGTCCCGGCGCGGTGCCGTCCCCATCGTGGTCCCTATCCCGGCGCGGTGCCGTCCCCATCATGGTCCCCGTCCCGGCGTGGTGCCATCCCCATCATGGTCCCCATCTCGGTGCTGTGCTGTCCCCATCATGGTCCCCGTCCCGGCGCGGTGCCGTCCCCATCATGGTCCCCATCTCGGCGCGGTGCCGTCCCCATCATGGTCCCCGTCCCGGCGCGGTGCCGTCCCCATCATGGTCCCCGTCCCGGCGCGGTGCCGTCCCCATCATGGTCCCCGTCCCGGCGCGGTGCCGTCCCCATCATGGTCCCCGTCCCGGCGCGGTGCCGTCCCCATCATGGTCCCCGTCCCGGCGCGGTGCCGTCCCCATCATGGTCCCCGTCCCGGCGCGGTGCCATCCCCATCATGGTCCCCATCCCGGCGCGGTGCTGTCCCCCCTGGTCCCCGTCCCGGCGCGGTGCCGTCCCCTGCCCCCGGTGCCGGTGCCGGGCAGGGCTGGGGGCCCGCAGCCCCCGTCGCCCACCGGCCGCCCCCGCAGAGATCCTGGCCGGCGGCGTCTACATCGAGAAGAACGCGCAGCTCTGCCACGTCGAGACGGTGGAGTGGCGGGACATCATGAGGGACCCCCGCCTGGAGCCCGTCGTGGGGGACAATGGCAAGGCCTGTGCGTTTTGGGGGGGGTGCCGGGGGGGGTGACACCCCCGCGGCTTTTGGGGTGACCCCGCCGCGCTCCCCCCGCTTTGCAGGCGCCCCGTGCCACGAGAGCTGCGGCGGGCACTGCTGGGGGCCCGGCCCCGAGGACTGCCAGAAACGTGGGTACCGGGGCGAGGGGGGCACACGGGGGGTGGCGGGGGTTTGGGGGGGACCCCCCCGGGGGTCCTAGGAGGGTCGCGTCCCCCCAATCCCGCCGCGCTCACCCGTGCCCCCCGCAGTGACCAAGACGATCTGCGCGCCCCAGTGCAACGGGCGCTGCTTCGGGCGGGCGCCCAACGAGTGCTGCCACGAGGAGTGCGCGGGGGGCTGCACCGGCCCCCTCCAGACACACTGCTTCGTACGTGGGGGGGACACGGGGCTGGGCAGCGTCCGTCCGTCCATCTGTCTGTGCAGCCCGCGTGTCGTCTGTCCCGTGTGCGTGTCTGTCTGTCCGCCCCCCGCCGCCCGCCGTGGGGAGGGAGCGCGTCCGTGTGCGCCCCCCCCGCCCCCCCAGGGTGGGCGCGGGGGGGTGCTGTCTGTGCGTGCGGTGGCTGTCTGTCTGTACGTCCATCCATCTGTCCCTGTGGCTGTCCGGCTGTCCGGCTGTCTGCCCCCCGTGGGGAGGGAGTGTGTCCATGTGCCCCCCAGGGTGGGCGTGGGGGGATGCTGTCTGTGGGGGTGGGGGGTGGTATCTGTCTGTGCATCCGTCTGTCCGTATGTCCGTTCATCTGTCCGTGTGTCTGCCCATCTATCCATGTGTCCGCCCATCTATCCATGTGTCCATCTGTCTGCCCCCCATGGCAAGGGAGCTCGTCCATGTGCCCCCCAGGGCGGGCACGGGGGGATGCTCTCTGTGGGGTAGGGTGTCTGTCTGTCTGTGCATCCATCTGTCTGGGTGTCTGTCCGTCCATCCGTGTGTCCATCTGTCTGCCCCCCGTGGGGAGGGAGCTCGTCCGTGTGCCCCCCAGGGTGGGCACAGGGGGATGCTGTCCGTGTGGGGTGGGGGTATCTGTCTGTCTGTGCATCCATCCGTCTGTATGTCCATCCGTCTGTCCGTGTGTCTGTCCATCTATCCATGTGTCCATCTGTCTGCCCACCATAGGGAGGGAGTCTGTCCATGTGCCCCCCAGGGTGGGCACAGGGGGATGCTGTCCGTGTGGGGTGGGAGAGCTATCTGCCTGTCTGTGCATCCGTCTGTCTGCGTGTCCATCTGTCTGTTCCTCCATCCGTGTGTCCGTCTGTCTGCCCACCACGGGGAGGGAGTCTGTCCACGTGTCCCCCAGGGTGGGCACAGGGGGATGCTGTCCATGTGGGGTGGGAGAGCTATCTGCCTGTCTGCGCATCCGTCTGTCTGTGTGTCCATCCGCCATCCACCTGCACGTCCGTCTGTCCGTCCGTCCGTCTGCCCCGCCACGGGAGGGCTCTCAACCCCGGGGTGGGCGCAGGGCGATGCTGCCCCTGCAGTGCGTGAGGCGTCCGTGCATCCCCATGTCCATCCGTCCGCGTGGCCGTGCCTCCCCCCCACCCGTCGTCCGTCTGTCCGTCCCGCAGGCCTGCCGGCACTTCAACGACAGCGGGGCCTGCGTGCCGCTCTGCCCCCAGCCCCTCATCTACAACAAGCTGACCTTCCAGCTGGAGCCCAACCCCGACACCAAGTACCAGTACGGGGGCATCTGCGTCCGGAGCTGCCCGCGTGAGCCGGGGGGCACGGAGGGGTCTGGGGGGGCACGGAGGGGGCCGGGGGGTGCCTGGGGGTCTGGGGGTGCCCGGGGGGCCGGGGTCGGGCTCTAACGGCGAAGATCTCCCCGCAGACAACTTCGTGGTGGACCAAAGCTCCTGCGTCCGCGCCTGCCCCAATGACAAGATGGAGGTGGAGAAGAACGGGCTGAAGATGTGCGAGCCCTGCTCGGGGCTGTGTCCCAAGGGTAGGGCGTCGGGGGGCCACGGGGTGGGCTCTTACTGGCCCCATTCCCATCCTGGGGGCCACGGGGTGGGCTCTCACCGGCCCCGGCCCCATCCTGGGGGCCACGGGGTGGGCTCTCACTGGCCCCATTCCCATCCTGGGGGCCACGGGGTGGGCTCTCACCGTCCCCATCCTGGGGGCCATGGGGTGGGCTCTCACTGGCCCCATTCCCGTCCTGGGGGCCACGGGGTGGGCTCTCACTGGCCCCATTCCCGTCCTGGGGGCCACGGGGTGGGCTCTCACCGTCCCCATCCTGGGGGCCATGGGGTGGGCTCTCACTGGCCCCATTCCCGTCCTGGGGGCCACGGGGTGGGCTCTCACTGGCCCCATTCCCGTCCTGGGGGCCACGGGGTGGGCTCTCACCGGCCCCGTCCCGCAGCCTGCGAGGGCACCGGCGCCGGCAGCAAGTACCAGACCGTGGACTCCAGCAACATCGACACCTTTGTGAACTGCACCAAGATCTTGGGCAACCTGGACTTCCTCATCACCGGCCTGGAGGGGTGAGGGCCGGGGGGGCTTTTGGGGGGCTGCTGGGGGTGGTGGGGTGCAGCCCCCCCCCCCCAGCCCCGGCTGACGGCTCCGGCTCCGCAGGGATCCCTGGCGCAACATCTCAGCGCTGGACCCCGAGAAGCTGAACGTCTTCCGGACGGTGCGGGAGATCACGGGTGAGCAGCGGGGCTGGGGGACGCCGGGACCCCCTGGGACCCCCCCGGGGCCACCCTGACCCCCACCCTGTCGTGTCCCCCCCCAGGGTACCTGAACATCCAGTCCTGGCCCAAGCACATGCACAACTTCAGCGTCTTCTCCAACCTTGTCACCATCGGAGGACGGAGCCTGTACAAGTGAGTTCCTGTGCCCGCAGCCCCCGACCCAGCAGCTCCCGGTCCCCTTTCCGTGTGTCCTGTGTCCCCCCCATCCGTCCCCCATCCCTGCATCCCCCCATTGTCCCTTGTCCCTGCATCCCATCACACCCCGTCCCTGCATCCCCTGTCGTCCCCCATCCCTGCACATCCCTGCATCCCCCCGTTGTCCCTTGTCCCCGCATCTCCCCGTGGTCCCCCATCCCTGCATCCTGTTGTCCCTTGTCCCTGCATCCTCTGTCGTCCCCCGTCCCTGCACATCCCTGCATCCCTGTCGTCCCCTGTCCCTGCACGTCCCTACGTCCCCCCGTTATCCCTTGTCCCTGCATCCCCCCGTTATCCCTTGTCCCTGCATCCCCCCGTTATCCCTTGTCCCTGCATCCCTTCGTCCCCCTTCCCTGCATCCCCCGTCCTCCCCTGTCCCTGCACATCCCTGCATCCCGTTGTCTCCCGTCCCTGCACATCCCTGTGTCCCCGTGTTGTCCCTTGTCCCTGCATCCCGTCGCACCCCATCCCTCCATCCCCCATTGTCCCCCATCCCTGCACATTCCTGCATCCCCCCAGTTGTCCCTTGTCCCTGCATCCCCTGTCATCCCCCGTCCCTGCACATCCCTGCATCCCCCCATTGTCCCTCGTCCCTGCGTCCCGTCGCACCTCGTCCCTGCATCCCCGTCATCCCCCATCCCTGCGTCCCCCTGTTGTCCCTCGTCCCTGCATTCCCTTCATCCCCTATCCCTGTGTCCCCCCATTGTCCCTTGTCCCTGCATCCCCCCGTTGTCCCTTGTCCCTGCATCCGTTCGCACCCCATCCCTGCATCCCCCCTCCCCACACATCCCTGCATCCCCCCATTGTCTCTTGTCCCCGCATCCCCTGTCGCACCCCATCCCTGCATCCCCCATCCCTGCACATCCCTGCATCCCCCCGTTGTCCCTTGTCCCTGCATCCTGTCGCACCCCGTCCCTGCATCCCCCCTCCCCGCACATCCCTGCATCCCCCCGTTGTCCCTTGTCCCCGCATCCCCCTGTTGTCCCTTGTCCCTGCATCCTGTCACACCCCATCCCTGCCCGTCCCTGTCCCCCTCACCCTGCGTCCCCGTCCCCGTGTCCCTCGGGGCTGGCGGTGCCCCCCGCCCTGACGCCCTCCCCGCAGCCGGGGTTTCTCCCTGCTGATCATGAAGAACGAGAACGTGACGTCGCTGGGGCTGCGCTCGCTGCGGGAGGTGAGCGCGGGCAGGGTCTACATCACCGAAAATCGCCGGCTCTGCTACCTCCACACCGTCCAGTGGGCAGCCCTGAGCCGCCGCCGCGCCGACCTCGACATCCGCAACAACAAACCCCGCAGCAAGTGCCGTGAGTGGGGCCGGAGCGGGGCCCGGGGGGGCCGGGGGGCCGCCGGGGACCCCGCGCTGAGCCCCCTTCCCTCCCTGCAGAGCAAGAGGGGAAGGTGTGCGACCCGCTCTGCTCCGCCGAGGGCTGCTGGGGCCCCGGCCCCGCGCAGTGCCTGTCCTGCCGCCACTACAGCCGCCGCGGCGTCTGCGTGCCGACCTGCCGCTTCACCCAGGGGTGAGGGGGCTGGGGCGGGGGGCACTGGCGGGAGCTCAGCCCCAGGGTGGGCACGGGGAGCCGGGTTGATCGCTGGGTGGGCAGCGGGGTCAGCGCCGGAGGGGGATGGAGCCTGGGGGGACCAGTCCTGGGGTGGGACCGAGCCCGTGGCGGGATGGATGCTGGGGTGGACACTGGGATGGGATCAGTCCTGGGGTGGGATGGACGCTGGGATGGACAGTGGGATGGGATCAGTCCTGGGATGGGATGGATGCTGGGATGGGATCAATCCTGGGATGGGATGGATGCTGGGATGGACGGTGGAATGGGATCAATCCTGGGGTGGGATCAATCCTGGTGTGGGATGGATGCTGGGATGGACACTGGGGTGGGATCAATCCTGGGGTGGGATGGACACTGGGATGGACGCTGGGATGGGATCAATCCTGGGGCGGGATGGACACTGTGATGGGATCAATCCTGGGGCGGGATGGACACTGTGATGGGATCAATCCTGGGGTGGGATGGACACTGGGATGGGACCAGTCCTGGGGTGGGCTGGACACTGGGATGGGATCAATCCTGGGGTGGGATGGACGCTGGGATGGGATCAATCCTGGGGTGGGATGGAGCCTGGGGGGACCAGTCCTGGGGTGGGACCGAGCCCATGGTGGGATGGATGCTGGGGTGGGACCAGTCCTGGGGTGGGCTGGACACTGGGATGGGATCAATCCTGGGGTGGGATGGACGCTGGGATGGGATCAATCCTGGGGTGGGATGGACACTGGGATGGGACCAGTCCTGGGGTGGGACCGAGCCCATGGTGGGATGGATGCTGGGGTGGGATCAGTCCTGGGGTGGGATGGACGCTGGGCTGGACACTGGGATGGGATCAGTCCTGGGGTGGGATGGACACTGGGGTGGGATCAGTCCTGGGGTGGGACCAAGCCCATGGCGGGATGGACGCTGGGATGGGATCAATCCTGGGGTGGGATGGACGGTGGGATGGGATCAATCCTGGGGTGGGATGGACGGTGGGATTGGACTGAGCCCATGGTGGGATGGACACTGGGGTGGGACAAATCCTGGGGTGGAATGGACGCTGGGGTGGGATGGACCCTGGGATGGAATCAATCCTGGGGCGGGATGGACGCTGGGATGGGACAAATCCTGGGGTGGGACAAATCCTGGGGTGGGATGGATGCTGGGGTGGGACCGAGCCCATGGCGGGATGGACGGTGGGATGGATGGTGGGATGGGACCGAGCCCATGGTGGGATGGATGCTGGGGTGGGACCGAGCCCATGGCGGGATGGATGCTGGGATGGGACCGAGCCCATGGCGGGATGGCCACCGGGATGGGCACTGGTGTGGGCTGGGACGCTGGGGTGGGCCGGTGACCCTGCCTTGTCCCCACAGGGAGACGCGGGAGTTCGCCCAGGGGGGCGAATGCTTCGAGTGCCACCCCGAGTGCGAGCGCATAGAAGGCAACGCCACCTGCAACGGCTCGGTACGGCCCCGCCGGGGACCCGTGGCGGCCGCAGCGACGTCCCCGTGGGTCCTCACGTGTCCTCTGCCCCGCAGGGCGCCGACACCTGCACCCGCTGTGCCCACTACCGGGATGGGCCCCACTGCGTGGAGAGCTGCCCCGAGGGCATCTTGGGCGAGCGCGGCCCCATCTACAAGTACCCCCGACGCCAGCCGCGAGTGCCGGCCCTGCCACGAGAACTGCACCCGCGGGTGCGCCGGGGTGGGGGGCTCCGGTACCCGGTGCCTGGCCGGAGGAGGGGGCTGCCCGCGCCCCGGCTCACCCCCGGCTCCGTCTCCATCTCCGCAGGTGCCTGGGGCCGCTGCTGCGGGACTGCCTTGGGGAGGCCCTGCCCGTCTCCAGGTATGGCGGGGAGGGGGTACCGGGGCTGCGCCGTGCCATGCCAGGCTGCACCATGCCATGCCAGGCTGCGCCATGCCGAGCTGCACCGTGCCATGCCAGGCTGTGCTGTGCCAGGCTGCACCGTGTCATGCCAGGCTGTGCCGTGCCAGGCTGCGCCGTGCCGTGCCGTGCCAGGCTGCGCCGTGCCGTGCCAGGCTGCGCCGTGCCGTGCCAGGCTGCACCGTGCCATGCCAGGCTGTGCCGTGCCAGGCTGCACCGTGCCGTGCCAGGCTGCACCGTGCCATGCCAGGCTGCACCGTGCCATGCCAGGCTGCGCCGTGCCAGGCTGCACCGTGCCATGCCAGGCTGCGCCGTGCCAGGCTGCGCCATGCGATGCCATGCCCTGCTGCATGTTGCCGTGCTGCGCCGTGCCCTGGTGTACTGTGCCGTGCCATGTTGTGCTGCCTGGTGCCAAGCTGTGCCACGCTGCACCATGCCATGGCACACCCTGATGTGCCTTGCCGTACCGTGCTGGGCTGCGCTGTGCCGTGCTGCACCATACTTCACCACGCCAGGTTGCGCCGTGCTGCGGCATGCCACGCCGCGCTGTGCCGCGCCGCACTGTACTGTGTTGCACCATGCCGTGCCGCGCCGTGCCACGCCTTACTTCACCACGCCAGGCTGCACCGTGCTGTGGCGTGCCGTGCTGTGCCACGCCGTACTATGTTGCGCCTTGCCGTGCCGCGCCGCCCTGCTCTGGGGCCTTTCCCTGCCCACATGGGTGCCGGGGGACCCCCTGCCCTGGCCATGCCGTGCGCCCCGCCAGGTGCCGAGCCCTGCCCTGCCCGTGCCGCCCCAGGCATTGGGGTGCATGCCACCCCCGCGGCAGGCAGGGCCGTGGGAAGCGCGTGGGGAGCGGCGGCAGCGGCGGGCCGGGACCTGCCGGCACCAGGAGCTCAGCCCTGGCCTCCTCCTCCTCCTCCCGCGCCCAGGAAAACGCCGACGGTGATAGCGGTGATGGTGGTCGGGGGGCTTTTCCTCTCCTGCTCCTGCGTCCTCCTCGCCCTGCTCTACTGGCGGGGCAAGAAGATCCAGAAGAAGCGGGCGATGCGGCGCTACCTGGAGAGGGGGGAGGTGAGCGGGGCAGCCGCGCCTGGGGGGTCCCCATCCCAGGGGTCCCCATCCTGGGGTTTCCAATCACGGGGGTCCCCATCCCTGGGGGTCCCCATCCCAGGGGTCCCCGTCCTGGGGGTTCCAATCCTGGGGGTCCCCATCCCCGGGGGAGCCGGGCTGGGGCAGGGGGGGGCCCAGGGCCATGGGGAGGGGGCTCGATGGGCAGGAGGGGGGTGGGACCCTGCCGCTGTCCCTGTATCCATCCCTCTCCAGCCCCATTCCCATCCCTCTCCATTCCCATTCCTGTCCCTCTCCATTCCCATTCCCATCCCTCTCCAGCCCCATCCCCATTCCCATCCCTCTCCAGCCCCATTCCCATCCTTCTCCAGCCCCATCCCCATTCCCAGCCCCATCCCTCTCCATCCCTATTCCTGTCCTTCTCCATCCCCATTCCCATCCCCATCCCCATCCCTCTCCACCCCAGGTCTGCAGCCCCATCCCTCTCTGCTTCCGTCCCCATCCCTCTCCAGCCCCATCCCTCTCCAGCCCCATTCCCATCCCTCTCCATTCCCAGCCCCATTCCCATCCCTCTCCATTCCCATTCCCATCCCTCTCCATTCCCATTCCTGTCCCTCTCCAGCCCCATCCCCATTCCCATTCCCGTCCCTCTCCATTCCCATTCCCATCCCTCTCCAGCCCCATTCCTGTCCTTCTCCATCCCCATTCCTGTCCTTCTCCATCCCCATCCCTCTCCACCCCAGATCTCCAGCCCCATCCCTCTCTGCTTCCATCCCCATCGCTCCCCAGCCCCATCCCGCTCCGTCCCCATCCCCGTCCCCATCTCCGTCTCCCGCCCGGCAGAGCCTGGAGCCGCTGGACCCCAGTGAAAAAGCCAACAAGGTGCTGGCCCGCATCTTCAAGGAGACGGAGCTGAAGCGGCTGAAGGTGCTGGGCTCCGGCGTCTTCGGGACCGTGCACAAGGTGAGGGGGGGGTCGGCGGGGGGGCTCAGCCGGGGCCGGGCACCGCGCTCACCGGGGCAACCCGTCCCCGCAGGGAATCTGGATCCCGGACAGGGAGTCCATCAAGATCCCGGTGAGCATCAAGGTGATCCAGGACTGGAGCGGGCAGCAGTCCTTCCACGCCGTGACCGACGTAAGTCGCCGGCGACGCGTGGGTCCCGCTCCCCGGGGTGCTCCCCCCCGCCGCCACGGGTGGCTCTGGGGGGGCTCGGCCGCGGCTGACGCTGTCGCCGCAGCACATGCTGGCCATCGGCAGCCTGGACCATGCCTACATCGTGCGGCTGCTGGGCATCTGCCCCGGCCCCCAGCTGCAGCTGGTGACGCAGCTCCTGCCGCTGGGCTCCCTCCTCGACTACGTCCGCAAGAACCGCGACAGCATCAGCCCCCAGCTGCTGCTCAACTGGTGCGTCCAGGTGGCCAAGGTGAGTCGGGGGGGTGCTGGGGGGGTCCCCCCGCTCCCCCCGTCCCCGCTGACCTCCCCCGCTCGCCCCCCCCTTCCCCAGGGCATGTACTACCTGGAGGAGCACCGCATGGTGCACCGCAACCTGGCCGCCCGCAACGTGCTGCTCAAGTCCCCCAGCCAGGCTCAGGTGGCCGATTTCGGCATCGCCGACCTCCTCTACCCCGACGACAAAAAGTATTTCTACAACGAGGTCAAGGTAGGCACCCGGCGGGACCCCCGTGTCCCCCCTCCCTGCCCCACGGGGCACCCCGTCCCTGCCCTGCACCCCCGGGACCCCTGTGTCCCCCCTCCCTGCCCCACAGGGCACCCCGTCCCTGCCCTGCACCCCCGGGACCCCCGTGTCCCCCCTCCCTGCCCCACGGGGCACCCCGTCCCTGCCCTGCGCCCCCGGGACCCCCGTGTCCCCCCTCCCTGCCCCATGGGGCACCCCGTCCCTGCCCTGCGCCCTCGGGAGCCCTGTGTCCCCCATCCCTGCCCCACACCCCCAGGACCCCCGTGTCCCCCTCCCTGCCCCACAGGGCACCCCCTCCCTGCCCTGGGACCGCCGGGACCCCCCATCCCTGCCCCGCACCCCCAGGACCCCCGTGTCCCCCTCCCAGCACCACGGGGCACCCCGTCCCTGCCCCGGGACCCCCGTCCCTGCCCCACACCCCCAGGACCCCTGTGTCCCCCCTCCCTGCCCCACGGGGCACCCTGTCCCTGCCCCACACCCCCGGGACCCCCGTGTCCCCCCTCCCTGCCCCACGGAGCACCTCGTCCCTGCCCTGCACCCCCAGGACCCCCGTGTCCCCCCCTCCCTGCCCCATGGGGCACCCCATCCCTGCCCTGCACCCCTGGGACCCCTGTGTCCCCCGTCCCTGCCCCACACCCCCAGGACCCCTGTGTCCCCCCTCCCAGTGCCACGGGGCACCCCCTCCCTCCCCCACGCCCCTGGGACTCCCGTGTCCCCCCTCCCTGCCCCACAGGGCACCCCCTCCCTGCCCCGGGACCCCCAGTACCCCCTAAATCCCCTCCTCTCCATGTCCCCAGTACCCCCTCCACCCACGGATGTCCCACCCCCTCCATGCCCCCTGCCCCTCGGGGTGTCCCCCCCGCCCCGTCCCCAAGTCCCCCCACCCATCCACATGTCCACCCCCATCTCCACCTTTCCTTGCAGACGCCCATCAAGTGGATGGCGCTGGAGAGCATCCATTTTGGGAAGTACACGCACCAGAGCGACGTCTGGAGCTACGGTGAGCGCCCGGCCCCCCCAGCCCACCCAGCCCCCCGGCCCCGTGGGGCTCACGACACTGTCCCCGCAGGCGTGACGCTCTGGGAGATGATGACCTTCGGGGCCGAGCCCTACGCCGGGATCCGGCTAGCCGAGGTGCCCGATCTGCTGGAGAAGGGCGAGCGGCTCTCGCAGCCGCAGATCTGCACCATCGACGTCTACATGGTGATGGTGAAGTGTGAGTGCGGGTCCTGTCCCTGTCTCCATCCTTGGGGCAGGGTCCCAGCCCCAGGGAGGGTCCTGCTCCCATCCCCAGAGCAGGGTCCCAGCCATGTCCCTATCCCTGGGGCAGGGTCCCATCCCCGAGGAGGGTCCTGCTCCTGTCCCCATCCCTGTCCCCATCCCCGGAGCAGGGTCCTGGCCATGTCCCCATCCCCAGAGCAGGGTCCCATCCCCGGGGAGGGTCCTGCTCCTGTCCCTGTCCCTGTCCCCATCCTGGGGCAGGGTCCCAGCTGCATCCCCATCCCTGGGGCAGGGTCCCAGCCATGTCCCTATCCCTGGGGCAGGGTCCCATCCCTGAGGAGGGTCCTGCTCCTGTCCCCACTCCTGTCCCCATCCTTGGGGCAGGGTCCTGGCCACGTTCCCATCCCTGAGGAGGGTCCTGCTCCTGTCCCCATCCCTGGGGAGGGTCCTGCTCCTGCCCCTGTCCCTGTCCCCATCCTTGGGGCAGGGTCCTGGCCATGTCCCCATCCCTGGAGCAGGGTCCCATCCCTGAGGAGGGTCCTGCTCCTGTCCCCATCCCTGGGGAGGGTCCTGCTCCTGCCCCTGTCCCTGTCCCCATCCTTGGGGCAGGGTCCCATCCCCAAGGAGGGACCTGCTCCCATCCCCATCCCTGAGAAGGGTCCTGCTCCTGTCCCCATCCCTGTCCCCGTCCCCGGAGCGGGATCCCAGCTCTCAGTCCCCACTGTCCCCCCAGGCTGGATGATCGACGAGAACATCCGTCCCACCTTCAAGGAGCTGGCAAATGAGTTCACCCGCATGGCCCGCGACCCTCCGCGCTACCTGGTGATCAAGGTGAGTGTGATGCCCCGGCCCCACGGCCCCGGCCCCACCGGCCCCGGCCCCACAGCCCCTGACGCAGCCATCCCCGCAGCAGGAGAGCGGGGCCGCGCCGCCCGCCGAGCCCCCCACCCTCAGCGACAAGGAGCTGGATGACATGGAGACGCTGGAGCTGGAGGAGGAGGAGGAGCTGGACGTCTCCCTCGGCCTCACCACTGGGCTCTATCCCCAGCGGCCGCGGGGCAGCTGCGCCCGGGTGAGACCCCTCTGTCCCCCCGGCTCTGGGGGCTCTGGGGCTGGGTCCTGGCCACGGCACGGGGCAGGGTGGGGGCTCAGGGTGGTCCTGGGACGTGGCACGAGGTCTCCCAGCCCCAAACTCCCCCATGCAGGTGGGATGTGGGGCCGACCCACGGGGACCACCCTTCCCCACTGCCCCCTCGTCCCTTCTGAGCCCTGGCGGGACCCCCACCACATTCCCACAGCGGGGTGGGGGGGTGTCCCAGCCCCTGTGTCCCCTCCCTGTGTCCCCCCCACTGGGTGTCAACCCTCGTGTCCCCCTCCAGAGCCCCAGCCTGCTCAGCCCCCCGGCTGGCTACATCCCCATGAACCAGCCCGGACTCGGCAGCGTCCGCCAGGTACCCACGGGCTGGGGGGTGGCCGTGGGGTGGGGGGGGGGCTGTGGGGGTGGCTGTGGGGTGCCACAGGGCATGGGGGGGCAAAGGGGTGGCTGTGGGGACGCTGGAGCAGTGGGAGGTGAAGCGGTGGCCGTGGGGTGGTGGAGGGCTGTGAGGGTGGCTGTGGGGTGGTGGGGGGCTATGGGGGTGGCCGTGGGGTGCCACAGGGCACGGGGGGGGGCAAAGGGGTGGCCGTGAGGACACTGGGAGGTGAAGCGGTGGCCGTGGGGTGGTGGTGGGGGGGGCTGTGGGGGTGGCTGTGGGGTGGTGGGGGGCTGTGGGGGTGGCCGTGGGGTGCCACAGGGCACAGGGGTGGGCAAAGGGGTGGCCGTGAGGACACTGGGAGGTGAAGCGGTGGCCGTGGGGTGGGGGGCAGGGGTCCCCAGGGGCACCCCCCCGGCTCAGCCCCGTGTCCCCCAGGCCGGGGGGTGCCGGCCGCCACGGCGCAGCCGTCAGGAGTCCCTGGGGCGGACGGTGTCGGAGTCGTCGGAGGGCCGGGGCACGGCCTCGGAGCTGGACCTGGCCGAGGGGGGGTCGCTGTCGGGGAGCCTCTGCCGCAGCCTGCGCTCGCGGGGGGACAGCGCCTACCTGTCCCAGCGGGAGAGCTTCCCCCCGCCGCCCCCCAGCACCGAGGGCAGCGAGGAGGACGCCAACGGCTACGTCACCCCCAACTGCGCCGGACGGGGTGAGGGGCGCAGCCTTTTGGGGGGGTGTCCCACCCAGGCAGGGGGTGGGGGTCCCGTCTGTGCAGGGTGGGGGTGGGTCCCTCACTGCAGGATGGGATCTGGGGGCTCTCCCTGCCGTGGGGTTGCAGGGAGCCCGTCCCCGCGGGGTGGTGGGTCCCATCCCCGCAGGGTTTGGGGTGAAGGCGGGGGGCTCCTCCTCGCAGGGTTGGGGGTGGAGGGGCTCCTGTGTCCGCAGGGTGGGCGCAGCCTGTCCCCAGGGGTGGAGGGGGCCCATCCCCCATTTTAGGGGTAGGGGGGACACAGTCCTCTGTTTTAGGGGTGGGGGGGACCCATCCGTGCAGGGTTGGGGTTCAGGCTGGGTGGGGGGATCATCTTGTAGGGCGTGAGGGTTGTGGGGTGGGATGAACCCGTCCGTGGCCCAGACGAGACACCCCCCCTCCCAAACTCAGGACGGGCCATGGGGGTGGAGAGGGGGAGCCTGGGGGGGCCTGGCCGGCATCTCACCCCCACCCCGCAGAGCCAGACCCCGCCGGGGGCTCGGTGCCGGAGCCGGAGGAGGAGTACGAATACATGAACCGGCAGCCTGGGGGTCCCCCGGGAGCCCCCCCACCCCGGCCGGCCTCGCTGGAGGAGCTGGGCTACGAGTACATGGAGGTGGGCTTGGAGCCGGGGGCCCCCCCGGGAGCCCCCCCGGGCCGGGGGCAGGAGGAGGAGGACTACGAGTACATGAACAAGCAGCCGCGGCTGAGCCGCTCGCTGGGCAGCGTGGCCGGGGGGCCGGGACCCCGGCAGGAGGGTGGCCCCCCCCGGCATGATGGCTACACCGACATGCGCCCGGGGGAGGCCGCCCCGGCCACCGAGGAGGAGGAGCAGGGCTACGAGGAGATGGAAGCGGTGCTGGCCCCCCGCTGCCCTGGTTGCCGCAGCCCCCCAGGCCCCTCCACCCCCTGCATGAAGCCCCTGCGGAGTCTGGAGGCTTCGGACTGCGCCTTCGACAACCCCGACTACTGGCACAGCCGCCTCTTCGCCAAGGCGGACGCGCAGCGGACGTAGGGGACCCCCCCGGACCTCCCCCCGGGACCCCGCCGCCTTCCTGGCCCCCACCGGGGCTGTTTACACTGGATATGAAGGATCCCCCCTCGGGGCCATGAGCCAAAGCCGAAGCGCGGGCAGGGGGCCCACGGGCCGGCCTGGGGGGGCTGCGGGCCCTCGGGGTGCACCCGCTCCCTGCCACCCCTTTCCGAAGTCTGGGGTACGGGGCCAGCGGGGCTAATCCTGAGCACCCCGAGCTGGGGAGGGGGGCAGCCCTGTGGGGCTCCGGACCCTGGGGACCCCTCCCGCAATGCCTGGAGGGTGCCCCCCCCAGCTGAAGGTGCAGGGGTGCTGGGTTGGCCCCTGTCTGGGGACGGGGGTCCCTGTTTGGGGTGGCCTTGGGGTGCGGGCAGACGAGGTCAGATGGGATTTCCGGGCAAGAAGGATCCCAGATTCATTTTTCAGGTTTTGCCATTCCCTGCTGGAAGTGGAGTGAAGGTTTGGGGGGGGGGGGGGGGGGTGCTCCCCACTCCCCGCCCCCCCGGCACTCGGCAGGGTGGCCCCCGGTCGCTGGGGGGGCTGCAGTGTCCCTTGCGGCGTAGGGGCCCTGAGGAGGGGTCAGTGCAGCCGTGCCCGGCCCTGGGGCGAGACCCTGGAGAAAAAACCAAACCCGTTTCCGTGATGTTTTTCACCAGGTTCCACGGCGGGGGGGGGGGGGGGGGGGGGGGACGGACGGACGGACCGACCCCAAGCAGGGCCCAGCCTGGACCCCCCAGCGTGGGGCATGGCCCCGGCCCTGGCAGGGCGCGTGGGTCGGTTTGTAAATGCTGAATAAAGGGATTTGACCAGAATTGACCAGAATTGATGGTGCTGTTGCTTGGGGGGGGCACACACAGCGCGGGGGGGGCCGGGCCCGGGGGCCGCGGCGGGGCTGGGGGCTGCGATGGGGCTGGGGGCAGCGAGCGGGGCCAAGCCCATGGGCTCAGGGCACCGGTACCCCACGGCGCTGACCGCTCCCCCTCTTCCCGGGGCCCCGGTGGGGCCGCGGCGCCGGTGCCCGCACCCCGGCCAGCGGAGCCTTTCCTGGGGACTACGCTTCCCAGCAGCCCCCGCGCAGCACTTCCGGCCGCGCATTCCCGCCCCCTCGGCGCTGCTCTCGCGAGAGCCGCAAGGCCCTCTGGGAGTTGTAGTCCGCGCCGGGCGCCGGGCCGGGCCTGCCTGGCGGGAGCCGCGGGGCCTGCCGGGAGTTGTAGTCCGGGCGGGGGGGCGGGGACTCGCCTTCCCAGCGTGCCCCGCGCGGAGCCCGCGCTCCTGCCCTGCTCGCGCTCTCTCGCTCGCGCTCCCGGGGGCTCCTCACAGCGCGGCGGCGGCGGCGGCGGCGGCGGAGCGGGGGGCGGCGGGCGGGCGGGCGTAGGCGGCTCCGACCATGTCAGGCGAGGAGGAGGCGGCCGAGCTCACCATCGCCGAGGACCTGGTGGTGACCAAGTACAAGATGGGGGGGGGACATCGCCAACCGTGAGTGCGGGCCGCGGCCGCGCGGGGAGCGGGGGGGGGGGGGGGGCGGCGGGGAGGGGGTGCCGGACCGGGCCTGGGTGCGGGCTGGGGGTGCCCGGTGAGGGGCGGGGGAGCGGCGGGCGGCGGCGGGGCTGGGGCGGGCGGCGAGGCCTGGGGCCCCCCGCACACACGGCCGTGTCCGCACGCCGCTGGAGCGGAGCGGGGCGGGGGGGGGGGTGTGCGTTGCCGGCGGGCGGCGGGGGCTCCCCGGTTCCCCCAGGCCCCGGGCCCGCACGGCGGCCGCTGCCGGCACGTGGCCTCCGCGCCCCACGTGCACCGGGGGGGGCAGGGCCTGCAGCCCCCCCCACCCCACCCCCATCCCGCTGGGGGAGCCGGGAGCGGGGCCCGGCCCGGGCGCAGCCGCTGCCCGCATCCTGCCCCCGGGGCTGCCCCGCTCTTTGTTCGGGGTTTGACCCCCGCTCCCCGCCGGGCAGGGCAAGCGGCAGCAGCACCCCCGGGTCCGAGCCCCGCCGTGGGTGGCGGGGAGGGGAGCGGGGCAAGCCCCGGGGCCGGCCGGGCGGAGGGGAACACCGGGCTCGGCGGGGAGCCCCGGCCTGCCCGGGCAGGGGCCGGCCCGGGCTTGGGACACGCATTATTCACCCCTAAAACTTCCCCCCTGCACACACGCTGTGTTATTTCCTTTTTGCTGTTGTTTTCTTTTCTTTTTTTAAACGCTTGTTTTTGCTGTATCATTAATGGTGGTTGGCTGCCCCTCGAGAAGGGTGACAGCTGTTTAAAGAGCTAACTGGACCGGTTCTATCAGCTCTTCCCGGCGGTACGAGCAGCCTCGGTAGTGGCGTGTCCCACACTAATTGTTGCTGACTTCGACGCTTCTTTTCAAGTCATCGCTCCTGCCGGTAACTTGGGATGCAGCTCAGGGGAGAGCCGCGGGGCCCGAGAGCCGCGATGATGCCTGGGTTCCCCCTCGGGAAGGGAGGTTGCCACTTCGGCTTCTCCGTCTGCTGGGCAAACTGGATTTAACGACGTGCCCCGAGTTGGGCCGCGTGCGGGGGCCGCCTCCCTTCCCAGGGGGGAAAGGCAGCTCCGTCGCAGCGTTTCTCCCCCCTCACGGGCGGCGCGAGCGTGTTCGGGAAGAGCGAACGTGGAACTGTGGCAAAAAGTTCGAAACGCCTTGGGTTCTTGTCAGAGCGAGGTGCCCTTAATGACAGAAAGTGCTTTTAATTCCCTAAACGAAGCGCCGTGGCGGGCCGGCGTACCATCAGTAGGTGTTCCTTGGTCAGTGCTGTCACGCTGTCTGCTTCTTGGTTTCGTTCGAATGCTCTGATGAGCGTGGCTCTCCATTTATCTCTGCTCTGTGCTTGTTTTACCATTCCCTATTCTCGCCTCTCTCCGTCCTGCCATCTACCCAATGTCTCTTTATCAGAGTTTTATCCGTACTTAAAACTACTCCCGGTTTGTCATTATTTGTGGCGCATGGAAAGGTGACTGAAGGGATTGGAAGCTTAATTCGTCACGCAGGTGAAAGACTTCAGGTTTTTACTCGGTGTCAAAGAAATTATGAAAACCCCTCTGCTCGTAAACATCCCCTTCGGCACTTCCGAAATATTTATTGCTGTCGGATCTGGAACACACGCCATCGGTTGCAGAAACTCCTACCCAACAGAGGCGCTTCGCAAAACAGCCTCTTGTAAAAACAAGGTGCTCACAGAGCAGGGAGAAACTGCGAGGATACCTTTTATCCCAGGATCTGAAAACATTTCAGGGTGAGCTTTATGACTCCCTGTAAAGTGTCCCGGCTGGAGACAAGGGGGAAATAGCAGCTCGGGGGTCCACCGGTGACAGCCGGAGCGTCTCGGCGCCCAGGCTGGTCGGGAGGCCCTCGAGATGTGGCTCCTCCAGCAGCGCCCGGGCCCCTGCTCCCATAACACCGTCGGGATGTGTTTGTGAACATCGCTCTGCAGCGTTTCAACCAAAGCTGCCCTTTTCACGCTCCTTTCCCCGCTTATCCTATAAAGCGTGAGGCACGCCGTCCTCTGCGGCGGAACCAAAACGCTGCTGGGACTCGCAGGCGCTAGAATATGCCCAAAAGTGGGCGCAGGCAGCGTTGGCAGCAGGCAGCAAAACTTCCTCTGGCCTGCAGCGCGGAGCAAGGTGTGTGGAGTTCCTTGTGGCAGGCAGCGCGCTTGGCAGCTGCCTGCGCTGCCAGGCCCCGGAGCACGTGGGTTACCTTTAAAACACGTTTCTGCAGAGTAAGGGACTAACATAACTGGCTCTGCTGCGCTGGTCCTGCGCCGCTGCCAGCTCTTGTGCCCGGCAAAGTCTTTCAACTGCTCCATACCTCCGGTCCCGCACGTCCGCAGCGCTGGCCCCTGCTCCTTTGATGTGCTGCGCATCCCGTCTCCTGAGTAATTTTCAAACCTGTTTCTGTAGCTCTGACTTCTCCCGAAAGAATGTGGCAGAGCGATGTTTCTGCTTGGCTGCTTTGTTTGACAGACCTCGCTCTGCGCAGGCAGGTGTCTGAAGCCGCAGCGATTCACCTGCGCGAACGCCAGCGTACGTTCGTTCGCTCGCCCTCTCCATGAAAACGTTCTCAAAACCAAAATAAAAATTAAAGTGGGATTTCTGGCTGTCCGCGGTCCTTTTGGTGAAGAGCTGAGTCCAGAGTCTTGTTCCCTCTTAGAAAACAAACCAATCTTTCCACCACGGTGCCGTGCGATGAGGGTTGGTGTTAGATTTAAGGCTGTTTATCGTTAACGTGCTTCCAACAGCTCCGTGTCTGTGTTTGCATTAAGGGGTCCTGCGTGCGGTGGTCGAAGCAGCAAACTCTGGAGTGTCGGTTCTCTGCCTGTGCGAGAAGGGAGATGCCATGATCATGGAAGAGACTGGCAAGATTTTTAAGAAGGAAAAAGAAATGAAAAAAGGTGAGGCCTGCTCCAAAGATTTTTTTTTTTCAGCATGGCCGTGGTTTTTGGTCTCGTTGGGTGGCTGGTGTGAATGGGCAAGAGCACGGAAAGTGCTACTCTGTGCTAATTAGCGTAAGAAATAGTTTGCTCTTCCTAGAAAGCCAATTTTAACCCAAATCCTCCTGCCTGCTCTGCTGGTAAGCATCACCGATGAGCCTCAGCTTCCCATTTCATCGCACGCAGTCATCCCCATTGAAATGAGAGTTACTTTGGACAGAGGCGTCCTCCCTTCAGGAAGACCCGCAGTACGGTTAGCGCTGGTCCGTAGCTGCCGTGGAAATTGTGCGACGCTCGAGCGTGTCACCGAGAGCTCCCTGATTTCTTTTCTGGAGACTTGAGGTCCCTTTTGTGGGTGTCTCACCGCCTTGGATGTATTTCTTTGACGGTTGCCTGAGTAAAACGGGAGCTGGTGCGGGAGCAGACCATGTGCTGCGTTCCTCGAGGCTCTTTGGCTAGAGGCATTGTGTAATGGGGCATTTTACAGCGCTTCCAAAACTTAAAAATCCTGAGTGACGATCCACGCTGGCGGGGCTGCTGCCTGTGCCGGGTGTGAGGCTGCGCAATTTTCATGGAGTCATTTTTTTTCCCTTTATAGGTATTGCCTTCCCAACGAGTATATCAGTAAATAACTGTGTCTGTCACTTCTCCCCCCTGAAGAGTGACCAAGACTACATCCTCAAAGACGGAGACTTGGTCAAAATGTAAGCGTCTTGGTTATGCTTCTTGTGAGTTTACTGTCGGCATCTGGGCTTTGCTTTCTAATCCTGCTTGGTGTGTTAAATACTTCCTCGGTGTGGCTAATGAAAGAATCTAATAGCTAGTCAAGTGAAGCGCTTGAAACGTGCTTGAGCCTTCTGATATTTCTAGAAGTCACACAAGTTTCCCGAGCCGTGATGCCCCACCTGTAATTAACTCTCTTTGTGTTGCAGTGACTTGGGAGTCCACGTCGATGGCTTCATAGCGAATGTAGCACACAGTTTTGTCATAGACGCCTCAAAGGTAGGTTTGGAATGGAGCGGTGTCTCTTGCCGCTGCTGCTTTATGTGCAATCTAAAGGAGAGATTAAAAAGCTGATGTTCGGGCGCCTCTGGTTCCAAAGGCGGTGGCAGCGCGGAGCCTCGGAGAGGTGTCCGCTTTGTTTCGCAAAAGCGCCGCAGGTCTGGTGTCAGAGCGGTGACAGGGTGAAAACAGCCCCTTTTCTAAAAATTATTCAGTCCTCTGGAAAATGAGGGCTGATACGCAGTTTCAACATGTACAATTTTGCAAGGTTACAAATAATTTGAGACAAACCACGTGCGACTGGCGCTGCAGTGAGTTATTTGCATGTAGAGTGTCTGGGGCTGTGGGGCGGACTGGGCAGACTGGTTTTGCTGCCCCCTCTACTGGCCGAGGCACAGGGAGCTGAGCGCCGCACTGCTGGGAGTCGCTGCCTTCACCTTTGCAAAGTGAGCTCGGGGGCGACTTGTTCTTCGAACCCCCAAAACCGATCCCTGCTGCCCGCTTCTCCTGCCTGAACATGCCAGCACGGCCTTTTCTCACTCGGGGCTGATTGCAGCGTGTTGGTGAGGACACGGCCGTGGCACGCGTGGTTCGGTCAGGCATTTTGGAAGCGACGTTAAGCCGCGCTCACGCGGTGGGAATTACTGTTGTGTGCGTAGAGACGTCGCGTCAGCTCGGAACAAATTTTTAGTTGTAGTCTTGGGAGGAGGATGGCGGTGTGCGTCTTGGGAATGGTTTTTCTCCAGCGGCTGCGTCTGAACGACTTGATGGGGAGAAGACTAAAAAAACCCAAACGACTTTTGAAGTGTATTGAAATCTTTCCAGGCTACAGAAGAGTCTTGTTCTGTTTTCAGTCTTTGACAGTGATGCACTTGTACTAGGGTGTCTCTGTTGAAACTTGTGAGAGCGCCAATCTGGTTGTGGCTGATACTCATCTGCTCTTTTAATGGAGAAGAGACTAATGATCGCGCTGTGAAGCCGGAAGCCCTTCCTTCACCTTTGAGCTAGGTTTCCCCGTTCGCTCAAGGGGAGGGTGTCCAGTTAGGTGGAGAATCTCCATCTCTAGACACTCAGAACAGTGTTCCTAATAATAAGAGGGAAGGGAACGTACCTTAAAAAGCCTTTCTTTTTCTGTTCTTCCAGGAAAACCCTGTGTCAGGCCGTAAAGCTGATGTCATCAAGGCGGCTCATCTCTGTGCTGAAGCTGCTCTGCGCTTGGTAAAGCCTGGAAACCAGGTGAGTGACCAGTACAGGGGAAAGTATGTCCGGGCATGGGGCGAGGAACTCGAGCACGGACGCTGCCTGTGCCGCGCTTTGTGCATAGAAATAAAAGCGTGTGACCTCGCCTGGGAAGAATTGCCCAGCGATGTGGAGAATCTGGAAGCAGCTGTCTGCAGACAGCTGAGCCGCTGCTGTGAGCACCAGGCACGCTGGGGCGGGTGGCGGTGACTCTTCTGTCAGCAGCTCTGGCTTCCCTGTGGGACCCCAGCTCTTCCTCGTGCGATGGTGGCTTCACGGAGAAGCCTCAGCGCTCCCGCTCGCCGGTCCTTTCCTCGCTGGAGACAGCTGGGCACGCACAGCGACTCTGCCCTTAAATCTCCCACTCACACCTCTCCCTCGCCTGGTGCTCAGGCGCCTCGGCGGCCGTGGGCGATCTCCTTTGTTGCTGTGTTACTATTCCAGACGTACTCGTGTCGCACTCAGTTCCTAGCGTAGTCCCCTAAAAGAGGGATGGCTTGTGAGAAGGCACTGGGTGCAGCGCGGGAGGCTGAGCTGACCTCGTGTTACGTGTCATTTTTGTTGATACAGGGTTAAAAATGGAAGCCTGACACTGTTTCTCCTTTTTTTTTTTTTGGAGATTGTTAGAGCACCAGTCAGTTAGAAAACCTGCCAGTTTTATCATAGAACGCTGTTGAGTTAAAAAAACCTGTCATGCTTGTGGCTTGAATTTTATATCCTTAATGTGTTTTCATGTCTTCTTCATCCAGAACACACAAGTGACAGACGCGTGGAACAAAATAGCCCACTCATTTCACTGCACGCCGATTGAAGGTAAGGATGGGGGAGCAGCTGATCGGAGGTAGCCACGTTTTAGCTGCACACTAAATCCTGAGCTGCCCTATTCAAATTCTGGGAAACATTTAATGACTACGAGTCCTAGACATGCCATCTTTAAATGCAGCAGCCTTTGCTAAAAAAAAAAAAAACACCACCAAAAACCCCTTCAAAACTCTAGTTTCTTCTTCCTTCCCCCCTTTTATTTGATTTTTAAAGATGCGTTAGTCTCGGAACAATAGACACGGGCTTCCACAGCTGGTAGGTAGTGTCCTGGCTCGTGGACTTCCTGCTGACCTTGGGCAAATCGCGTGGCCCTTTGCTTTCGTACTTGACCACTCGTAGTCAAAGCCCCTTGAGCGAATACACAACAGAGCTTGTTTGTAACGCGAGGGCCGCTGCAAAAGCAGCCCATAGATGCGCAGGGTATGTAATTTCCTTCCTTACAACTCTAAACTGATTCACGTTCTCTTTGCAGCGTTGATAACGGGCGAGTGGGAAGGCGCTGGGATAGCTTCTGGTAGAAATGAGACCACTGGTTTCTTGTCTGAAAGGTGGCGAGAGAGCTTAGCCTGACATTTGGCACACGCAGATGCTTTTCTCCTAGTCGGTGACATCACTTGTCAAATGGTTCTTTCAGCCACAATTACATTGGTCCATTATTAGTTAAATTTCCTGAAATACTGTAAAGCTGGCTCATTCTCTTCGCTCGCCTTAGCCCAGTCTTGGAACATCGGTTCGCTGTTCCTTGCGTGGGATGGCTTTGTGGGTCTCCCCAACGCTTTGCTCCTTTCTCTGTGAAAAAACATGGCATCAGCTGCCGTGAGGAGGCGGCTGCTCGCACTGTCGAGGGAGTTTAAGCAGCCACTGTTTTGGAAACAGTCGAGTGCCGTAATTATCTAGGCACTGGCAGCAGCATAAGGCCCCAGTTGATGAAAACAAATGGAGCTGTTGGCGGCTGGGGTTGCGCTTTCCCTTCTCGCCAGCGGCAGCCGTCCCTCCTGAATGGAGACGTGCGACTGTCCCTGCCGGGCTGGTGGCCTAGGGAGCGGAACGGGAATGGCCGCAAGTGCCTCTTCCTAGACTTGGATTTGAAGGTGAACTGTAGGACAGAAGGGAAAAGTGAAGCAAACCACCCGAAATACCCTTTTGAGTGCTGTACAGCCGAGGTACTGGGGAAAGGACTGAAAATTTCCATTCATTTGACATTTGGCATCTTTAAAAACACCCGAGGGCGCGCCGTGCGTGGCTGCGGGTTCACCTCCAGTGCGTTACAGCCCACCGGTGCAGCGCACGTGCCTAACGGAGAAGTGGCAGTGCCTGAAAGGGCTCGGCGGCTGGCTGCGCCTCTCGCGGGAGCTTGCAGCTCCTCCTCGCTGGCGAGGAAGTGTTGGTAAAAGTCAGAGCAGGCTCTGGGGAGCTCCGTGTCTGTGCTAATGCACTCGACGGTCCACGACTGAGGGAAGCCAAGGAAGTGCTAATACCGACGACGGTTTGCTTTGCTGCTCGCTCTAGCCGAGGGCTGCAGTCCCGGGCCCCGGAGTGTTAATAATGCAAGTCGCTGTGTCGCTGGTTTGCAGCTCAGAGGTGTTAATGGATTCTCTTATCGCGGCAGGGATGCTGTCGCACCAGCTGAAACAGCATGTGATCGATGGAGAGAAAACAATCATCCAGAACCCTACAGACCAGCAAAAGTGAGCATCACCTCTGGGGTTGCAGCGTTTGGGAGGGGTGTGACTAGGTCCAGAATGGTGCCCCTGTTTCTCGCTGCGGTATCAAGTGGGGGATGTAGCAGGTATGTTTAATTGAACTGGGGTATGGACTGCTCCCTGTACGGCCTCTTTCTTGAAGTCTGACCCAGCGTGGCAAATTCGTAGCTTCTTAGCCCCGTACCTTGTCCGTTCCATGTGACCGTGAAGCATGGCTCTGTGTTTGGGGGTTGTTCTGAGAAAGAAGGGCTGGAAGTCACTGACATGAGGCTCCTCGCTGGCACCTGCGAGCGTTCTTGGTTTCTGTCCAGTTTCTTGAAGGAGTCTGCTGGTGGCTGCCAGCAAAATAACCAACTGTTGCTGGTTGTAGTGGTGGATGCTAATTCACCAGGAGCTGTGCCAAGACCTATCGTTTGTCTCGCAGAAGCTGCCAGGAGCCCACTGGATGGTGATCGCTGTCAATAGCATCTCAGGATGGTTTCGAACTAATGAACTGGATGTGTCATTCCGTTCTCTTCCAGCAGCTCCTCTCCCTCAGGGATCCCTCGGGGTTGGGTCTCACGCTGAATATTTAGAGCTCAGTGGCTTTAAATCCAGCGCTTAGCCTGTAAGTTGTCAGGCGTGGCGATGTACCAGGCGTGGCAGGGCTCTTGGCCTGCCTAGGACGTGAGCACAAGTTCCAGGAGCGGGTGCTGGGTGTCTGAGACCTCCCACCCCTCACTGGGGATGGAGCGACTTGTCATGGGCAGGAGGAGCACTGGCTTGTCATTGGTTTTTTTTGTTCTCTGCTGCCTGGCACGTTAATCTTCAACTTTGGCATCTTCTGTGCCAGCTTTTGCTCCTCTGGTCAGGGACCTGGTCGCTGTAGCACCATAGCCCCGCTTTGTGCTTGTAGACCTTCTCTGGCTAAGCCCACTGTGGGCTTGTTTGAGATATTGTGGTTGCGTAGGCTTTGTCTTCTCTATTTACCACTCTTTGACTCACCAAACATTTTTTTTCATCCAGGAAGGACCATGAAAAAGCAGAATTTGAGGTCCATGAAGTCTATGCTGTTGATGTTCTCGTCAGCAGTGGAGAGGGAAAGGTGAGCCCGGTGCTTCTTGGCCTGCCGTTCCTCTGTGCGTGAGGTCAAAGCGGCCGTGTTTCAGAATAGCCAGCAGCAGCAAGTGGTGCCAACAGCCACGTTCTTGGGGGTGCCGCTTCCAGCCGGGGAATACTTGTTGCTTGGGTATTGCTGTGTCTTTTCGGGTGGAGCTTTTTCCATCCAAAAAGTTGAGGTGCGCCTTTACGGTGTTGGCGTACGGACAGCGCTTGTCCGTAAACGCCCCGGCGCGCGCAGGCAGTTGGCTGATCTAGCTGAGGAAGTGCTGCGCTCCTCTCTCAGCTCTGTTTGTGTTTTTCAGGCAAAGGATGCTGGACAGAGAACTACAATTTACAAAAGGGACCCCTCCAAACAGTATGGCTTGAAGATGAAAACCTCCCGTGCCTTTTTCAGCGAGGTGGAGAGGCGCTTTGATACTATGCCATTTACTCTCAGGTATTTGCTCTTATTCGTGGCTTCCCCGTGCGTTCAGAGCTGGATGCTTTGCGTAAGCTTACAGACCTTGCTGACAGCAAAACTGACGTGCTTTCACCGTCCTGTCGCAGAGGAGGAGGCAGCTTTTACTGCTTTACGTTGGGGTTTGCTGTATTTGAGCCTAGGAGTGGGTGGAGGAAGGATGTTACAGGCTTAAGCAGGAATCCCAGGCAGAGCCTGGGGATTTGAGAATCTCCTGTGCCTCGTGTGGCAGGTGGGGAGCCGGGAGTTACATTTAAAATAAAACAGAGGGGTGAAAGCAGTGTCAGGGTGCAGCATGCAGAGGCGAGGCCATTCCAATCTATTTTTTTTTTTTTTTAAGCGATGCACTCTCAAACTAAGGAAACAACGTTCACTTGACAGGCTCTTTTCATCCTTTAAACCACTTGCCTTTTCCACTCTCCGGAGGTTGCAGTTCACCCGGCAGTTGCCTGCTCTGGCAGTCTGCTTTGTCACTGCACCACGACACTGCTGGGGCGAGGGCGATGCAAGTGAATAAAGCCCCCAGCCTGACCCTGGGGGCAATTCTGAAACCTTGCGGGTGGAATCTGGCTTCTAGGAAAGGGCCTGAGCTCAGGTGTGGCCCTGTCTCCTCCGCAGGGCATTTGAGGATGAGAAGAAGGCCAGGATGGGGGTGGTGGAATGCGCCAAACACGAGCTGCTCCAGCCTTTCAATGTCCTCTACGAAAAGGAAGGTGAGTGCTGGCAGTGGGAGGACCGGGAGCCGGGTATGGACCGGGCGCTCAGCAGACAACTGTCAGTCGCTTCCGGAGTCTGGTGAGACCGGTGCTGACTCTGTCGCTGTATAAATACCAGAGATGCACTTCAAGGGCCCTGGGATTTGTCCTCCAGGAAACTTGCTACCCATTGGCTTCTGGATCTCATTTTGGAGTCGTTCCAGTGATGAGATTAAATTTTTTTTGTGGAGTAATTTCCTGGGCAGGAGGGAGGATTGATGGCCGAGGCTCTCTGCTTTGCTTACAGAGCAAGCTTGGTGGGGTGGTGCTGAAGGAATTGTTTTGCCCTGGCCAGGGTAGTTTAAGAAGTTCCTGCGAGATGGTTTTTAGCAGTGACAGTGTGGAAATGGCACGGGAATCGAAACATCTGGTTGGAAACATCTGCTGAGATACCTAGTGGGTCGGATACACGGGGGCTGTGGTGCAGTAACGCCCGTTTCTGTCTTGCAGGAGAGTTTGTTGCACAGTTCAAATTCACAGTGCTTTTAATGCCCAACGGTCCTATGAGGATAACCAGCGGCCCCTTTGAACCGGAACTCTACAAGTCGGAGTTTGAGGTGCAAGATGGAGAACTGAAGGTTGGTTTAAAAATAATAAGAAATAGATGTAGCGCATCGCATGGGGTCACCCTGTCTTTGCATCCCTCGATGCGAAGGTGGAAAATAAAATCCGGAAGACCATGCAGGGCAGGGGCTGAGATGTGAACTTGAAAAAGAAAAGATTTGCTTAAAGACCAGGTTGGGCCCCTATTTCCTGCATCGAGCGCCGGCTCTAGTGGCTTGGTAACGACACCCAGCCCTCTCCAGGAGTGGCTGCGAAGGCTCAACAGCTGCCTCCAAGGCCTCATACCTCAGCAGGGCGTGAGGCTGTGGCATTCCCCGTCTATCGCTGTGCCCGTTAGGACATACCGCTGTTCCTTCGGCGGCTGGCGGTGCTCGTTCTGCTTTAAAGGTGTTTCCCTTTATCTGCTGTCAAAAAAAAAAAAAAAAAGAAAAAGGAGTCGGCTTTCTAGCTTCTTATGTTTCCTTCCTGTCTCCAGGCCCTTCTACAAAGTTCTGCAAGCCGGAAGACCCAGAAAAAGAAGAAAAAGAAGGTAATTTGGCCGTATTTTGTGGGGATTAGTGGCACGTTATCTCTTGCGATCAGCAGCGCCCAAATGTTACCCAGGTCTTGTGTGGTCACGTTTTGGGCTCGGGAAGCGGCCGCCCCGTGGGAAGGGGCCTCCCTAGTCATGGAATCATCGAATTGTTTTGGTTGGAAAAGACCCTTAAGATCACCCAGTCCAACCATTAACCTCACACTGCCAAGTCCACCAAGAAACCAATTAAGGGGGAGGGTCATAACTGAGTTCATGTTTCCTGGCTTGGTGGCTGGATTATTTTTTAATGAAAGTAAAAACCAGGAATCATTAAGGTTGGAAAGGATCTCTAAGATCATCAGTCCAACATCAACCCAACACCCCCATGCCCACTAAACCGTGTCCCCAAGTGCCACCTCTGCCCGTTTTTTGAACCCCTCCAGGGATGGGGACTCCCCCACCTCTCTGGGCAGCCTGTTCCAATGCTTGACTACCCTTTCCGTGAAGAAATTTTTCCTAATATCCAATCTAAACCTCCCCTGATGCAGCTTGAGCCCATTTCCTCTCGTCCTGTCGCTGGTTCCTTGGCAGAAGAGCCCGACCCCCCTCCCTGCCCCCTCCTGCCAGGAGCTGCAGAGCGATCAGGTCTCCCCTCAGCCTCCTCTCTCCAGGCTGAACACCCCCAGCTCCCCCAGCCGCTCCCCACCAGCCCTGTGCTCCAGACCCTGCCCCAGCTCCGTCGCCCTTCTCTGGACATGCCCCAGCACCTCAATGTCCTCCTTGTACTGAGGGGCCCAAAACGGAACCCAGCATCCCCTTGGTCCCTCGGGTGGGCTGCGTCGTACCCGCCGCCAGCGTCGTGGCCGCGCGCGCTCCCCGCGCGAGCCCCGGTTCTGACCGCCGCCGTGGCTTTGTTTCCGCAGGCCTCCAAGAACGCAGAGAATGCCACCACGGGAGAGACGGCGGAAGAGAACGAGGCTGGCGACTGAGCAGCTCCCGCTCCCTCCATGTAGCACCCAATTCACACACACTCGCCCCTTTTCCCCCCCAAAAAAAACAGAAGCAAAATAATCTAGCACCGTTTGTCTCTTACGACCAAACGACAAACGGTCTGGACTTCCCACTGACTACAACCAGCTCCTATTGACTTTGCCAATGAGGGAGGATTCTCTCAGCCACTTCAGACTACTTAAAAAAAGAAAGCAGAAAAAATAAAATCAGGAGTAAAAGCTAGTCTATATCCACTCTTTCTAACCTTTTATACTACCCATACTTGTTGAAGAGGTGAACAACTAAGCCGATCCCAGTGAGAGAGGGAGTGTAGAGAGCTGCCTGCATTCTTCCTCCACCCTTTTTTTTTTTAATTTCTCCCTTTGCAGATTTTCTTGGAGGAAAAAAAAGAAAAAAAACCTGAACAAACAGCTGATTACACCCGAGAAAAAGTGCCCTGTGTTTAGTGATATGGTACGCGTGGACGGTGTAAGGTGTTCTGCCTCGCTGCGCCGTCTCGGCTCCTCCCGGCGGCGTAGGCGTTCCCCTCCGTTACCGTGGGGCGGAGGATTTCTCGCTCTTTTAGCCTCTAGATTGTACATTTATAATTGGGAAAAATATCAAATTTTATGTCCCCTGTGAAACTTACTGTAGACTGTTCCATCTGTTCTGTCTCTGCCTTGATTTACATATAAACGCTCTATTTTTTAATACGCCGCTGTGGCGAGCTCGTTTTTAAATTGACTGTCCAACTCGCTCGGAAGCAGGTGACATTCCCCAGCTGCCAGTTCTGCAGCAGGGCAGGAGGCAGGCGAGCTGCCCGCCACCCGGCAGTGGGGTTTTTTTTTTAATTCCCTGGTGTCCCGGGGAGTTTTGTTCTTCCCCGCGGCCCGTTTCCATGGCCCGTGAGTATGTTCTACTCTTGCACGTGCGTTGGCGGCTCTCAAGACGGATCTCCTGTCCGCACGTGCTCCTCTGGCGATAGGCAAGGGAAATGCTACAGGAGTTGTCAGACATCAGGCTAGAGTCCAGCCAGGGGTATTGCTCTTTTATAGTCAGTCTTTTTTAAAAAAAAAAAAAAAACCAAAAAAACAAGAAAAAAAGAAAAAAAAAAGCCGATTGAATTACATGTAGTTGAATGTGAGGTTTTCTTCTTTGCCCATACCTGCTGACCGGCTCTCTGGTTATTTCCCTGCTGTAGCTCAATTTGGGAAAAACTCTCGCCTTTAAAAATGCTCCAGGGCGTCTCCACAGGCACCGTGCTTCCTCACCAAGACCTGGGTTTTCCACCCCAAACTCCACACGTGCAAATATTACCAAAGTCAATAAAAGAGAATAAATGATGCGCTTTTTTTTTTTTTTTTTTTTTTCCTTCTTCCTCCCCCTTCCAAATTTTTCCATCTCTCTGCTCCTGTTCTCGAACTCTTCCAGCTCCGGGAGCGCTGGGGCTGGCGCGGGATGGATGCGGGGTCCTCAGCCAGCGCTGGCCGGAGCGGGGGGGCTGGAACCGCTGGTGGTCCGGCCTGGGCAGCTCCGCCGTCTTAACCGTGACCTTGAGGGAAAAAAAGAAACCTTGTTCCCCAGGAGGAACATTTTGGCATTTTTAAAGCAATATTCTGCCTTCTGTGGAAGAAAGGCAGAGCGAACCTTGCTCGTAATCCACAATACAGATTTATAAACCACGGAGACTTGCTGGAGGTTTATTTAATTTTCTATTTTTACTTTAAAGGAAAGAAAAATACTGTACCTCTTGATACACGAAACAAAGATCCAGTTGTTTAAAAAAAAAAAAAAATGTTGACAAGCGGAAACTCCCGAGAAGCACTCTGTAACTGACTTTTTTTTTTTTCTGAATAAACTTGACTAGTGCCATCGCTCTTTGGCCAGAGGAATGGCTCTGCTCTTTGGGGCTGGGGGGGCGCGGGGGGCCGGGGCCGGCCGTGCGGGGACACCCCCCTTGTCCCCACCGGGGACAAAATGGCGGCCGGCGGGGGAACTACAACTCCCGTCACACCCCCGGGGGCGGGACTACAACTCCCGTCGTGCCCCGCGCCGCAGGGGGCGTGGCCACGGGCGCTACCCTATAAATAGGCCCCGGCGGGCGGCAAAGGCCTCTCTGGGCCGCTGCTGCCGCCATCTTGTGGGCCTCCGCCGGCCGCCTCCATCGGCCGCTTCCATCCGCCTCCATCCGCCGCCCGCCCGCCGGGACTGAGCGCGGCGCCTCTGCACCGCCATGAGGGCCAAGGTGAGCGGCGGGGGCGGCGCGGGAGGGGGCGGATGGCGCCTCATCCCCCCCCCCTCAACCCTTCCCTTCCAGCAACGACCGGGCGGGCGCGTTGCGGCCTGGAGAGCCCCGGGGGCGGGCGGGCGGGGGGTCCTTAGGGGCGGGGGGTCCTTAGGGGCTGGGGGCTCCCGGTTGGGGCGGTCCTTAGGGGCGGGGGGCCCCGGCGCGGGTGTCCTTAGGGGCGGGGGGCCCCGGCGCGGGTGTCCTTAGGGGCGAGGGGTCCTTAGGGGCGGGGGGTCCCGGCTGGGGGTGTCCTTAGGGGCGGGGGGTCCGGATGGGGGGGTCCTCAGGGGCGGGGGTCGCCGCTGCACCGGACATGGAGCGGGGCCGGGGGTGTCGGTGTGTGGGGCTGGGGGCGGGTGCGCCCGGGGTTCCGCGGCGGGGACGGGAGCCGGGGTCTCTGCGCTGGGAGCAGGGCGGCGGGGGGGGGGGGGGGGGGTGGTCCCTGTTGCGGGTGGGGGCCGCGAGGAGGGACCGGGATGGGGTCTGGGCCCCGGCACCCCCGGTCCCGGCACTAACGCAGCCCCTCTCTCTCCTCTCCCCCCGCAGTGGCGCAAGAAGCGAATGCGCAGGTACGTGGGGCTCCCCCGGGGCCGCTGCCCCCCGGTCCTGCCCCGCTGGGGAACCGAGGGGGGCCCCGGCCGCTGCCCGGTCCCGCTGCACGGGGTCGGGGCCTGAGCGCCGCTCTCTCCCCCAGGCTGAAGCGCAAGAGGAGGAAGATGAGGCAGAGGTCCAAGTAGGCCCCGCCGCGGGGCTGAGCAGGGCCGGACCGTGGGGCCACCACCGGGGAGACGCGCCGGTGCCCCGGAGGGACGGGCCCGGTGCCGCGGGGGTGACCCGCTGCGCCGGGCCGGTTGTGCGCTCTGTGGCGGCTGCTGTGGTGCCGCGAATAAAGCTGGTTTTGTTGGGACGCGGTTGTGGTTCCTCTGGGAGCGGTGGGGACCGGCGGGGCGGGGGATCCCGCGGTAACGGGACCGGGGTGGGGTCGCCCGGTAACGGGGCCGCGGGCTCGGACCGGGCGGGTTCCCCGGGAGCGGGGTCGCCAGGGTGAGGGGGGTGGGGGTGGATTTTAATGTCCCGGCGCGGCGGAGGGAACCCACGGGGAGGGCGAAGGTGGCGCACACCGATGATGTCACGATGACGGAAGCGCACCCGCCGCAGCGTCCGTCGGGAGGAAGTGAGGAATATCTTCCGGGTCGCCCCGGAAGCACCATAGAGCACTTCCTGCCCGGCGCAGAGCGGCGGCCGGAAGGGGCCGCTCATTGTTGGCGCTGGAGGACCCGCGAGGAGGCCGCGAGCGGGTGAGTGCGGGGCCGGGCGGGGCGGGACCGGGCCCCGCCGCCACCGGGAGAGGCCCCGCTCCGCCGGCCTGGGGGCTCCCGCGGTGACCGGCCCCGTCCCGGGCCCAGGCGCCGCCAGGCCCCGCCGCCGGGCCTGCCCCGGGCCTGCGGGGCGGTTGCTATGGAGACCCGGCGGGCGGGCCGCGCCCCCTCCGCCCTCCCGGTGCTCCCCGGCGGGGCCCGACCCGGCGGAGCTGTCACGGGTCGGAGGTCGCTCAGAGCGGGGCCCGGCGGCGCTCGGGTCCCTCCAGCCGGCCCGGGCCGCCCCCGGTGACGCCGCCGGTACCGGCAGCCCCGGGGAGCGGCCGTGAGGGGCTGCCCGCTTTCCCCCACCCCGCGGCTTGGGGGGCCACGGTCGCGCTGGCACCGGGGACGGGCACCGGGGGCTGTGTGGGCCCCCCCCGGGCCGTGCTGCCCCCAGGCTGTGCTGCCCCCGGGCTGGCTCCGGTGCCGGTGCCCTGGGTGGGTGTTTCCCCCGGTACCGGGGGGGCCACTCCCGGTCCCCTCCCTCACCTCTCTCCCTCCCTCCCGCAGTGCCCGGAGCCCCGCGGCGGCGGCGGCGGCGAAGATGCCCGACCGCGACAGCTACAACAACGGCAGCAGTGGCGATGAGGTGGGCGCCAACGCTGACGACATCTGCCGCGATTTCCTGCGTAACGTCTGCAAGCGAGGCAAACGCTGCCGCTTCCGGCACCCCGACATCAGCGAGGTCACCAACCTGGGCGTGCGCAAGAACGAATTCATCTTCTGCCACGATTTCCAAAACAAGGAGTGCGTCCGTCTCAACTGCCGCTTCATCCACGGCACCAAGGAGGACGAGGACTGCTACAAGAAGACGGGGGAGCTGCCCCCGCGCCTGCGGCAGAAAGTGGCCGCTGGGCTGGGCCTCTCGCCCGCCGACTTGCCCAACAGCAAGGAGGAGGTGCCCATCTGCAGGGACTTCTTGAAGGGCGACTGCCAACGGGGTGCCAAGTGCAAGTTCCAGCACCTGCAGCGGGACTACGAGTATGAGGCGCGAGGCATGGCCGCCCGCGAGCAGGGCATCGTCCCCGCCGTCCGCCGCTACGACCCCTACGACGCCATCTACGACCCCGACCGCTACGACGACCACGACCCCGTGCTGAAGCGGCGGCGGGTGGACGGGCTGCACTTCGAGACCTACGAATACAGCTTCGCCAGCCCGCGGACGGTGGAGTACCGGCTGCTGGAGGAGGAGAACGTCATGCTGCGCAAACGCGTGGAGGATCTCAAGAAGCAGGTGAACAACCTGCTGGCCACCAATGAGGTGCTGCTGGAGCAGAACGCCCAGTTCCGTAACCAGGCCAAGGTGATGACGCTGAGCTCTACCGCCACCGCCACCGAGCAGACTCTGGCCCCCACCGTGGGCACCGTCACCAACTACAACCACAGCATCGCCCAGACCCACACCACGCTCAGCAGCCAGGCCCTCCAGCCCCGGCCCGTTTCCCAACAGGATTTGGTAGCACCCGCCGGAGCCCAGGCGGCTCCCCCCGCCAACGCCGCTCCCCCCATGAACCCCGAAATCACCCCGCTTTCGGCCGCCTTGGCCCAGACCATCGCCCAGGGCATGGCTCCCCCCGTCTCCATGGCGCCGGTGGCCGTTTCGGTGGCGCCGGTGGCTGTTTCGATGGCGCAGCCGCTGGGCGGGATCACCATGAGCCACGCCACCACCCCCATGGTGACGTACCCCATCGCTTCCCAAAGCATGAGGATAACGGCCATGCCCCACTGACCCCCCTGACGCCGCGGGGGACGCGCCGACGGTGAGCGGGGACGGGGCAGCCGGCCGCGCCGCGACCCCCCGCGCCGAACTGAGCCCCTGGGGGCAGCAGCAGGAGGAAGAGGAGGAGGAGGAAGGGCAAACCGGACCCTCCCCAGCCGGCGGACGGTGCGGGGGGCTCTCGCCCGGGGGCGCGGTAACCCCCGCCGGGGGCTTCACGCCTGGGGCCACGCCCGCCTCACACGGTGGCGGGGGGGGGGATGTTTGGGGCCGCTCTCGCCACGCCCCGCGTATGGACACGGCTCCCGCCGCGCCGGGTCTGTGTCCCGGGGCGGGGAGGCACCGGGGCCGCGGCTCCACCCAGGCCCTGTAATGTTTTCAACTATTAAAAATAACGCAAAAAACTACAAAAAAAGAAGTCGGGGGCGATGGCTCTCCCGCCCCCGCCGCTGCCGTGACTCTCCCGGGGCGGGGGGGGGGGCCCGGTGGCCCCGGGGAAGGGGACGACGGGGGCAGGGAAGGGCCGGGGTTTGGGGGTGGGGGGGGGTCCCTACCGGTACCGCCGCCCCCGGGGTTGGGGGGAGGCCCGGAGCGGCGGGACACGTGACCGGCGCCGAGCCCGCTCCCCTTGGCCCCGCCCACAAGCCCTTTAAGCCACGCCCCATACCGTCGGCTCCACCCAATGGGGGCGTGGGCCCCCCCCGGTGCGGCGTGGGCGGGGCGCGGCTGGCGGGCGGCCAATGGGCGGGAGGCGGGGCGTTGGGGGGCGGCCAATGAAGGGGCGGGGCGCGGCGCGGGGGCGGGGCGTGGCGGCGGCGGTAGCGGAGCGGCGGCGGCGGCGGCGGCGGCGATGGAGCGGCGGGGCGCGGGGCTGGCGGCCCTGGGCGCCTTGGGCCGGCGGCTGCTCTGGGCCCTGCCCGCCTACGCCGCGGGGTTGCTGGGGCTGGGGGCGGGCGCGCTGGTGCTGGCCTTGGCCCTCTACGCCGGTTGGCGGCGGCGGCGGCGCGCCCGGGAGCGCGGGATGCAGCTGGCTGCCCGCCTGCAGCGCGATGAGGAGACCGCCGTGCGCGCTGCCGCCGCCGCCGGGCTGGGCGCGGCCCGCGGGGAGCTGCCGGCATGGGTAAGCGGGTACCCGCCCGCCGCGCCGTTATTCCCCGGCGGCGATACCGGCACCGGCTCGGGCTCCCCCCTCCCCCCCCCAACAACACCGCAGAACGGGACCACCCCCCGCTCCCGGGGCCGCCCCTCGCCTGCGTCAGTCCGCGGGACCCCCGGCACCGCGCACCCCGCTTGGGCTTCCCCGCTCGGGCGGGGCCGCCGGGGACCCCCCATCACCGGCCCCCGCTGCGGGGCCACCCCCCCGCGCTGCACCGAGCCCCGCTTGAGCTTCCCCCCGGCCGGGACCCCCCCCCGTGACCGCCAAGGCGCTGCACGGCCCCCCCCGCTGGGCCCCCCGCAGTGCGGTCCCGTCCCCCCCCGCCGGGAACCGCCCGGGGCCTTCCGGTAGCGCTGGGGCCGGGCCGTGACTCACCGGGCCCGGGGGGGCCCTTTCCTGCCCGGCCGCGGGTTGGGGAGGGCGCGGGGGGGCCGGGACCCCCTTCCCCGTGGTGCTTGGGGGGGGGTGGGACCCCCTTTTCTCGGGACCCCCGCTTTCCCGGGACCCCCCCCTCACCGGGACCCCCGGGAGTGGCCACGGTGGGGCCGCACTCGGCGGCGGGGCCGGAGCTGCCGCCAGATGTTGCTCCCAGCTGTGGGGGGGTGACAGCCCCCCCCCCCCCCGAGCTCCAGCTGTGACCGTCCCAGTGGAACCGCCCCCCACCGGGATCCCACCGGGATCTCCACGGTTGGGGAAACTGAGGCACTGGGCTGGGCGCGGTCGAGCCGTCAGGGCGGGAATGAAAACTGCGGCCACGGGTTCCTCCTCTCCCCCACCCCCACCACCTTCGGCCGCAAACCCCCTCCCGGCCTCACGACACCCCCGGCCTGTCTGCCCGCAGGTGAGCTTCCCGGATGTGGAGAGGGCGGAATGGTTGAATAAGGTGAGGTGTCCGTCTGTCCGTCCATCCTGCATCCCTGTATCCATCCATCCATCCATCCCTGTATCCGTCCCTGCATCCATCCATCCCTGTATCCGTCCCTGTTTCCATCCCTGTGTCCATCCATCCATCCCTGCATCCATCCACCTGTCCCTGCATCCCTCCTTGCATCCCCGCATCCATCTCGGCCTCTGTCTGTCCGTTCCTCCGCCCATCCGTCCCCGCTGCCGGCAGATCCTGGCCCAGGCCTGGCCCTTCTTCGGGCAGTACATGGAGAAGCTGCTGGTGGAAAACGTCGCCCCGTCCATCCGGGCCTCCAACAGCCACCTCCAGACCTTCACCTTCACCAAGGTGGACATGGGCGAGAAGGTGAGGCCGCTCTCGGGGGTGGGGGTGCCCCCCATGGCCCCCCCCGGGCCCCCCCCACTCACCGCTGCCCCCCACCCTGCAGCCTCTCCGGGTCCTGGGGGTCCGGGCTCACCCTGGCACCCACAAGAAGCAGATCCTGCTGGACCTCAACATCAGGTGAGCGGCCGGAGCCGCTCGTGCGGCGAAGGCGCTGGGTTTCGGTGTCCCCCCCCGGCCCCGCGCCAGCTGCTGGAGCCCCCCCAGTGATGGGGGTGGGGGGTGGGGGGGCATGGTGAAGCCCCCATCCCTACATCCCCTCTCCGCAGCTACGTGGGCGACGTCCAGATCGACGTGGAGGTGAAGAAGTTCTTCTGTAAGGCGGGGGTGAAGGGCATGCAGGTGAGAGGGGGGGTGTTTCTGGGGGGGTGGGGGCCGCGGTCATGGCGGGGGGTGTCACGTCTCGGCACTTCACCCCCCGCCCAGCTCCACGGGATGCTGCGGATCATCCTGGAGCCCCTCCTCGGGGATGTGCCCATCGTGGGGGCCCTCACCATGTTCTTCATCCGGCGCCCGGTGAGTGCCCCCCACCCCCAAAAAAAGCGCCCGGCAGCCCCGGCCCCCCTGAGCAGGACACGGCCGGGCTCCGACCCCCCCGCCTGACCCCATTTCCCCCCACCCCAGACCTTGGACATCAACTGGACGGGGATGACGAACCTCCTGGACATCCCGGGGCTGAGGTGAGCCCCAGCCCGGCTGCAGGGGTCTTCCCCCGGGCCTGGCCCCCCCCATGACCGGGCCTGGCCCCCCCCGTGACCGTGCCCGGCCCCCCAGCTCCATGTCGGACACGATGATCATGGACGCCATCTCCTCCTACCTCGTCCTGCCCAACCGGCTCCTGGTCCCGCTGGTGCCCGACCTGCACGAGGCCGCCCAGCTGCGCTGTCCCCTGCCCCGGGTAAGGGCTGGCCGGGGGGACCGGTGTTTTTGGGGGGGTCCCAGGAGCCTGAGAGCTGCCCCCCAGGTCCTTCCCACCCACCCAGGCTGACCGATGGGGGTTCTGGTGTTTTGGGGGGGGGTCCCAGGAGCCTGGGAGCTGCCCCCTTGGGTCCCCCACCAATCCCCGGGGGTCCCAGTGTTTTTGGGGGGGTCCCAGGAGCCTGGGAGCTGCCCCCCAGGTCCCTCCCACCCACCCAGGCTGACCGCCGGGGCTCCCAGTGTTTTGGGGGGGATCCCAGGGGCCCAGGAGCTGCTCTCTGGGTGCCTCCCCCCACCCCAGCTGACCCCCGGGGGTCCTGGTGTTTTGGGGGGGGGGAATCCCAGGGGCCCAGGAGCTGCCCCCCAGGTCTCCCCCCAACCCCAGCTGACCTCCGGGGGTCCCAGTGTTGGGGGGGGGGGATCCCAGGGGCCCAGGAGCTGCCCTCTGGGTGCCTCCCCCCACCCCAGCTGACCCCCGGGGGTCCTGGTGTTTTGGGGGGGGGAATCCCAGGGGCCCAGGAGCTGCCCCCCAGGTCTCCCCCCAACCCCAGCTGACCTCCGGGGGTCCCAGTGTTGGGGGGGGGGGATCCCAGGGGCCTGGGAGCAGCCCCCCGGGTCCCCCCCCAACCCCAGTTGACCCCCAGGGGTCCTGGTGTTTTGGGGGGGGGTCCCAGGGGCCTGGGACCTGCCTCCCCAGGACCCCCCCACCCACCCTGGCTGATCCCCTGGGGGTCCCAGTGTTTTGGGGGGGGGGGGGGGAATCACAGGGTCCCAGGAGCAGCCCCCCGGGTCCCCCCCCAACCCCAGTTGACCCCCAGGGGTCCCGGTGTTTTGGGGGGGATCCCAGGGGCCTGGGAGCTGCCCCCCAGGTCCCCCCCACCCACCTAGGCTGACCACCGGGGGTCCCGGTGTTTTGGGGGGGGATCCCAGGGGTCTGGGAGCTGCCCCCCCGGGTCCGTCCCCCCTCAGGTGACCCCCAGGGGTCCCAGTGTTTTGGGGGGGATCCCAGGGGCCTGGGAGCTGCCCCCCAGGTCCCGTCCCCCCCTGCTTGACCCCCCCTCCGCAGGGCGTGGTGCGGGTGCACCTTCTGGGTGCCCGGGAGCTGCGGTCGAAGGACCGGTTCATGGGGGGGCTGGTGGAGGGCAAGTCGGACCCCTACGCCATGCTGCGCGTCGGCACCCAGCTCGTCACCAGCCGCGTCATCGACAACAGCCTCAACCCCACCTGGGACGAGGTCTACGAGGTGAGACCCCCCCCAAATGCCTCATGACCCCCCCCCGGCCAACTTGGGGGGCACAGGGACCCTCCAAGTGTCCCCAGCCGGGCTGGATACAGGGACCCCCGTGACGTGCCCGGGCTGGATACGGGGACCCTCGTGACGTGCCCGGGCTGGCCGTGCTGGGGGGACCCCCGTGACGTGCCCGGGCTGGATACGGGGACCCTCGTGACGTGCCCAGGCTGGCCGTGCTGGGGGGACCCCCGTGACGTGCCCGGGCTGGATACGGGGACCCCCGTGATGTGCCCGGGCTGGCCGTGCTGGGGGACACCCGTGACATGCCTGGGCTGGATACGGGGACCCCCATGACATGCCCAGCCTGGCCATGCTGGGGGACCCCCGTGACGTGCCCGGGCTGGATACGGGGACCCCCGTGATGTGCCCGGGCTGGCCGTGCTGGGGGGACCCCCATGACATGCCCGGCCGTGCTGGGGGACCCCCGTGACGTGCCCGGGCTGGATATGGGGACCCCCGTGACGTGCCCAGGCTGGCTGTGCTGGGGGGACCCCCGTGACATGCCGGGGCTGGATATGGGGACCCCCGTGATGTGCCCGGCCTGGCCATGCTGGGGACCCCCGTGATGTGCCCGGCCTGGCCGTGCTGGGGGGCACCCCCCGTCCCCCCTGCTGACCCCGTCCCCCCAGTTCATCGTGCACGAGGTGCCGGGGCAGGAGATGGAGGTGGAGGTGTTCGACAAGGACCCCGACCAGGACGACCTCCTGGGCAGGTGGGGTGGGGGGCCCGGACCCCCGCGCTGGCGGCTTTGGGGGGGGCCGCTGCCCCCCGGCCCCACAGCTCACGGCCTCTCCTGCTCCCCCCAGGATGAAGCTGGATTTGGGGGAGGTGCTGAAGGCCCGGGTGCTGGAGGAGGTGGGTGCCGGGGTGGGGGGTGCAGGGGGAGGTGGGTGCTGGGGTGGGGGGCACAGGGGGAGGTGGGTGCTGGGGTGGGGGGCACAGGGGGAGGTGGGTGCCAGGGTGGGGGGTGTGGGTGCTGGGGTGGGGGGTGCGGGTGCCGGCGGAGGTGGGTGCAGGGCAGGGGGTGCAAGAGGAGGTGGGTGCCAGGTTGGGGGTGCGGGGCAGGGGGTGCTGGGGGAGGTGGATGTGGGGCGGGGGGTGTGGGTGCCAGGTTGGGGGTGCAGGTGCCAGGGGTGGTGGGTGCAGGGCGGGGGGTGCCAGGGGAGGTGGGTGCTGGGGTGGGGGGTGTGGGTGCCAGGTTGGGGGTGCGGGTGCCAGGGGTGGCGGGTGCAGGGCGGGGGGTGCCAGGGGAGGTGGGTGCTGGGGTGGGGGGTGTGGGTGCCAGGTTGGGGGTGCAGGTGCCAGGGGTGGTGGGTGCGGGGCGGGGGTGCCGGGGGCAGTGGGTGCCAGGGTGGGGGGTGTGGATGCCAGGTTGGGGACGGTGGGTGCCGGGCAGGGGGTGCCGGGGGTGGTGGGTGCTGGGCAGGGGGTGGTGGGTGCAGGGCAGGGGGTGCGGGGGGAGGTGGGTGCCAGGGTGGGGGGTGTGGGTGCCAGGCTGGGGGTGCAGGTGCCGGGGGCGGTGGGTGCTGGGGTGGGGGGTGCAGGAGGAGGTGGGTCCGGGTGCGGGGGGCGGTGGGTGCTGGGTCGGGGGTGTGGGTGCCAGGTTGGGGGTGCGGGGCAGGGGGTGCGGGGGGAGGTGGGTGCCAGGGTGGGGGGGTGTGGGTGCCAGGTTGGGGGTGCAGGTGCTGGGGGCGGTGGGTGCTGGGGTGGGGGGTGCAGGAGGAGGTGGGTGCTGGGGCGGTGGGTGCCAGGTCGGGGGTGTGGGGGGAGGTGGGTGCCAGGGGCGGTGGGTGCCAAGGCGGGGGGTGCAGGAGGAGCTGGGTGCCGGGGGCGGTGGGTGCTGGGGCGGTGGGTGGGGGGCGGGGGTGCGGGGGTCCCTGCTGACCCCTCTGCCCCCAGTGGTTCCCGCTGCAGGAGGGGGCCCAGGGGCGGCTGCACCTGCGCCTGGAGTGGCTCTCGCTGCTGCCCGACACCTCCAAGCTGGGCCAGGTGAGGGGGGCTCGGCCCGGCTCGGGGCGGGGGGCACGGAGGTGGGGAGGGGGGGGTCTTGCCCCCGCTGACCCCCCCGCCCCGCGCGCGTCCCCCAGGTTTTGGAGAGGAACCGGAGGATTGTGGCCAAACCCGATCCCCCGTCAGCCGCCATCCTGGTCGTGTACCTGGACCGGGCCGAGGAGCTGCCCGTGAGTGGGGGTCTGCGGGGGGCCGGGGCTGCCAGACCCTGCTCTGGGGGGGTCACAGGCCTGTGGGGACCCCCCCCCAATTTCCGTGCAGATGAAGAAGCCAGGCAAGGAGCCCAACCCCGTGGTGCAGGTCTCGGTGCAGGACGTCACGCGGGAGAGCAAGGTGGGCTGGGGGGCGCGGGGGGGCCCCGCCGAGGTGGGGTTTGGGGTGCGGGGGTCCCGGAGGTGGGCGGGGGTCTAACCCCGCTCCCCCCCCCCCAGGTGCTCTATAACACCACCGCTCCCGTCTGGGAAGATGCGTTCCGCTTTTTCCTGCATGACCCCGTGAACCAGGACGTGGACATCCAGGCGAGACCCCAGCCCCAAGACCCCCCCCTACGTCCCCCACCCCATTTCCCCCCATATCGCCCCAAATTCCTGTCCCTGGTTCCCCCCAAATCCTCTAACCCCCCTTTTTTTTCTTTTTCCCCTCTTTTTTTTTTCTTTTTCCCCCCCCTTTTTTTTTTTCAGTTCCCCCCTTTTTTTTTTCGGTTCCCCCCTTTTTTTTTTTCGGTTCCCCCCCCTTTTTTTTTTTCTTCCCCCCCCCCTTTTTTTTTCTTTCCCCCCCCTTTTCCCCCGGCTGCCCCTGACCCCCATCTTTCCCCCATGCCCCATTTCCCCCATCTCTCCCCCCATTTCCCCATCTCTCCCCCATGCCCTGTTTCCCCCGGCTGCCCCTGACCCCCATCTCTCCCCCCATTTCCCCATCTCTCCCCCTGCCCCCCCGTGCCCCCCTGACCCCCGTGCCCCCCAGGTGAAGGACGACCCTCGCCAGAGCAGCCTGGGCTCCCTCTCGCTGCCCCTCGCCCGCCTGCTCGACGCCCCCGAGCTGACGCTGGACCAGCCCTTCCAGCTCCAGCACTCGGGGCCCCCGCAGCCGCCTCCACATGAAGCTGGTCCTGCGGGTGAGGGGGGCTCGGGGGGGTCGGGGGGGGGCCCCTGCCCCTGCCACCCCCCCTGCTGAACCCCCCACTCCGCAGGTGCTCTTCCTCGACGCCCCCGAGAACGGTGGCCCTGTCCCCCCCGCCGCAGGGCAGCCGGACCCCCTGGCCACCGCCGGCGGCACCCACCGGCCCACCCCACGCCAGCCCCGACCCCCAGTTTGGCACTGAGGTTGGGAGGGGGTGGGGGGGGGTGGCGGGGTTCGGGGGGGCATCACCAGGGAGGCTGGATGGCTTGGGGGGGGGCAGGGGGGGCTCAGGGGTGGGGGAATGGTGCAGGGGGCTGGGGGGGAGCAATGTGGGATGGGGCTGGGGAGGGTCCTGGGGGCAGGATGGGGGGTCCTGGGGGGGTAGGAGGGGGCTCAAGGACTGGGCAGGGTCCTGGGGGAAGGGTGGGGGGTCCTGGGGGGCAGGAGGGGGCTCAGGGGCTGGAGGGTCTTGGGGGGGGGCAGGAAGGGGGGCCCTGGGGGGTGTAGGATGGAGCTCAGAGGCTGAGGGAGTCTTGGGGGGGGTCCTGGGGGGCAGGAGGGGGCTCAGGGGCTGGGGAGGGCCCTGGGGGGGAGGGTGCTGGGGGGCAGGATGGGGTGGTTCTGAGGGGCAGGAGGGGGCTCTGGGACACCTGGAGAACAGGGTGGGGGGTCCTGGGGAGCAGGATGGAGGGTCCTGGGGGGAAGGAGGGGGCTCAAGGACAGGGCAGGGTCCTGGGGGGTAGGATGGGGGGGGGTCTTGGGGGGGCAGGAGGGGGCTCAGGGGCTGGGGGGGGTCCTGGGGGGCAGGATGGGGGGGTCCTGGGGGACAGGAGGGGGCTCAGGGGCTGGGGAGATCCTGGGAGGGTCCTGGGGGGCAGGAGGGGGCTCTGGGGCACCTGGAGAGCAGGTTGGGGGGGTCCTGGGGGGCAGGATGGGAGGGTCCTGGGGGGCAGGAGGGGGCTCTGGGGCACCTGGAGAGCAGGTTGGGGGGGTCCTGGGGGGCAGGATGGAGGGTCCTGGGGGGCAGGAGGGGGCTCAGGGGCTGGGGAGGTCCTGGGAGGGGTCCTGGGGGGCAGGAGGGGGCTCTGGGGCACCTGGAGAGCAGGTTGGGGGGTCCTGGGGGCAGGATGGGAGGGTCCTGGGGGGCAGGAGGGGGCTCTGGGGCACCTGGAGAGCAGGTTGGGGGGTCCTGGGGGGCAGGATGGGAGGGTCCTGGGGGGCAGGAGGGGGCTCAGGGGCTGGGGAGGTCCTGGGAGGGTCCTGGGGGGCAGGAGGGGGCTCTGGGGCACCTGGAGAGCAGGTTGGGGGGTCCTGGGGGGCAGGATGGGAGGGTCCTGGGGGGCAGGAGGGGGCTCAGGGGCTGGGGGAGGTCCTGGGGGTTACGAGGGGGCTCAGGGGCTGGGGAGATCCTGGGAGGGTCCTGGGGGGAAGGAGGGGGCTCAAGGACTGGGCAGGGTCCTTGGGGGCAGGATGGGAGGGTCCTGGGGGGCAGGAGGGGGCTCTGGGGCACCTGGAGAGCAGGTTGGGGGGTCCTGGGGGGCAGGATGGGGGGGGTCCTGGGGGGCAGGAGGGGGCTCTGGGGCACCTGGAGAGCAGGTTGGGGGGTCCTGGGGGGCAGGAGGGGGCTCAGAGGCTGGGGGGGGGTCCTGGGGGGCAGGATGGGAGCTCTGTAGCAGGAAGGGGGTGAGGGCCAGGGGAGCTGGGGGCCGTCCGTCCCCGGCAGCCCCCCGCGCCAGCGTCCCCCGTCCCCCTGTCCCCAGCACGTGCTGCGGATTCATCTCCTGGAGGCCGAGAACCTGATCGCCAAGGACAACTTCTTCAAGGGGATGGTGCGGGGGCGGTCGGACCCCTACGCCAAGGTGCGGGTGGCCGGGAGGGTCTTCCGCAGCCGCGTGGTCAAGGAGGACCTCAACCCCCGCTGGAACGAGGTCTACGAGGTACCGGGGGGGTCCCCGCGCCCCTTCTGCCCCTGCCCCGGCCATCGTCCCCGTGGGCATGGGTCCTGTCCCCCCTCCCCCCCCCCAGGAGGGGAAACTGAGGCAGGGGGGCTGGGAGGGGAGCCGGGGGGCTGTGGGTGCCCCCACAGGTGATGCCTCTCCCTGCCAGGTGATCGTGGACAACGTCCCGGGGCAGGACGTGGAGTTCGATCTTTTCGATAAGGACATCGACAAGGACGACTTCTTGGGCGGTGGGTGCTGGGGTGGTCGGAGGGGCTGTGGGGTGGTCGGAGGGGCTGTGGGGTGGCCCCCCAGCCCTCACCAACCCCCCCCCCCCCCCCCCCCCCCCCAGGTGCAAGGTGCCACTGAGGCAGGTGCTGAGCGGCCGCGTCATGGATGAGGTAGGAGAGGAGCCGGGGGGGTGCCCCGGGGTGGGGGGCTGCCCCAGGGGGTGCCCCGGGGGGTCTCACCCGCCCTCCCCGTCCCGCAGTGGCTGCCCCTGGAGGAGGTGAAGTCGGGGCAGCTGCACGTGCGGCTGGAGGTCCTGGCCCCCCGCCCCAGCGACGCCCTCCTCGAGCAGGTAACAGCCCCCCGGCTCGCCAGGGCGCGGGGGGCACAGCTGGCCCCATCTCCGGCCCCGTGTGTCCCCATCTCCGGCTCCATCTCCGGCCCCGGCCCCATCCCCATCCCCATGCATCCCCGTCCCCATCCCCATCTGTGTCCCCGTGCATCCCTGTGCGTCTCCATCCCCATGTGTCCCCATCTCCATCTCTGTCCCCATGCGTCTCCATCCCCATGTGTCCCCATCTCCATCTCTGTCCCCATGCGTCTCCATCCCCATGTGTCCCCATCTCCATCCCTGTCCCCATGTGTCTCCATCCCCATCCCCATGCATCCTTGTCCCCGTCCCCGTGCATCCCCATCCCCATGCATCTCCGTCCCCATCCCCGTCCCCATCTGTGTCCCCGTGCATACCTGTGCATCCCCGTCCCTGTGCATCCCCATCTCCATCCCCATCCCCATGCATCTCCATCCCCGTGTGTCCCCATCTCCATCCCTGTCCCCATGTGTCTCCATCCCCATCCCCATGCATCCTTGTCCCCGTCCCCGTGCATCCCCATCTCCCCATCCCCGTCCCCATCTGTGTCCCCGTGCGTCCCTGTGCGTCCCCGTCCCTATGCATCCCCATCTCCATCCCCGTGTGTCCCCATCTTCATCCCTGTCCCCATGCGTCTCCATCCCCATCCCCATGCATCCTTGTCCCCGTCCCTGTGCGTCCCCGTCCCCATCTCCGTCCCCATGTGTCCCTGTCCCCATGCATCTCTGTCTCCATCTCCGTCCCCATTCATCCCTGTCCCCATCCCCGTCCCCGTGCGTCCCCATCCCTGTCCACATCCCCATGCATCCCTGTCCCCGTCCCCATCCCCATCTGTGTCCCTGTGCATCCCTGTGCGTCCCCATCCCCATGCATCTCCGTCCCCGTGTGTCCCCATGCGTCTCCGTCTCCATCCCCATGCATCCTTGTCCGCATTGCCATGTGTCTGCGTCCCCGTCCCTGTGTGTCCCCGTCCCCATGCATCCCCATCTCTGTCCCCATCTCCGTCTCCGTGCATCCCCATCTCCGTCCCCATCCCCATGCGTCCCCATCCCTGTGCGTCCCTGTCCCCATCCCTGTGCATCCTTGTCTGCATCGCCACGCGTCCCCGTCCCCGCGCATCCCCGTCCGTCCCCCGCGTGTCCCTGTGCTGCGGCGGGACCCCCCACCCCCCCTGCCCCCCAGGTCCTGCACGCCAACAGCCTCCTGCAGCCCGCCCGCGGCGAGGAGCTCTCGGCCGCTCTCCTCTCCGTCTTCGTGGACCGAGCCGCCGACCTCCCGGTGAGTGGCTGCCCCGCGCCTGGGGTCCCCCCGGGCACCCCCCATCCGTCCCCAATGTCCTCATCCGTCCCCAACGTCCCCGCCGCGCTGTCCCCAGCTCCGGAAGGGCTCCAAGCCGCCCGCCGCCTTCGCCAGCCTGGCCGTGCGCGACATCTCCGTCAAGACCAAGGTGAGACACGGTGGGGACCGGGTGGGCTGAGTGGGGGGGACACACGACACAAGGTGGGGGTCTCTCACCTGCTCTCCTGCCCCCAGACCTGTGCCCCGACCACCGAGCCCGTGTGGGATGAAGGCTTCTCCTTCCTCATCAAGCGGCCTCACGTCGAGTCGCTGGAGCTGCAGGTTTCTGCCGCGTCCCCGGGTCCCGTCCCCACAGCGGGGGTCCCGTCCCCGCGTCTCATTCCCGTGCCCTGTCCCCATGGCGGGGGTCCCATCCCCATGGTGGGGGTCCCGTCCCCGGGTCCCGTCCCCGTGTCCCATCCCCACGGCGGGGGTCCCATCCCCGTGTCCCATCCCCACAGCGGGGGTGTCCCGTCCCCGGGTCCCGTCCCCGTGTCCCATCCCCACGGTGGGGGTCCCGTCCCCATGTCCCGTCCCCAGGCGGGGGTCCCGTGGCGGGGTGCTGAGCCGCCTGTGCCCGCAGGTGAAGGAGGAGGGGGGGCAACCCCTGGGTGCCCTCAGCTTGCCCCTGTCCCGGCTCCTGGCCTCCGAGGAGCTGGCGCTGGACACCTGGGTCCCGCTGGCCGGGGGGGCCCCTGGCAGCCAGGTCCTGCTGCGGGCGCAGCTGCGGGTGAGTGACGGGGTGGGGGGGGGTCCGGGAGGGAGTAGGTGGGGGCTGGGGGTCTCCTCACACCCCCCGCTCGCACCCCAGGTCCTGGTGTCACAGCAGGTGGAGGCGGGGGCCAGCAGCGCGGCCCTGGCCGGGGGGGATGTGGCCCCCCAGCCCGCGGAGGTGCCAGGGGAGGAGGAGTGCGGGGCCGGGGGGCTGCGCCAGCGCCTGCTCCCAGCTGACAGGTAGGGGCGGGGGGCGCGAGCCCCCCTGCGTCGCATCCAGCCCCTGTCCCCGCATCCCTGTTTTGCATCCAGCCCCTGTCCCCGCGTCCCCATGTTGCATCCAGCCCCCGTCTCCGTGTCCCCGTCCCCGCGTCCCCACGTCGCATCCAGCCCCCGTCTCCACGTTCCCGTCTCCATGTCCCCGTGTTGCATCCAGCCCATGTCCCCGCATCCAGCCCCTGTCCCCGTGTCCCCGTTTCACATCTGTCCCCACATCCCCAGGTCCCTGCGTCACATCCAGCCCCTGCGTCGCATCCCCGCATCCCCACATCCCATCCAGCCCCTGTCCCCGCATCCCCGTGTCCCCGTTTCACATCTGTCCCCACATCCCCAGGTCCCCGCGTCGCATCCAGCCCCCGCGTTGCATCCCATGTCCCCACATCCCATCCAGCCCCTGTCCCTGTGTCCCCCCATGTTGCATCCAGCCCCTATCCCCCCATCCCCACATCCCCACGTCACATCCAGCCCCCAGCCCCACATCGCATCCAGCTCCTGCATCGCATCCAGCCCCTGTCCCCCCATCCCCACATCGCATCCAGCCCCTCTCCCCCCATCCCCACATCGCATCCAGCCCCTCTCCCCCCATCCCCACATCGCATCCAGCCCCTCTCCCCCCATCCCCACATCGCATCCAGCCCCTCTCCCCGCATCTGCTCCGGTTGCAAACCCCCAGCCAGGGCTGGGGGCCGGGCCTGAGCCCCCCCCCCCCCCCCGGGAGCCCATGGCTGAGCCGCCCCACACCGGGGGTCCCGGGAGGGGTGGGTGGGTGGGTACTGACCCTCTGCCCCCCGCAGCCACCCGGAGCCGGCCGAGGGTCCCCTGGGCCGGCTGCAGCTCACGCTCTGGTACCACGGGGACGAGCGCAAGCTGGTGGCCATCGTCCACGGCTGCAGGTGAGGCTGCATGGCGGGGGGCTCGGGGCTGGGACCCCCGCCCCGAGTCGTGTCCCCCCGCCCCGAGCCATGTCCCCCTGCCCCAGGAAGCTGAGGCCGGCGTCGAAGGAGCTGCCCGACCCCTACGTGTCCCTGGTGCTGCTGCCCGACCGCAGCCGCGGCACCAAGAGGAAGACCAGCGTGCAGAAGAAGACCCTCAACCCCGACTTCAACGAGAGGTAGGGGGGGCCGCTTGCCCAGTGCGGCCCAGTACAGCCCAGTTTGGCCCGGTCTGGCCCAGTACAGCCCAGTCTCCCCAGGTTCGAGTGGGACGTGTCCCTTGAGGAAGCCTCGCGGCGCAAGCTGGAAGCTCACGTCAAATCCACGCTGTCCTTCATGTCACGGGAAAAGGAGGTGCTGGGGAAGGTAGGGGGGGGGTCTGGGGGGGTCCAGGGGTGTCCAGAGGGTCCCGGGGGGGGTCTGGGGGGGCTCCCTCTGAGCCTTTGCTTTCCCCCAGCTCCATCTGGACCTGGCGCAAGTGGATCTGTCCGAGGGGGGATCCCACTGGTGAGTGGGGCTGGGCTGGGGGGGTCCTGTCCCGGGGGGGGTCTCTGGGGGTTCTCAGGGGGTCTCTGGGGGCTCCCAGGGGCTCTCTCAGGGGTGAGGAGCCCTGTCCCCCCCCACACACCCCCTCACCTCTTCCCCCCCTCAGGTACGACCTGCGGGATGAGCGGAGCAGCCCCTAGAACTGGGACACCCCCCCCGGGTCCCCCCACGTCCCCGCTGTGCCTGGGGCCACGGGAGGGGCGGGGGGGGGCAGCCGGGCCCCCCCAGCTGCTGCTGCTGCCCCCCACCCACCGCCCCCCGCCTCGCCACTGACCAAAGACGCACGGGGTTGGGGGCCAGGCTGGGCCCCCCCCCCGCGCCCCCCCAGACTGTTACGCACCTCGTGCCTTTCGCCCCCCGAGGAGCCTCCGGGCGTGGGGGTCCCGGCCTGGGGCTCTGACCCCCGGCCCCCCCACGCCCCCCACCCATGGGAGACGCTTTCATTAGAGCCGCCGCCACGCCACCGCCGTGCCACCGCCGCGCTGCCGCGCCCACCCCCTCGCTGCCTTCCTGGGGCTGCGTCCCCATCGGCGTCGTCCCCCCCCCCACGCTAATAAAGGAGGGAGGAGACGGCGGCGGCTGCGTCCGTGGTCCTGGGGGTCCCGGGGGAGCCTTGGGGGCTGCGGTGTCGTCGTGTCCTGTCCCGTGTGACGTGCTCCCACGGGCTTCCCCCATGGGTGGCCCTTGGGGGGTGCTCCCCAGCTTGGTGTCCCTACTGGGGTGCCGCCCATCGTGGGGTCCTCATGGTGGTGTCCCTGGTGTGGTGCCACCTTACATGGTGTCCCCATCGTGGTGTCCCTTGTGGGGTGCCACCCACAGGGGATGGTCCCCATCGTGGTGTCCCCAGTGGGGTGCCACCCATGGGATATGGTCCTCATGGTGTCCCCATGGTGGCGTCTCTGGGGGGGTGCCACCCACAGCGTATGGTCCCCATATGGTCCCTGGTAGGGTGCCACCCATGGGGTATGGTCCTCATGGTGGTGTCCCTATGGTGATGGCCCTGGTGGGGTGCCACCCACAGGGTCTGGTCCTCATGCTATCCCTATCATGGTGGCCCTGGTGTGATGCCACCCAAGAGTATGGTCCTTATGGTGTCCCCACGGTGGTGTCCCTGGATGCCACTCGTGGGCTATGGTCATTGTGGTGTCCCTATCATGCTGTCCCTATCACAGTGTCCCTGGTGGGATGCCACCCCCAGGGTATGGTCCTCATGGTGTCCCCACGGTGGTGTCCCCATTGTGGTGGCCCTGGTGGGGTGCTACCCAAGAGTATGGTTCTCATGGTGTCCCTATCCTTGTGCCCCTGATAGGGTGCCACCCATGGGCTATGGTCATCGTGGTGTCCCCGGTGGGGTGCCACCCCCGGGGTTTGGTCATTGTGGTGTCCCTATCATGGCATCCCCATCACGGTGTCCCTCATGGGATGCCACCCCCAGGGTATGGTCCTCATGTGGTGTCCCCATCGTGCTGTCCCCATCATGGTGTCCCTGGTGGGATGCCACCCACAGGGTATGGTCCCCATGGTGGGGTCCCTGGTGGGGTGCCACCTGCATGGTATAGGTCATCGTGGTGTCCCCATCACGGTGTTCCCAGTGGGATGCCACCCCCAGGGTATGGTCATCCTGGTGTCCCCATCACAGTGTCCCTGGTGGGGTGCCACCCCCAGGGTATGGTCCCCATCACGGTGTCCCCGGTGGGGTGCCATCCGTGGGGTATGGTCCCCGTCGCGGTGTCCCCATTGCGGTGTCCCCGGTGGGATGCCAACCGTGGGGTATGGTCCCCATCACGGTGTCCCCATCACGGTGTCCCCCGGTGGGGTGCCACCTGTGGGGTACGGTCCCCGTCGTGGTGTCCCCATCACGGTGTCCCCGGTGGGATGCCACGTGTGGGGTATGGTCCCCATCGCGGTGTCCCCATCGCGGTGTCCCCATCGCGGTGTCCCCGGTGGGATGCCACCCGTGGGGTATGGCCCCGTCATGGTGTCCCCAGTGGCGTGCCACCCATGGGGTATGGTCCCCATCACGGTGTTCCCGGTGGGATGCCACGCGTGGGGTATGGTCCCCGTCGTGGAGTCCCCATCACGGTGTCCCCGGTGGGATGCCACGCGTGGGGTATGGTCCCCATCGTGGTGTCCCCCGGTGGGGTGCCACCCGTGGGCTATGGTCCCCGTCGCGGTGTCCCCGTCGCGATGCCGTTCATGGGGTGTGGTCCTTGGGGCGTCCCCATCCTGGTGTCCCCCCGCAGGTGTCCCCCGTGGGGTGCTGCCACGGGATGCTCCCCGCTGCGGTGTCCCCGGTGGGGCGTCCCCGGTGGGGTGCGGGCACCGGGGTGACCCCGGTGGGGTCCCCTCCCTGGGGTGTGGCCGCGGGGGTGTCGTCACCCGTGTCCGTGCTGATGTCACCCGTGGGGGTGTCCCCCATGGCGGTGCCCCCCCACCCCCACCCCCCCCCCCGGGGTCCCGCTCCGTGCCCATCTATAGACAAAAAATCCCCCCGCGGGAGAAGGGGCGTGGCCTCGCATTGCCCCGCCCCTCCCTCATGCATAATGCATCGCCTCATTAGCGCGCGGTGACGCAGCGGGCGCTGGGCCAATGGGCGGGCGGTGACGCCGTTCGGTAGAAAGCGCCCGCCCGCGGCCCAGAGCGCGAGCAGGGACGGGAGCGGCCGCCGCCATGGTGGGGCTCGGGCACCGGGACCGGGCACCGGGGCGGGCACCGGGCACCGGCACCGGGCGGGCACCGGGCACGGGCACGGGCACCGGGCGGGCATCGGGCACCGGCACCGGGCGGGCATCGGGCACGGGCACGGGCACCGGGCGGGCGTCGGGCGGGCATCGGGCACCGGGCACGGGGCGGGCACCGGGCGGCCGTCGGGCGGGCACCGGCCGTCGGGCGGGCGTCGGGCACCGGGCGGGCACCGGGCACCGGCATCGGGCGTCGGGTATCGGCACCGGCACCGGCTGCGGGGGTCGCGGGCGGGGGTCGCGCCGGGGGTGGGGGGGCTCGGCGGGGCGGGGGGGGGGGGGGCTCGGCGGGCGCAGCCGGTAGCGCTGCATCCCCGAGGGCGCGGGCGGGGCCGGTGCCGGTGCCCGCTGACCGCCGCCCTCTCCCCCCGCAGTGCGACTTCTCGGAGGAGCAGACTGCGGGTGAGTGACCGGTACCGGGGGCGACCACCCCCAACACCCCCCCACCCCCCCCCGACGGCTCCGGGAACCGGGCCCCCCCCCCCCCCCCCCCCGGCCCCGCCGTTCTCAGCGCTTCCTGCGCGGCCGCGGGCGGGGCCTTGCCCGGGGCAAAGTCGCCACCGGGTGGGGCCGATCGTGCCGGGGGGTGCGGAGCTGGGGGGGTGCGGGCCCGGGGGGGTGCGGGGCGGGGGGATGTAGGGCCCTGGGGGGGGTGCGGGGCCCGGGGGGTGCGGGGCCGGGCCCGGGGGGGTGCGGGGCAGGGGATGTAGGGCCCGGGGGGGGGATGTAGGGCCCGGGGGGGGGTGTGCGGGCCCCGGGGGGGTGCGGGCCCGGGCCGGGGGGGTGCGGGCCCCTCCTGCGCCATTTGCCCTTATTTGGGCAGAGCGCGGGGCCGGGCCGCGCATTCCTGCGGGGCGAGGCCGCCCCGGTCCCCTCCCGGCGGGGGCGGAGCGGCCCGGATGCCTGGATCCGCTGCGGGGGGGCGGGGAAGGGCGGGGGGGGCAGCATCCCCGCCCCGGGCACGGCGGCCGCGGCCCCCACCCCGGCCGGCGTCGGGTTCCACCGGGAAACCGGATCCCACCTGGGAACAAAACCCGACCGGGGGGGGGGGGGGATGGGGACAGGATCGCGCAGGGTCCTGGGGCGCAGGTGGTGGGGTCCCAGGGGTGCGGGGTCCCCAAGGTGCAGAGTGCCCAAAGTGTGCGGGGTCCCCAAAGTGTGCGGGGTCCCCAAAGTGTGCGGGGGTCCCCAAAGTGTGCGGGGGTCCCCAAAGTGTGCGGGGGTCCCCAAAGTGTGCGGGGTCCCCAGGGGTGCGGGGGTCCCCAAAGTGTGCGGGGTCCCCAGGGGTGCAGGGTCCCCAGGGGTGCAGGGTCCCCAGGGTGCGGGGTCCTAGGGGTGCAGGGGTCCCCGGGGTGCGGGGGTCCCCAAAGTGCAGGGTCCCCAGGGGTGTGGGGTCCCCAAGGTGCAGGGTATCCAGGGGTGCGGGGTCCCCAAAGCGCGGGCTCCCCAGGGTGCAGGGTCCCCAAGGTGTGGAGTCCCAGGGGTGCGGGGGGTCCCCAAAGCGCAGGGTCCCAGGGTGTGGGCTCCCCAGGGTGCAGGCTCTGGGGTCCCGTCAGCGCGGGGGCTGCAGTGTCCCTCAGGGTGGGAGGTCTGGCGAGGGGGTCCCGGTACCTTGGGGGTCCCGGCGCATCGGGGGTCCCGGTACCTTTGGGGGTCCCGGCGGCACTGACGCGGGGGGGCTCCGGCAGAGTTCAAGGAGGCGTTCCAGCTCTTCGACCGCACCGGCGACGGCAAGATCCTGTACAGCCAGTGCGGGGACGTGATGCGGGCGCTGGGCCAGAACCCCACCAACGCCGAGGTCATGAAGGTGCTGGGCAACCCCAAGAGCGATGGTGAGCGGCGGGGGGGGGACACCCCCAGATTCCCCAGGGACCCCCAGACCCACCCGGCCCCCCGCCCACGGCCCCTCTCCCCCGCAGAGATGAACGTGAAGACGCTGAACTTCGAGCAGTTCCTGCCCATGATGCAAACCATCGCCAAGAACAAGGACCAGGGCTGCTTCGAGGACTACGTGGAGGGGCTGCGGGTCTTCGACAAGGAGGGCAACGGCACCGTCATGGGGGCCGAGATCCGCCACGTCCTCGTCACCCTGGGTGAGTGTCACCGTGCCCCCCCCCAAATCCCTGCGAGCGCGCGGGGACCCCACGGCCGTCCCTGAGGACCCCCACCCACTGAAGCCCATCCAGCCCCAGGGATCCCATGAGCTCCCGGCCAGCCCTGGGCTCCTCGCAAGCCCCCGCCCATCTCCAGGGACCCCCCAAAAGGCCCATGGGCGCTGGGGACCCCTGGCGCATCCCCCCCCCTCGCCCCGGGGTGACGCGGGCTGTCCCGCAGGCGAGAAGATGACGGAGGAGGAGGTGGAGCAGCTGGTGGCCGGGCACGAGGACAGCAACGGCTGCATCAACTACGAAGGTGAGGACGGGGGGTCCTGGGGGTCCCAGGGGTGCTGGGGGTCCCAAGGGGGGGCTGGGGGTCCCAGGGGGGCTCGAAGCGGCCCCCGTTCCCTCCCTGACCATCGTCTCCTTCCTTCCTCCCAGCGTTTGTGAGACACATCTTGTCAGGGTGACGCCGCAGGGGTACGCCTCCCCCCCCGCTCCCCTCAGTTGATTTAAATTTTTACTTTTTTTTTTTTTTTTTTTCCTTCCTATTTTTTCCGGTGGTGTCTTTTTTTTTTTTTTTTTTTTTTTTTTTTAAAAAAGAAAAAAAAAAAAGCCAAAGGCCGCCTGGTTTGCGCTCTCGCCCTTGGTGCAGCCTCCCCCCCCCGCATGCCCCTCTCTGCATGGAGCCCCCCCCCCCCCCCCCCCCGCTGCGCACCGGGGCCGGGATGCGGGTGCTGGGGTTGGGGGGGGCCCGGCGCAGCCCCCCCGGCAGCGAGGGCAGCGGTGTCGGGCCGGGGCTGCAGCGACTCCGGTTCCTCCTTGCGCTCTTCAGCCGTTTGACTTTGGGTTTCCTGCCTCTCTCCGGGACACGGGCTGGGGGGGCCCGGCAGAGCCGCCCCCCCCCTCACCCCGCTTCCCCCCCCTTCTCTCCGCAGAGCTGGTCCGGATGGTGCTGAGCGGCTGAAGCCCCTTCCTGGCGCCATCCCCCCCGCCCCCCGCCGGCACTTGGGGGGGGGCTTTGTGCCTTTTCCCTGCGTTTTCCTGCCACCGCCACCAAGCCCCCCCCCCCCCCGCCGCTCCTGGCCCCTCCGGCTAAGTTATTGCTCCGCGGCATCAAATAAAATGTCGGAACGGTGACGCTGGGTCTGTGAATGTCTCGTGCACCACCCTCCCCCCCCCCCCCCCCCCAAATCGTGTGTGTGTCCCCCCCCCGAGATCAAGCATATGCCTGCCAAATCGTGTGTGTGTGTGTGTCCCCAGATCGAGTGTGTGGGCCCCCCCCCCCAATCCTGCATGTGCCCCCAAATCCTGCATGCCCACCCAAATCGTGTCTGCCCCAGATTGCGTGTATGCCCCCCCAATCCTGCGTGTGCCCCCTCCAAATCCTGCGTGCCCCCTAAAGCATGTGCCCCCAATTGTCTGCCCCCCCAAATCGTGTCTGCCCCAGATTGCGTGTATGCCCCCCCCCCAATCCTGCGTGTGCCCCCTCCAAATCCTGCGTGCCCCCCAAAGCGTGTGCCCCCAATTGTCTGCCCCCCCCAAATCGTGTGTGCCCCCAGATTGCGTGTATGCCCCCCCCATCCTGCGTGTGCCCCCGCCAAATCCTGCGTGCCCCCCAAAGCGTGTGCCCCCAATTGTCTGCCCCCCCCAAATCGTGTGTGCCCCCAGATTGCGTGTATGCCCCCCCAATCCTGCGTGTGCCCCCCCCCCCCGATCCTGTGTGCCCCCCAAATTGTATGTGTGCGCCCTCTCCAAATCCTGCATGTGCCCCCTCCAAATTCTGCATGTACCCCCTAAATCCTGCGTGCCCCCCCCCCAGTCATGTGCATCCCCCCCCCCCCCCCCCCCCCCCCCCCCCCCCCCCAACCCCAGACAGACCCTGCACCACGAGGCCGTTTCTTCCCGCCCCGGGGACTTGGAATTTTATTTTTTGTTGGTGGTTTTTTTTTTAAAAAAAGAACAAAACAAAAGGGGGGGGACAATTGGGGAACAGGTTTTTTTTTTGGGGGGGGGGGGAATGCCCATGTACCAGGTGGGATTGGAGCTGTCTCATAAATAGCCGGGGGGGGGGAGCGGGGTCCCCGGCCTGCCTGGGGAGACCAACACTTAAATAAAATCCGGGACAATCATAAAAAAAATACCAAAGCTGAGGGGGTGGTGGTGGGGGATGGGGAGTCGGGGAGGGGGGGGGGCTTCTTTTGGGGCTCCTTGCGGGGGGGGAGGGGGGCCGGTCTCCCCAGGCCGGTGCTGGCGGCGGGGCTGGGGGGGCTGCGGCGTCGCGGGGCCTCACTGCGTGGGGGGGACGGGGGTGGCCGTGCTGGGGCTGGGCGCGATGGGGTCCGTCTGCAGGGGGGCGCCTTGGTCTGTGGGGAGAGAAAAGAAAAAAGGGGGGGGGGGGGGGAGCGGGTCAAATCTGGGGGGGCAAGGGGGGTGCGCAAGCACCTCTTGCCCCACAGCGCCCCGGAAGGGTTGAGCCCCCCCGCCGCCCCCAGCCCCATGCCCGCGAATGGGCCCCCCACCCCCCGCTCGCGGTGGGTGCCCCCCTCCCCGTCCCCGGGGGTTCCCCCCCAACCCGCCGCTCCCCCCCCCGCAATGTCTCACCTGCGAGGAGGCCGGGGTTGGGAAGAAGGCTTCCCTGCACGGCGGCCACGATGGCGGGGCTGTGCGCGGCGGCCGAGCCCCCCGCGAAGTGCGGCAGGGCCAGGCCGGGTGGGTGGGTGTTGGGGGGCAGCCCCCCGGACGGCATGCTGCTGGCGAGGGCCCCATGCAGCGGGAGGGCGGGCGGGTTAGCGGGGAAAGTGGCGCCGAGGGGCTCGGCGGGGGGGTTAGCCATGCTAAATGGGATGGCGGATGGAGGCAATCCGAAGGGCAGGGCCGCGGGCGCATTACCGGGCACGGCGGGGTGGCCGCTGCCACCGAGGCTCCCAGCCAGGCTCTGGGATGGCGGCTGCTGCCCGGGGAACGGCGCCGGGACTGCGGGGAGAGCCGAGGGGGGGTGTCAGCGCCGGGACCCCCCCAGCGTTGAGATCCACTCCCCACCCAGCCCTCGGCACCGCGCTCACCATGCGGGACGGCCGGGGCGCCCGGCGGCGGGGGCGGCTGCGGCGGGGGGGCCCCGGGCAGCGGCTGCCCCACGGGCTCGGCGGGGGCCACCATGGCGGGGGCGGGCGGCGCGCCCAGCGGGTGGGCGGCGGGGGCCAGGGGGGCGCCGGCGGCGGGCAGGGGTTGAGCCCCCGGCGGGAGCGGGGGCGGCTGCTGCTGTTGCTGCTGCTGGAGGTGCTGGAAGTGCTGCTGGCGGGCGCGCATCTCGGCGTACTTCAGCTGCTCCATGTGGAAGGCCTGTCGGTCCGCCAGCAGCTGCTGCCGCTGGTACTCGAGCTGGGGGGGACGAGGAGAGGGGCAGGGGGGGTCAGCAGGGGATGCTGGAGTTGGGGGGCACGCGCCTGTTCCCCCCCCCCATGGTCACCAGTGGCACTCACGGCCTCGCGCTCCCGGTCCATGATGGTCTCCAGCTCCTCGAAGTGCCGCAGCTTGATCTCCAGCTTCTTCATCTGCGTCTCCACCAGCAGTGCCACCAGCGATTTGATCTTACGCTCCTCCACAGCTGCCAAGTGCTGGGTGGGGGAACCAGGGTGGGGGTCAGCACCCGCACCCAGGCTGCACCCCCCAACCCCCAAACCCCGACCCCAGCCCCTCACCTTGGCCTTCACGGCGGCGGCGGCCAGCGCGGCGGCAGCGGCGGTGGAGAGGTTCCCCTCGCCGATGTCCCGCTCCACCTTGGCCTTGCGCTCAGCCTCGGGCTCCGGGGGCTCCTTGGGCACCTCGTCTGGCCCCTCCTTCGCCTCCTTCTCCTTCTCCGGCTCCCCTGCGGCCGGGCCGGCGCCGCGTCGGCAGAGCTGCGGAGGGCTCGGAGCCCCCCCGAAGCCCAGCCGGGCCCCCCGCAAACTCACCTGCGCCATCACCATCACCCTTGTCAGGCTCCTTCTCGCCCTCCACCTCCTTCCCCTTCTCCTCCTCCTTCTTGGGTGCCTCCCCGGGCTTCTCCTTCACCTCCTCCTCGGCGGCGCCATCCCGGGGCTCCTGGGGAGGGAACCGGCCCCGCGGGCGCTCCGAGTCCCCGCGCCGGCCGCCCTCCCCGAGCCCCCCCCCGCGCCCCCTCGCCGGGGCCAGCCGCTACCTTCGCCTCCTTCTTCTCCTCCGCCGGCTGCGCCTCCGCCCGCGCCTCCTCCGCGCTGCTCTCCTCTGGGGAAACGCAAGCGTGGGGTCAGGCCCCCTCGCCCCCCCCGCTGCTGCCACTCGCCCCAGGGCTGGCAAACTCATCACACCCCTGCCCCGCCGCCTCACCTATCCGCTCCGGCTCGTCGGAGGTGGTGCCGGCGATGCCGCTGCTCTCCAGCCCGAACGCGGGGTCGGCCTTGCCCGTCACCTTGGCCGCCTCCTCCACCTTACGGACGTGGGCCTCCACCAAGGCCGTGGGCACCTCCTCCTTCATCTTGGAGAATTCCTCTGTGGGGCAGCGCCATGGGCCCTCAGTGGGGCTGGCAATGGGGCCCCCAACGCCCCTCGGAGCCAGCCCTGCCCCTCAGCACCGTATATCCCTCAGGGGGCTCATCCCAGCCCCATAGGTCTCATCCTGTCTCCACACAGGCCTCGTCCTGCCCCTCTGTAGGACGCCCTATAGGACTCATCCCATCTCCTCCTAAGAGTCAGCCCGTCTCCCCATAGGAATCCCTATAGGACTCATCCATCTCCCCACAGGACGCATCCATCTCCCCATAGGACTCATCCAGCTCCCCACAGGCCTCATCCCAGCTCCTCCTAAGACTCCGTTTATCTCCCTGTAGGAATCCCTATATGCCTCATTCCCTTCTCCCTATAGGACTCTTCCTGCTTCCCCATAGGACTTGCACTGTCTCCCCACAGCACTCATCCCGTCTCCCCACAGGAATCCCTATAGGTCTCCATTGTCTCTCTATAAGACTCATCCAGCTCCCCACAGGCCCCTTCCCATCTGCCTATAGCACTCTTCCTGTCTCCCCACAGGACTTGTACTGTCTCCCTGTAGGATTCCCTATAGGACTCAATCATCTCCCCACCAGCTTCATCCCATCTGCCTATAGGACTCATCCCAGCTCCTCGGAAGACTCATCCTGACTCCCTATAGGACTCCCCATAGGACTCAGCCCTTCTCCCTATAGGACACTTCCTGTCTCCCCATAGGACTTGTACTGTCTCCCTACAGGACTCCCTATAGGACTCAAATCGTCTCCCCACCGGCTTCATCCCATCTGCCTATAGCACTCATCCCAGCTCCTCATAAGACTCATCCTGTTTCCCCACAGGACTCCCTATAGGGACTCAGCCCTTCTCCCTATAGCACTCATCCCATCTCCCCATAGGACTCCCTATAGCACTCATCCCATCTCCCCAGAGGACTCCCTATAGGACTCAACCTGTCTCCCCACAGGCGTCATCCCATCGCCCCATAGGACTGATCCTCTCTCCCCATAAGACTCGTTCTATCTCCCTGTAGGAATCCCTACAGGACTCATTCCCAGCTTCCTATCGGCCTCGTCTCGGCTCCCCACAGGACTGATCCATCTCCCCAGAAGAGCTGCCCTGTCTCCCTATAGAAATCCTTATAGGGCTCATCCCATCCTCCTATAGGACTCCCCCATCTCCTATAGGCCCTGTCCCCTCGCCCCATAGGACCAAGCCCATCTCCCTATAGGACTCCCCCCTCTCCTATAGGCCCTGTCCCCTCTCCCCACAGGCCCTGTCCCCTCGCCCCATAGGACCCAGCCACCTCCCCATAGGACCCAGCCCATCTCCCCATAGGACTCCCCCATCTCCTATAGGCCCTGTCCCCTCGCCCCATAGGACCAAGCCCATCTCCCCATAGGACTCCCCCATCTCCTATAGGCCCTGTCCCCTCGCCCCATAGGACCAAGCCCATCTCCCTATAGGACTCCCCCCTCTCCTATAGGCCCTGTCCCCTCTCCCCACAGGCCCTGTCCCCTCGCCCCATAGGACCCAGCCATCTCCCCATAGGACCCAGCTCATCTCCCTATAGGACTCCCCCCTCTCCCCCAGGCCCTGTCCCCGCGCCCCATAGGACCCAGCCACCTCCCCATAGGACCCAGCCCATCTCCCCATAGGACTCCCCCATCTCCTATAGGCTCTGTCCCCTCGCCCCATAGGACCCAGCCCATCTCCCCACAGGACTCCCCACTCTCCTATAGGCCCTGTCCCCTCTCCCCCAAGCCCTGTCGCCTTGCCCCAGCCCATCTCCCCCAGGACCCCCCCTCTCCCCCAGGCCCCATCCCCCCAGGACTCAGCCAGGCCCCCCCGCACCGCATTACCCAGCGCCGACTTGGCGGCGGCGGAGGCGACGCGGGGGTCCACGACGGAGGCCAGGAAGGCGACGGTGCTCATGACGGGGTTGCCGGACTGGCTGAAGGGGATGGGCTGGTAGGCCAGCGGCCCCAGCGACGCCTCCGAGTCCTCCAGGTAGGGATCCTCGATGGGCAAGCGCAGGAAGTGCAGGATGCACTCGTCCTGCGTCCGGCTCCCCACGTGCTCCGACACCTTGTTCCAGTCGTCCTTGTACATCTCCAGGGCCTGCGGGATGGAGGCGGGGGAGCGTCAGCGGGGTCCGGCGGCCCCCGTTTCCCCTCTCCCCGTGGGTCCCCGCTCACCTCCAGCAGCAGCAGTGTCTCCTGCTCCGTCCACTCCCGCGTGGCGCTGGCGGCGGCTTTGCTCTGCGGAGCAGGGAAAGGAGGGGTGAGCGGCGGCGGGCAGGGGGGCCGGGGCCGGGGCTGGGGGGCACCCACCTTGGAGGGGACGTTCTTCTTGGTGTACATGTCGGTGCGGAGGCCGAAGTTCTGCATGTCGGCCGGCTTCTCCTTGCTCTTGTCGGGGAAGTTCAGCATCTGCTGCGAGGCCGAAGTCTGCTGCCAGGGGAGGAGAGGGGGCGCTGGGGACGCGGCCGTGGGGCCAGGCCGCGAGGACGCCGGTGCCTTCGTGCGCGTCCCCCCCACCCCGTCCCCATCCCAGAGAAGCCTTCGTGCCCCATCTCGTCACGGTGTCCCCCCCGCGTCCCTGCTCCCCGGGGCAGGGCGGCATGCGGGGCGCGAGGGGGAGGAGGGAAGGAGCCTTCCTCGGCCAGCGGCGGGGGGACAGACCCCAAGGAGCCGCCTACCAGCTCCGGCTTCCCCTTCACCGTCTCGGTGACGAGGTCTTCGATCTCTTTGCTCTTGCGGCCCGTCTTGGCGTCGCCGTCGCTCTGCCGGCCCTGAGGCACGGATCGAAGCTGTGCGATCCCCCCCCACCCCCCCCAAAACCCCAACCCGGCTCCCACCCCGCGCCCGGCCCCCACGGGGACCGGGGAAAAGGCAAAAGGGGGGGGACGGACACACAAACGCGGTTGGGCGAGGAGCGGCCGCCGCCGCGCACCCACCTGGGGCGTCTTGGGCTGCAGCGGCACCAGCCCCGAGGGCGTATCGGCCAGGACGTGGAAGTGGGAGGTCGGCGGGGGGCCCATGGGGGTGGGCCGGCTCTCGGCGTCCACCTGGTAGTTGATGAGGCCCCACTGCTCCAGGAAAGCGTGGACCCTGCGGAGAGCCGGGGCTCAGACCCCCCCCCAGCCCCCCGGGGTGCCAAATCGATCCGCCCCGGCCCCACCGGCGTCGGACCCACCGCATGATGGCACAGACGTCGCCGGCCAGGTTGCGGCGGCACGCCGTGGAGGTCAGGTACTCCTGCGGGTTCAGCCGGTACGTGTCAATCATGAAGTTGCGGTAAGCCAAGTATCTGGGGGGGACAGCGGCGAGGCGTCAGCGCCGGGTGCGGCCCTGCCGGCACCGGGAGGGAGGGGGAAGCGAGGGGGGGGGACAGGTTCGGCCTCACATTTCGGGGGTCTTGGATTTATTCTTGCCGTTGAAGAACTCGGGCAGGGCTCGGCGCTCGATGGCGTGGACGCTGCAAGAGATCATGGAATCTTTTGGGTTGGAAAAGCCCTTGAAGATCACCCAGTCCAACCAGTAACCCAACGCTGCCAAGGCCGCCACTAAACCAGTTAAGGGCAGAGTCATAATTCCATGTTCCCTGGCTTGCTGGCTGGATTATTTGTTAATGAAAGTAAAACTGGGAATCATTAAGGTTGGAAAGGACCTCCAAGATCATCAGCCCAACCGTCAACCCAACACCCCCCCATGCCCACTAAACCATGTCCCAAAGTGCCACCTCTGCCCGTTTTTTGAACCCCTCCAGGGCTGGGGACTCCCCCACCTCTCTGGGCAGCCTGTTCCAACGCTTGACCACTCTTTCCATGAAGAAATTTTTCCCAATATCCAATCTAAACGGCTGTGCTCGGGAGAGGGCCCGGCCCCGCGGCCCTGCACCGTCATCCTCGGCTGTCCCATACCTGTTGTAGTCGAACCAGGCGGCGTAGCTGGGGATGATGATGTGGTGGGTCTGCTCCGTCACGTTGTCCTCATGCAGGTCGGGGTTCTTGGCCTGCTCCCCCTTGCTCCCCGTGCCGTTCTCCTCCTCGTCCTGCCCAGAGACCAGCACCGCATGGGCAACGGGGTCCTGAGCCCCCCCTTTTTGCACCCTTCCTCATCCTCACCGCGAGCAGGATGAGGCCAACGGCTCAGGGCAAAGCTGCCTGCAGCCCCAGGGGTGAGGGGAAGGGCTGAAAGGGGCCTTTTTGTACCCAAAAGAGGGACAAGGGAAGAGGACTAAAGAGGTGACCACCCAGCGATGGCGACCCCCGTGCCAGGGTGGGAATATCTTCCATGGGGACGGCACCGGCCAGGCCCGGGCCTCACCTTGCCAGCCGTCTCCATGCTCTCATCCTCCTGCTCATCTGGAAGAGAGGAGAGCAGGGGCAGTTTTGGGCAGTGCCGGGCGCGCAGTGCCGGGGGAAGGTGCCGCGGCGCTCGGCCCCAGCGGCTCGGACTCACCCAGGTCGGTCATGGTGCCCCCCTTGACGGGTGCAGACTCCGAGTCCTTCTTGGTGTTGACTGCAGGAGGGAAGCGGCACTGAGCACCCCAAAGATGGGCTCCCCCCCACCCCAGCCCACGCTCGTGACAGGGGGGAACCCCGTGGGGTGGCTGCCGGCCCCCCCAGCCCTGACCTGTCTTGGGCAGGGTGACCTCCTCCACGTTGGGGACGGGCGAGGGCTCGTCCATGTCCTTCGTCAGGTCCTCCTGCTCCTCCTCGCGGTGCCCGCGCTTGGATTTGTTGTAGGGGGTGGAGGGTCTGCGAAGGGAGAGACCCCCCCGCCCCCGTGTCCCTGTCACCACCGCACCCCAAGGGCCGGGCTCCCCACAGCCGCTGCCCCCCCCCGGGGCTGGATGCGGCCCCGCCGCCCCCCCAGCCCAGGCTCACCCCTTCTTCGCGTTCTTCTTCTTGGCCTCTGGGGTGGGCGAAGGGGAGGGCGAGCGCTTTCGCTTCTTGTAGTTGCCCCCCTTCTTGTCCCGCCGGTCCGAGTCGGGGCTGTTCACCTTGGGGGGGGGACACGGGGGGGTGTCACCGGGTCCAACCGAGCGGGATGGCCAAGCACGGCCCCCCCACCATCGCCCCCCGCCGCGGCTTCGCGGCCCCGCTCTGACCTCATCCGTCAGCGTCTTGGCCGAAATCTTCTTCCTGCGGGCGACAGGGCTCTTCTCGTCCGTCACCTCGTAGTCTTCCTCGTTCATCCACTCGTTGAAGGTGTCCGTGTCCAGGATCCACTTGGCGTGGACCTGCCGGGCAGGGGCGCGGGGACGTCAGGCAGCCAAGCGGGCAGGGGAGGGGGCTGCAGCCGCCATCTCAGCCCGGGGGACCCCCGTTACCTTCCGGGGCTTCTCCGGCGTTGGGGCGTCCTCTACAGAGGCCTCAATCTCGCTGGCGGGGATCCAGGTGTCATAACTGCAGGCGCAGAGGGACGGGGTGAGCGTGGCGGGCACGGGGGGCTCCATCGGGCGTCACCCGCGTCCCCGCAGCCCCTGCCCGGCACCCCCTCACCTGTCGGGGTAGTAGCCCCAGTGCAGCAGGACCTGCTTGTCGCGCTTCATGACCGGCCGGACCCACTCCTCTGCAGGAGACACGGAGCGGGGTCAGCGCTGAGCCACTGTCCCACCAAGAGCCGCCTGTGACCGCCGAGCGCGGCTCCGGCCCCCAAAAAGCCCACCCCGCCCCGGGGTGTTTCGCCGTGAGTGCGGAGCAGGGGGCTCCTCCTCGCACCCACCTTCCTCCAGGTTCCCGGGGACGGGGCAGACGATGTGGGAAGCGTTGCTCTTGTCCTCAGTCACCGTGCCCTGCGAGGAGAGCAAGGGGAGCGGGGCCAGGGCTGAGTGCCGGGACGAGGCGTCGGGTGAGCCCCCCGCCAGCCCTGTGCCCCCCACCCTGGCGCTGCCACCGACCTGGTGCCTCTTGACGATGTCTTTCAGCTTGCTCAGCAGCTTGGGCTCAATCTCCTGGTGCAGGAAGATGTTGGGCCGGGCCAGGCAGTTGTTCTGAGGAAGGAGAGCAGAGCGGTGAGCGGGTGGGGGACGGGGGGGTCCCGGGGAGGGCCGGGGGCGGCACCTCTTACCTGCACCAGGGATTTCTCGATGGTCATGAACATCTCCACGTTGCGGTCCATCCGCGAGGGATTCTGGAAATCGAAACGCCGCCTTATTGGAAGAAAAGAGCGACTCTCATGAAAGCCACAGCTCAGGTCTCCTCGTCAGCATCCAAAGCCTGGCGGGGGGGGGTTGGGGGGGGTGGGACACACATGTGCCCAAACCCCCTCGGGGCTCTGTGGTGGAGCGGGGGGACGGGGCCGTGCCCCAGCACCTGCTTGCCGTGGAGGTGGGTGCCCCTACAAGCAGCCCACCCCCCTGCGGACCCCGGCCAAGGCCACCCCAGGGCGTTCCTGTGGAGGGGCCCCCCCCAGCCCTGGCCCCGGGACCCCCGCCGTGGCCCCCCCAGCCGCTGCCAGGCCCCCCAGCGCTGCCGGGCACAGGCAGGCACTCACCATCCTTGGTCGCTCTTGAATTTATAGGCCGCTGCCAGGATGTGGCACAGGGCTCCTCCCGCCTTGAAATCCAAGAAGCATTTTATCTGCAACGGGGAGAAAGGGGTTGGGGGGGGGGGCGGCTGCGCAGTGGGGCGGCGTCCCTGGTGCAGCAGGGAGCCGGGCGGGGTGCCAGCCCCTCACTGGGGTGCTGTTCTCACGTTTGGGTGCTATCCCCTCATCGGGGTGCCATTCCCTCACTGGGGTGCCATCCCCTCGTTGGGGCGCCATCCCCTCACCAGGGTGCTGTCCCCTTGTTGGGGTGCCATCCCCTCGTTGGGGTGCCATCCCCTCATCGGGGTGCCAGCCCCTCACTGGGGTGCTGTCCCCATGTTTGGGTGCCATCCCCTCATCGGGGTGCCATCCCCTCATCGGGGTGCCATCTCCTTATCAGGGTGCCATCCCAGTGTTTGGGTGCCATCCCCTTATCAGGGTGCCATCCCCATGTTTGGGTGCCATCCCCTTATCAGGGTGCCATTGCCATGTTTGGGTGCTATCCTCTTGTTGGGGTGCCATCCCCTCAACAGGGTGCCATTCCCTTACCAGGGTGCCACCCCCTGCCACGCCATCAGGGTGCCATCCCAGTGTCTGGGTGCCATCCCCTTATCAGGGTGCGATCCCCATGTCTGGGTGCCATCCCTTTATCAGGGTGCTGTCCCCATGTTTGGGTGCTATCCCCTCATCGGGGTGCCATCCTCCTGTCAGGGTGCCATCCTCCTGTCAGCGTGCCATCCCCATGTTTGGGTGCCATCCCCATGTCTGGGTACCATCCCCTCATTGGGGTGTCATCCTCCTGTCAGGGTGCCATCCCCTTGTTGGGGTGCCATCCCCATGTTTGGGTGCCATCCCCTCATTGGGGTGCCATCCCCATGTCTTGGTACCATCCCCTCATTGGGGTGTCATCCCCATGTTTGGGTGCCATCCCCTTGTTGGGGTGCCATCCCCATGTTTGGGTGCCACCCCCTTGTTGGGGTGCCATCCCCCTGTCAGGTGCCATCCCCTTGTTGGGGTGCCATCCCCATGTCTGGGTACCATCCCCATGTTTGGGTGCCATCCCCTTGTTGGGGTGCCATCCCCCCGTCGGGTGCCATCCCCTTGTTGGGGTGCCATCCCCATGTCTGGGTACCATCCCCATGTTTGGGTGCCATCCCCTTGTTGGGGTGCCATCCCCCCGTCGGGTGCCACCCCCTTGCTGTGCTCGGTCCCTGGCCTGGGGGGCAGTCCCTGCGGTGCTGGGGCACTGTGCCCAGCTGGGGACCTGTCCCTGTGTCGGGACACCGTCCCCAGGTCCCTGCGCCGCTGTCCGTAGTCGGGGCCCTGTCCCAGAGCGGGGTGCTGTCCCCGGTGGGACGCTCTCCCTCGGGGGATGCTGTCCCCGGTGGGGCAGGGACCCTGCCTGGGGGCAGTCCCAGCAGGACAGTGCCCAAGTGTCACCGGGCGCTATCCCCAGGACACCGGCGTGCCGGCCCTGCCCGGGGCACTGTCCCCTGTCCCCGGGTGCTGTCCGTGGTCAGGCGCTGGCCCTGGGCTGGGACGCTGGCCCTGGGTCGTCCCAGTGCTGAACTGGGTGGCTGGGGCCTTGTCCCCAGGTCTGTGGGGAGCTGTCCCCCCTCGGGGCCCTGTCCCCAGGTCTGTGGGGAGCTGTCCCCCCTCAGGGACTTGTCCCTGGTTCATTGAGGTGCTGTCCCTGCTCAGCCTGGTCCCCAGGACTTTGGGACCTTGTTCCCGGCTCATTGAGGTGCTTTCCCCAGGTCTTTGGGGAGCTGTCCCTGCTTATGGCCTTGTCCCCAGGTCTTTGGGAGCCTTGTCCCCAGCTCATTGAGGTCTTGACCCCAGGTCTTTGGGGCCTTGTCCCTGCTCATGGCCTTGTCCCCAGGTCTTTGGGAGCCTTGTCCCCAGCTCATTGAGGTCTTGACCCCAGGTCTTTGGGGCCTTGTCCCTGCTCATGGCCTTGTCCCCAGGTCTTTGGGAGCCTTGTCCCCAGCTCATTGAGGTCTTGACCCCAGGTCTTTGGGGCCTTGTCCCTGCTCATGGCCTTGTCCCCAGGTCTTTGGGGAGCTGTCCCTGCTCATGGCCTTGTCCCCAGGTCTTTGGGAGCCTTGTCCCCAGCTCATTGAGGTCTTGACCCCAGGTCTTTGGGGCCTTGTCCCTGCTCATGGCCTTGTCCCCAGGTCTTTGGGGCTTTGTCCCCAGCTCATTGAGGTCTTGACCCCAGGTCTTTGGGGCCTTGTCCCTGCTCATGGCCTTGTCCCCAGGTCTTTGGGGCTTTGTCCCCAGCTCATTGAGGTCTTGACCCCAGGTCTTTGGGGAGCTGTCCCTGCTCATGGCCTTGTCCCCAGGTCTTTGGGGCCTTGTCCCCAGCTCATTGAGGTCTTGACCCCAGGTCTTTGGGGAGCTGTCCCTGGCTCAGGGCCTTGTCCCCAGGTCTTTGGGGCCTTGTCCCCAGCTCATTGAGGTGCTTTCCCCAGGTCTTTGGGGAGCTGTCCCTGCTCATGGCCTTGTCCCCAGGTCTTTGGGGCCTTGTCCCTGGCTCACTGAGGTCTTGACCCCAGGTCTTTGGGGCCTTGTCCCTGCTCATGGCCTTGTCCCCAGGTCTTTGGGGCCTTGTCCCCAGCTCATTGAGGTCTTGACCCCAGGTCTTTGGGGAGCTGTCCCTGGCTCAGGGCCTCGTCCCCAGGTCTTTGGGGAGCTGTCCCTGCTCATGGCCTTGTCCCCAGGTCTTTGGGGCTTTGTCCCCAGCTCATTGAGGTCTTGACCCCAGGTCTTTGGGGAGCTGTCCCTGGCTCAGGGCCTTGTCCCCAGGTCTTTGGGGAGCTGTCCCTGCTCATGGCCTTGTCCCCAGGTCTTTGGGGCCTTGTCCCTGGCTCACTGAGGTCTTGTCCCCAGGTCTGTGGGGAGCTGTCCCCACTTGGGGCCTTGTCCCCGGTTCACTGAGGTGCTGTCCCTGCTCAGCCCTGTCCCCAGGTCTTTGGGGCCTTGTCCCCAGCTCATTGAGGTGTTGTCCCCAGGTCTGTGGGGAGCTGTCCCTGGCTCAGGGCCTTGTCCCCAGGTCTTTGGGGAGCGTCGTCCAGGTCACTGGGGCCTTGTCCCTGGCTCATCAGGGTGCTGTCCCCGCATCTTTGGGGCACCCTCCCTGCTCAGCCTTGTCCCCAGGTCTTTGGGGGGCGGTGTCCGGGTCACTGGGCCCTTGTCCCTGGCTCATTGGGGTGCTGTCCCTGCATCTTTGGGCTGCTGTCTCCATATCTTTGGGGTGCTGTCTCCATATCTTTGGGGTGCTGTCCCTGCATCTTTGGGCTGCTGTCCCCATATCTTTGGGGTGCTGTCCCTGCATCTTTGGGCTGCTGCCTCCATATCTTTGGGGTGCTGTCCCCATATCTTTGGGCTGCTGTCCCTGCATCTTTGGGCTGCTGTCTCCATATCTTTGGGGTGCTGTCCCTGCATCTTTGGGCTGCTGTCTCCATATCTTTGGGGTGCTGTCCCCATATCTTTGGGCTGCTGTCCCTGCATCTTTGGGCTGCTGTCCCCAGGATCTTTGGGCTGCTGTCCCCGCATCTTTGGGGTGCTGTCCCTGCATCTTCGGGGTGCTGTCCCCATATCTTTGGGCTGCTGTCCGCGCTCGAGGCCTTGTCCCCAGATCCCCGGGTGTCGCCTGGCCGCGTCCCCGCCGGGCCGCAGCCCCTGGCCCACCGTGTCCCCGTCCCCACCCGTGCCGCCGCCGGCTGCCCGCGCCCCGCTGCCCGCGCCCCGCTGCCCGCCGCGGCGGGGGGCTCACCGGCAGCTTGGTGAGCGGCGCGTTGCTGACGTGCTTGCCGAAGACCTCCTCCTGGAACTGCAGCAGCTGCACCACCAGGCTCGACAGCGACTTGTTGGTGGGGGGCTCGGCCTGGATGTACTGCGGGGAGGCGGGGGGGGGGGGGGGGGTCAGCGCCGCCGCCGGGGCCCGGGGAGTTGGGTTGGGGCTGGCGTTGGGGTTGGGGGGGGGGAGGCGGGGGCGGCGATGGCGGCGGCGGGGCCGTGACAGGCCGGGCCCGGTGGGGCGGGGGCCGGTGCCGGCGCCCCTCGCCCCCCCCCCCCCCGCCGCGGCCTACCTTCTTGTAGTTCTTTCCGAGCCAGATGCGGACGTTGTCGAACTGGCTGACGGTGTCCGAGGCCTCGTAGTATTTGACGTTGGGGCCGCCGTCCTTCTTCCGCACCGCCATCTTCGAGCGGGCCGGGGCCGCCTCCCGCCGCCTCCCGCCGCGCCGCGCCGCGCCCGCTCTACCGCCCCCTGCTGGCGCCGCGCCGCGCCGCGCCCGCTCTACCGCCCCCTGCCGGCGCCGCGCCGCGCCCGCTCTACCGCCCCCTGCCGGCCCCGGTGCGCACCGCCTCCTCCCGTCCGTTTCTGCGCCAGCGTTTCCCGTTCGCTCGGTACCGGCACAGCCGGGCCGCGGTTTCTTCTTGCCGGGTCTGGCGCTCGGTGGTGCCTCCCCGCTCCCCCCCGCGGGGGAGCCGGCCCGGTTGGGTGGTCCCCGGGTGTGGGGGGTGTGGGTCGGGGGGTACCGGGAGGAGCGGGGAGCCCCGGGGCGGGGGGGAGCCCCGGGCGCTGCGCACCGGGCGGGGCGGGGCGGGGCGGGCGGCGGCGGGGCCGGTCTAGGCGGAGCGCGGAGAAGGGTGGCGCGGGAGTCACGGTGGCCGAGTGGTTAAGGCGTTGGACTCGAAATCCAATGGGGTTTCCCCGCACAGGTTCGAATCCTGTCCGTGACGCCGAGCTCCCGTTTTTGCGGGGACTCACGGGGCCGCCCCCAACGGGGCCGCCGCGGGGTGCGGGGGGGGCGGGTGGCACCCGAGGGGGCTTCCAACCACCCCTCGCTGCTCTTTTAACAGCGGTGCTGGGGGGGGGGTGTTGGTTTTTTTGGGGAACCTCGGGGGGGGGCTGCAACGCCGGGTGCAGGGGACACCCCCCCCCTCCCCCGCGGCTGGAGCCCCCCCGGGACCCTCAGCCACCCCCCGGGGGGAGCCCGTTCCTCCCGGGGAGGGTCCCCGGCTGCAGGGCCCTGCAGCAGCACCCAGGAAAGGCGTTTCTCGATCTCAGCCAACACAAAGAGATGGGAGGGACCCCGTGGCCGGCGCAGCCCCCCCCCAAAACCGGGGAGGACCCCCCCCAAACCCCCCTCCCTTTGTCACACGGGACAGACGCCCCTTTGTCAAACAGCCCCGTGTCCGCCCTGGCAGGGGGCTGGGGGAGCAGGTGCAGACCCCCCAAGGTACCGAGACGCCGATAAAGCAACCAGAACGCTGTTTATTGATCGTTTAAATCCCTGCCTCGGCCCGGCACCGGACCGAGCTGCGGCCGGATCCGAGCAGTACAGACACCGGCGGAGAAGGTACTGTAAAAAAAAAAAAAAAAAAAAAAAAAGACAACAAAATAATAAACCAAATGCAAATAAATTAAAATTCCCAACAAGTAAACGTAAGCAGGCTCGGAGGTGCCTGTCCGTGGTACTTCAAAAATAAAAAGAGGAGAAATAAAACCGAGAAGAGGCCAGAAAAAAAAAAAAAAAAAAGTACAAAAAAAAATACAGAACCACAGTCACAAGTGTCTGGAAAAGGACCACCAGTAACGGCAGAGAAAGCGGAGCCAAACACCGGCAAACACAGGGCAGGACGGCGTCTCGGAGGGTGGGAGACGCCCGGGGGGCCGCGAGCTGGGGGGGCGCGGGGATCCGGCCTCTCCCAGCGAGGAGAGGGGCTGGGGCATGCACGGAGAGGGGCCGAGGCCGGGGAGGGTGGTGGGGAAAGGCTGCTCCCCACCGCCGAGCCCCCCTGCACAGCGGAAGGCCCAAAGGCTCGGCGGGCGCCGGGGGCTCGTCCGCGGCCGGTTTGGCTCCGGGGAGGAGCAGGGCTCGGCAGGGCCCCGGGGGCGACACCGACAGTGCCCGGTTTGGGGGGACTCCCCCGGCTGAGCCCCTTCCCCAGCCCGCGGGAGGCGGGGAGCGGACCCCGCCGCTGCCGTACCGCGCGGTCGGAGGCAAGGCTTGGAGAGACGGCGGCAGAGAGACGCCGGAGAGCGAGGCGGAAAAATCCAGAGAGGGAGAGAAAGCCCAGGGAGGATTCGGCCGCCGGACAAGCGAGAGCTGCCGGGGGCGGCGGGGTCAGTCCACAGCAAGAGCTGAGCTGGGCCTTTAAGTTTGGGCTGGAGCAGGAGCCGGGCTTTGGGAGAGGCACCGGGACCCAAACCGCAGGCTGAGGAGTCTGGCAGTACGTGGGGAGCGGTTGCTCCTGTTCTCCTTGAAAGACATCGAACGGGGGAAGCTGATCTGCAAGGGGCGAACATGGAGGGGCTGCAGCGGGTGCTCACCGCTGGGCCAAGTGTTTGGGTAGCGTTTACCGGAGGCGTTTAATCATTTCGGCTAGGAAGCAAGAGGTTCGAGGGAACAGTGCCCTAAGAAAACCATGTCGGTGACGAGGGAACACCAGCAGTTTTGTCCGGCAACCCCCGGTCTCCACCTCTGCACCTTCCCCCTCCTCTCCCTCGTCAGCACGAAGCGTTTCTCTGTGAAAGTCCTTAGATTTCCTCCACTCCGTGTGCAAATATCATCACCAGTCCCGGCTCGAGCACCATGTCCTCGCCCATGTGCTGGTTTTCGCAAGCCATCACCACCACGGCTTGCTTGCCGGGGATGCGCTTGGCCACATAGTTCTCGTAGTACCGCCGGTTCATCTGGCGGGTCTCCAGCGTGGCCAGGCCCTGCGGCCAGTTCCGCTCGTGGGCGTTCTCGATCAGCTCATTGATGATGGACGTGGGGCAGCCGCTCTCTACCAACGAGCGCTTGATGACGGCCTGCAGCACCGCATCCGGCGTGGAGATCATTCCACCCCACCGCGTCACCCGGGCCGGCTGCAGGGAGTTCACCCACCTGGGGACAGAGAGGGGACAAAGCGGGTGGGCACCGTGAGTTTTTGGTGGCTCCCCACCGGAATGGAGGAGCCTGGTCTGCTCCGCGCTCGGGAGCAAGGCTGGGTGGGGAATGCCTCCGTTTCCCCGCCTTCCCCGACACTTTTCCTTCCTAACCCCTGTTTTTCACCCCCAAACAGGACCCAGCTGCGGCCTTCAGCTCCGCTACTCCCTCCCCAGAGGGAGGGGAAGAAAGGACGAGGCGAGAAGCTGCTTCCTCCGGCCTTTCTCACAAGGAGGAAGGAATCTGGCAGCTTCCTGCTCGCGGGCAGGATGCAGGTGGAAGAATAAAAACGGTCCGAGCCCATTGCGCAAGCAGCTCGCGCGCCGCTCCCCAGCACGAACACCCCGCAACGGCCCCCACGCTTTGGCGAAGCGTTTTCTTCTCAAGCCGCGCCTTTGCCTCAGAAGGCACTTCACCCCCTCGCGAATCCCTCGGCGAAGCTGGCAGGCTCCCAGCGCCGCTCGCACCCCGACGCTGGGGCTCCCCAGCTCCTCCCCGACGGGCACGAGAACCAGCACTTACTCCAGGATTTCATTGTACTCGATGGTCTCCTCCAGGTTCTGCAGGTTGGGGTTGACGCTGCGGATGGCGCGCATGTAGGCCTTCAGCAGCTGAATGTCCCGTTTCTGCAAGAGGCAGGACGCAGCGAGGTTTGCAAAAAAAGGAGGCGGCACGGCGGCTACGCGTCACGAGACCAGACCCCAGCGCAGCGGCAGGGAGTAACGTGGCCCTGCCCGTCAGCTCAGCTCCCGTCCCAGCGGCTGGGCGACCGAGGTGCCCAACAGCGGCAGAGCCCTGGCTGTGCTCAGCTCGGGCCGCTCCGCAGCCGCTTTCTTCATCCACAAACCTTTTTTTGGTGTTTGGTGTCCAAACGGGCGAGACCGACCCCATGAGAGACCCTGCCGCGAGACAGCCCCTCGCACACACGGACCTACCTGCTCGGCCAGCTGATGTTTGTGCTCTGCTGAGGTCTTCTCCAGCTCAGCGATTCTCGTCTGCTGCTGTTGCACCACAGATCTTAAATGCTTGATGCAGTTGTGGTTTGGCAGCTCATCTTTGGGCATTTCCAAGCTGTAGAACGTTACAAAAAAAAAAAAAAAAAAAAAAAAAGGTGGAGGCCCCACATTAGGGGAAAGTTACACACCAGAGCGTTTGGCATAAGCGTGTAAACAGTCTCCAAAACAAATCCAGTCTTGGAGGACGTGCCAAGAGGCCCGGGAAGCCCAGTGCCGTAACCTCCGATAGGTGCAGCGAGGTCTGTTCCCTGCCGTGTCTCAGGGCCAAGCCAAAACGGTCTCGGCGAGAGCTACGGGGACAAACCACCACCAGGTCGGCAGGCGACGGGGATCTTCCTCCTCCGAAGTGATCGGGGTTCAGAACCAGGTCCCGCACTAGGCAGCCCACGGGCCTGATCCAGTCTCCGAGAGTCTCCAAGCCAACAGTCAGTCACCACCTGGCTGGATGCTTACGGCGCGTGAGCGGGAAGGGTATCGGCACCGAGAGCACAAGAGCCAAGGCCAGAGCAGCCACCCACCGCTCCTGGCTCTTGGCAACACGTAGGAGGGAGCAGAGCTCGTGCTGGAACTTGTCCCAAGGGGCTGGAACGGCTCTGGGCAGATTCACAAAGGCTCCAGTACCCCATTTCCAGCAGCCAACCGACACTCAAGCCCCAGCAAAGAGCTGAAGAGCCAGGGGCTTTGAACCAAGTTTAAAAAGAAATGGGTTTGAAGCATTTTTTTAAATCCTTCCCAACCCTTTGTGCAGCACCATGGCCTTCAAAGCCCTGCTACCCCCGGAGCTCTGCTTTGCCCACGGGGCAAAAGGGTGCCAGGCACTGAACCCCGGTCCCCTTCCCCGAGCCTGTGGCCCCTGCTCTGCCCACCCTCTGCAGCAGAGCCCCCCACAGCCATCCTCACCCGCATCCCTGCTCGCAAGTCACCGGGCGCTTTGGATTGTGCTCGCAGTCATTGAGGTGAGACATCAGGTTGTCAAGTCGCACGACCGCCGTACAGCCGAAAACAGCGTTGTCGCAAGTGATCTGCAGCTTCGAGAGCATATTACGCATGATCCGCGGGACGGGGCGGAGGTGGGCGACCGTCACGACGCTGCGGTCCACGGGGCACGTCTGCTGCTGGGAGAACCACTGGGTGATGCAGGCATTGCAGAAGGCGTGCTCGCAGTGAGGAGCCTGCGGAGGGGCAGAAAAAAGGAGCCACGCGTTACTCGGACCTGGAGGGGAAGCATTTGCTGGCTCGCGTGTAGATGACCTCAACCAGAGAAAGGCTCTCAGTCTGAGGGGTGCTGCCTTGGGGGAGGAAAGCAAAGGGAAGAGGCACCTCCGTTACACAAGCAGGCACGACGCCCGCACAGGGGAACGAAACAGCAAAAGCCAGACCTGTCGAGAGCAGAGCCAGGCGCAGCACCTTCCGCTGCAATGCAAGAGGCACTGCTGCAGAGCCCTCCTCCCTGCCCTTGGAAAAGCAGGTGCCCACCTTCATCCACCGCCGGTTTTCATTTGGGCGCCCACCAAGGTTCTCTCTCCCCACCAAGACGCGCAGCGTCTTGTGAGCAGATCAGCTCCCCGGGACAGGGCACGGCCCCCTCAGAGTTGTGCTCCTGCTCTGCTCCGTCCCAGGTAATGCTGCCTCCCGAAAGGGCTGAGGGGGCAAGGCAGAGCGGGATGCTAAATTCCAACATTTTTCCAGGGCAGATTAGAACATTACTTCAGTGTATTTACACAGCTGGGCTCTGCTCTTGCCTTCAAGCGCAGTTGAAAGAGTATTGAGATCAGGGAGGGAGAGCGGGACGCACGCCAGCCCTTTGGACAACACCGAGCTTTCTTCCACAGAGCCGAAACCCGGAGTTACAGGAAGGTCAGACGCAGTCGGAGCTAAGTCTCATTTACAAGCTGTTCCCTCAGCACGCAGCGCCTTGCAGGCTGCCTTGTACCAGCCGACAAAGGCAGCCGACGATTGCAGGGCGTACGCTGAACTGGGATTCACCCGTCCGAGCTACAGGACCATCTTGGGAGTTTTAGTGCGGTCCCTGTGGCATCGCAGCTCGAGCCAACCAGCCCAGCCCAGCGTCTCTGAGCCAGCATCAGAAAAGGCAGCGCGTGCTGGGCTCTGGCGCAGCGACAGCCCCTCCTCTCCCTCGTGTTTTCCTGAAGTCCCGCTCTCCAAGGGTTGGGCTTTCCGCTCTCCTCTGCAAATCTGGCTTCTCTGCTCCCCTTGCGGCGTTTTAGCCTCTCAAGCCCATGCCCACCCTCGCTAAAGTTTAGTGATTGGGGTGCCCCAGTGCCACCAAGCGCAGACCGGAGATGCGACAGATAAATCACACCAGTTTCACCGGCTGCTGCACGCAGAGGGTGGCTCCGTGCCCATGACCCAGGGACAGGCCCTGGGGATCCTCCATCCTTGGCAATACTGAAATCTTGGGGTTGGACGTGGCCCTGGGCCCTCTGAGGTATCACTGGAGGTGGCCCTGCTGTGACCAGGCAGAGGGACTTCCCTGGAAGGGAGGGAAAAAGGAAGAAGTCCTCAGGAATTTGGTCCCTTGGAACCAAGGCTTGTCAGAGGGCACGGCTTGAGCCTAGCTACAAACTCAGCCTCCTGGCAGCTCCAGTTACGGCGGTGCTGGCAGGAGCAGAGGGGCCGGTATCCAACAGAGAGGCTGCGAACCGCGCTCGAGAACAGCCTGGGAACAAGGGAGTTTGCGATACCACATTCTCAAAAGGAGATTTAAATAAACCTGCAACTTTCCCTCTGGTTTACGCGATGGCCTGTGATCATGTTCACACGTTGACAGACTTTCGAAAGTCAAAGCTTGTTTGACATAGCACCTTCCAGCTACGCTAATCTGTTAACACACAAATTTAACTACAGTAGTTAAAATTGTTCCACGCAGTTCCACGTTCCACGCAGTTCCAGCCCACCGGCACAGGGTGGGCTACAGCACACAGCCCCAGCCTCCCTGGGATGCCCATCGGGCAGCTCACCAGCCCGGCACAAAGCACAGCTTTTGTGATGCAGTCCACTACGAAACGATGAAACTGCAATGATTATGCACAGGTTTCAGAGCAGCTCCTTTTTATTTTAATCCGCTTTATTTCAAATGAAGCTGGATTTACGCAGACGATACTGAGCTACCCAGCACGTGGCCACAGCTCGGCCAGCCTAGGAATGCCGTCGGTGGGATACAGACCCTGAAGGACAGGGAGCAGGGGGACAAAGTCCCACACGGAAGCCAGCTCAGCCTGCCGTGCTCCGCTCCGGTCAGGGGGCTGTAAAAGCCCCCACTAACCTCTCCCCAGGTACCAGGGCTTAGCAGGACACGGTGACAAATACAGCCCTGCCGGCACCGAAAGGCACGGGAGGGCTGGAGAGGCTCATAACAGAGCTCACAGGAAAGCCCCGTCCAACAGCCCTTCCGCTCTGCGGGAAGCGGAGGGAGGAGTGGGAGCAGCAGCTCCCCGTGCACACCCTCCTTCCCCGAGCGGCTGCACAAGCTGCAGAGCGAGCCGGAGCATCGCCAAACAAGCCGGCTCTGCCGGGCCCAGGCAGAGCAGCGTGCTGGCACCAGGGCTGCGGTCTGTCCTTCCTCCGAGCTACGTTCGGTGGGCAGGAGAGGAGCAGGAGAGCCGAGCCAGGCTCCCAGCAGCAAGCAGAACGGATCAGCTCCGTAGCACGGAGGAAGCACACATGCAGGGAAGCAGAGAGGGTCAACCAAGCATGAAGCCATAAGCAAGGGACAGATTTTAGCATAGCTGCTGCCATCTCTGCCTTGGGACACCTTCACTGTTATCCAGCTGCACTGAGCTTTGGTAGAGTTAAGAAGGGAGTAAGGAACGAAGGAGTAAGGGAAACCTGTCCCAACACCAGCTTATTCCTTCCTCCCACCTCTTTGCTGACCCCAGGACATCCCCCAAAACCCAGCGCTTCATTTCCACCAGAACCCACACAACCACAGACTCTTATCCCTGGTGCTGCATCCTTACCCGTGCTGCTGCCTTAAACCATTAGTAGGAAAGTTAAGAATCCATTGAGCTCACCTAATGCACATGCTGTGTGCGGCACCCATCATCTGATCAAGACATCTAGAAGTCTGGAGCTGCAATCGGAGGCCTTCAGTAGCCACAGTCAGTGCTCAGACAGAAACCTACCTGAACTGGCTCCTCCAGGACCCCGCTGCAGATGGGGCATATAAGGTCTTCATCAACATCCCCCTGAAAACGTGCTACATCATACCCCATTGCTCATCACCGATGCCAGAACCCTGTGGAGGGAAAAAGAAGAGAGGTTAGGAGCAGCCGAGCAACCTGCGACATCTGGACAGAGCAGGTCCCAGCCCTCGCAATGTCCCGGTTCCCAAATTTCTGCTCTCTCCTCCCAGCGTGACCAGTTGGGGTAGCCCCAGGCACGGCGGGAGCTCACAGCCAAGCGCTGCACGGAGCAGCGTGCAGGGGGAAGCAGTCTGAGCCCCCTCTGTTTGTGCTGAACTGCTCCTCCGTTTTGACACGCTGCAGGCATTGCTTCTCTCCCACACGTGTTATTACTAATCCCGCTGCAATTTTTCTACTTGCTGGTTGTTGGGGTTGTTTTTGCACAGTTCTATTTGGCTTATAGAGGAGAGGACAGCACAGGGGCACCTCTAACAAGCAGGGCTGAGCAGTGGGATGCATGCCAGGGCCCATTCCTGGGGGCAGCCGGACACCCGCCAGCCTCGCCACATCGGCTGCGGAGGAACCAGCTCCTTCCCTGGGAACAGCGGTCCCGCTGGCTCCTGGCACCCCAGCCGCAGGTATTGTCCCCCACTTCCATCTCCAGCAGCTTTCCCACTCGGCCGAGCAGACGCAGAGTGAAGATGGCCAACACTGTCTGCAGCAGAGCGTGACCTGCACTGGGCGCTCCAGCGCCTGGATGAGGAGTCCCCACGACTCCCAGAGCTGTCGGGGCTCCTGCTCCCAGCACGGAGGGTGTGCAGCCCCGAGAGCAGCCCCGAGAGCACCAAGTCCCCGTCCCTCCCCGCCGAGGATGGCATTCCCAGGTAACACTGTCAACCAGCTTCTTACACTATCTGCCAGAAGCCGACCTTGAGCTCTGCCCCAGCACGCTGGCAGTCACCAGTTCCTTTACTGTTTGTCCCTGAAGAGCCAGCTCCTCCTCTCCCATTCTCCCCAACATCAAAGTCGGCGACAAACCGCCACGGCCATCCAGATTCACACTGCGCTTGGCTCCAGATAAAGGAGTCCCCACCCCAAACACGCGCAGGAGCCAAGAGGGGACGGGAGGTGTGCGAGGGCACGCGGACCCCACATGAGGCTCCGAAACCGCCGTCCATGCGGTGAGGAGGCTGCGGCGTGGCAGCGGTTCCAGCTGTGCAAACACCAGGCGCATCTACCTGCTCTTGAGGGCAGGCAGGAACTCGCCCTGCCGCTGCTGCTCCGTAGCCAGATGTGGCCACCCAGCCACAGCCAGCGGTGCCCAGCTCCCGCACCTCGGCCGAGTTGCTTGCACAACGCCACGTACCTCCCCAAGCCAGCTCTTCGCAGCCGAAAGAGCTTTGGCTCTAGACAGACGCAGCAGGCAGAGCTGGTTGTGGAAACCACTGCGTCTGCTCGGCTAGAGCAGTGAGGGAGGAGAGAAGGTGCCGGACGGACAGAAAGGGAGGCTGTAGGGAATGCAGTCGCTTCATGGTTGGCCCTTGGGACCCTCCCCAAGTCAGAGGGTAGCAGGGAGGGACTTTAATCAACTCATTGGACACTGTGAAAGTCGGACGATAAATCAGCTCCACGTGCGGACGGATTCTTTGCTTCCACAGAGCAGGCACAGACAAAAGACTCCTCTGACGGAGGCTGGGGTGGGGAAAGTCCCTGTGTCAGTTTGCAATTCAGATAACAAGATTAACGGCTGCAGGCTGGAGGGAGAACGGGTCTCCGAGCAACTAGGATCAGTTGCTCCTAAACCTTCCCATGCCTTCGGACAGATGCGGCTCTCCTCCACTGGGAGGGAGCCCAAATTCCTTCCCATCCCTTTATGAGCCACTCGCACTGCAAGTCTCAGCACCTCCACCACATTTACATTGGGTTCAAACCAACTGGAAGGGCAAACACGGATGCGGAGGACCCAGCACAACAGCTCCCGGCTGCCAGCTGAGCCACAGCACCCGTGCAGCCTGCGTGCCCCCCGCCACAGAGGTGCTTTGCTTTGCAGCCGGGACCACTCTGACCTTTCTCTGCTGCTCAGTGCTTGGGCACTGGTTCATGCCCCGGTGCCTTAACACGTCTCTGAATCCAGGAGCAGCCCCACGAAGGGCCTGCCCTCTCCTTCCGCTCAGGAGGCACAGCACCCACTCCTGCATGGGCACTCAGGCATCGAAGTGGAACTGCACTGCGTACCGCTTCTTCAGAACCGCGCTCCCTAGCAACTCCGCTTTCTTTGTCTTTTGCTTCCAAGCTTCGGAACTCCAACACCATCCTTCCAACGAACAGCTGGGCAAGACACCAGACGCCTTCACATCCACTCAGGAACGAGCCGAGCGGAGCGCAAAACACGAGCACTGAAAGCCAGCCTTGCCATCTGCCAGACAGAAGCCACATCAAAACTTCCCCCAGAAAAATTTCAGCACCTGCACCAGCCTGAGCACCTCTGAATCCTTCTTGTTCCTCGACCCAGCTGTTCCCCCCTTCTGCCAGAGCTCATCCGCGGGGCTCTGCCAGCATGCTGAAGCAAGGAGCGCCCCGCTGCTATCACAAAGCGGGAACAGGAAAGCTGAAAGTGTCTGCAAATGCTCGAGTGAGATGGAGCTGGCAACCCAATCTCCCTCCTGCTTGATCCAGAGGTGAATTAATGACCTGGCCCTGCAGGATACTGGATACACTCATTCCTCCCTGGGCTCAGCAACCTGCAGGATGACCCCAAAGAAGGTATCATATAGCTAATATGAGCAAGCCCTACTTGCGCAGTGCTTCTCAGCAAGAGAGATGATTCACGGGCTGCAGGGATCCATCATGTGCTGAACCGAAGCACAAAGAGCTTAGAAAATACCTTTCCTGGAAGGGCTTGCAGAGGCACTCAGACACCAGGGTGAAATCGAGCCAAACCATCTGCAACACAGGCAAGACACAATACAGGGGAGCGAAGGCTGAGCAGGAGCCCAGACAAACCCACGGTTACAGGAAATTGCTTCTGCAGTAAACAGCAACTGCCAGCTATGATTATACTTGATTTAAGCAAATGAGCTTTGCCATCCTGCCCTCTCCAAACGTGCACAGCTTCTTGACCCCAGCACCACCAGCCTCCCTAGGGCTGGGCAGGGAGATGGGACGGTTCACACAGAGCAGAGGCCAGTCACTGACCTGGGCTTTAGCCCAAATTACTGAGAAAAGCCGGGATAAGTCACTTTCCCCCCCCCCACTTTCCTCCACTTCCCTTGTCATCATGCTCCTGCCTTGTCTTTGTAGATTGTCATCTTCCTGGCCTGGGGACTTCAAATGCCTGCATGCTGCTCAACACAGAAGAGATCTACATAGCAACAAGGGCTTGATGGTATCAGAGAGGATCAGTAATTAACAAGTCAAAAGCACTTTGACATTCCTACCCTTACCCAAAGCCTCCTCAGCATCCACCAGCGGAGACAAAGGTTCCTAATAAGCCCTCAGGGAAGTAGAGGAGAGGAAAGAGGAAGGCAACAACTCGCTCCCCAGCTGGTTAGAGCACCCAAGCCTGTCGCATCCCCACGGCGGGGGTCCTCCAGCTGCCCGATTGCTACGGAGGGGCCAGCATCTCATCTCAAGCCCCAACTTGCGCTACTCTTCCATCCTCCCCATAAACCTGCCATTTAAACAGGCAAATAGGACGTCTAAAAGTTAAGGGAGACCACCGCTGAACTCCCCCCTACTCCGGTCACAGGACAGTCATTCCTACATACCCAGCGCGTTGTGGTTTTGCTCCAAATCTTGGCCAAAAAGGGGCTTCCTTCAGTTGTCTGGCATGAGCTTACCTCCGCCCTTCAAATGGCAGCGCCGGATGACAGCGAGCAAGGCTGGGGCTCCTCTGACCCAAAGCGTATCTGCCCGTCTTTCATGTTAGCAGCAACCATACAGATAAGATTTCCGTGGTAATACTGTGCTGTGTTCCAGCACGATAACTAACTGTTCCTGCCCCCAGAGGAAAATTCAATTGCTGAGAATATTTTTTCTGTTGACAAAAGGAAAATTAATGGCTTAAAAAAAGCTCCCCCTCCTCCTTGGAAAAAAACAAAAGTCTACATGGGAGCCCATGGATTTGTTCCACAGCCCCCAAAGCACATGTTCACATGTTCCCTCCTTTTTGCCACAATATGTTCAAGCCGCTGGATCCCAGACACTCCGGCTGAGCCAAGCTTTCTGCCTGGTTGACTGCTCCAGGCACAGTCTGTGGAACAAGCCAGCATCTACCTGCTCCAGAGGAGCTCTCCGCTCCGCCGGCACAGGGAGACTGACTCATCTGGAGCTCGCAGGGTTGCGCTTCCATACTCCTGCTCACCCACGCAGCCAGCTCTCCTCGGTCACCGGCTGTTTCAGGCTACGAGCACACCTGGGCAAGGATCCAGAGCAACCTGGAAAGGGCCTGGCCCTACACAGCTTTGCTGGGAAAGCAGCATCTTCCACGAGATCTTACCAGCGCTGTCAGCTGCGGGTCCCAGGGCAGACACCTCCACCTGCACCACGCAAACAGCGTGCCAGGCTGTCGGGAGACACTGACTCACTCCCAGGAGCTGACGAGCACAAGTATGAGCAACACGAGCGAGGACCAGCGCAGAGGCAGGCAACAGCACTGGAAGGGAAGCGAGTTTCACCCGGGTAAATGACATGCTGGCTATAAAACTCCCCGGGGCCCCCCAGCCGCCCGGAGCCCGAGAAGGTGAAGGTTTGAAAGAGGCACTGACCGACCTCGACCCGCGCAACTGTGCCAAGTGGAACAGGCGACAGGGACGACTCTGCACTCACGGCTAGAGCTCACCGAGATAAACCAACCTGGTCCGAGGCAAACGACACATGACAACAGCGAGAACAATGCGATCGCTGGAGCGGAGCCAGCGCCTACCTACTAAACACACGGCAAAAGAAATACGCCTGGAAAAATCAGAGTACAATAGGTAGTAAAGCCAGCGACTGGATGAAGTGCAGCGACCACGCCAGGGCCTTGTGTTCGAACGCAAAGGTGGCCAGCTCCTCCCCGGGGACACCAGCCGCGGGTAGCGCCTGCCAGCTCCGCTGCCTGCGCTCCTTTCAGCGGCGGATCCACACAGCCAGCCCCTCTTCTGAGCCGGTATCTGGTGCCAGTTCACTAAGGAAACCCATCCCTTCTGTGGAAATACAGAAGACCAGACAGAATCCCTTAAAAAAAAAATTAAAAACAAACAAACAAAGCAAATCAAACTTAATTAGCCTGCACTGGAAGTCTCCAGCATCAGGCTTTGCCTGGTTCTCAGGGAAAAAAGACACCATTTTCTCATTATTTCCAATATAAGTGCTGCCAACAGATACCAGAGCCGCTTTGCAGCTGGGATAGCTCGGAAGAAACCTGTTCTGTGAGCAATAGTGTTTTTAATAATCTTTCCTAATTTCATCAGCTTTGTGAGCCAAAAGAAACAGAATTAAAACCAGAAAGCAAGGGGGAAGGGAGGAAAGGGAGAGAAAACAACATATGGATGCAAGAGGGGCTGTTCTGTAGCAGTTAAAGCCCAGCATGGGAGCCAGGACACCAGTGATCTTCTCACTGGTTTGCACTGTGTGTGTTCCGGGGCACCACGCTTTGCTGTCTCTGTTTCCCTGCTGTGAGTAAATACATAGCATCTCCGGGGGGGCTGCACATTTTCTGAAGCAGTCTTGCTGCCGCTAGAAAGTTTCCACGGGGAGGGGGGGATAGAAGCGACCCAGAAGCTTAAAGAAGTCAAAGTTTTGCAGCAACTGGCTCCCAGCCCGCAGGATCTACATCCGTTTAAGGTGGCCTCTGCTCCCAGGAGTCCGGGTCACAGCAAGGGAAGAGGCTGCCGGCACTGCCGGTGGGACAGCAAAAGACCAGGGACAGCCGGGACAGAGCTACACAGCAGAAGCTGCCCCGGCGGTACCTGGGAGGGAGCACAGGGGCTCTGCCGAGGGGCTGACGTTTGGCTGAAGCACTTTGCTGAAGGCATCTGCTGGGCTCCATCGCCCAGCCCAGGCGAGGAGGCTGCTCGGATAGGATCAGGGCTGGCGCCAGGACGCAGGCGAAAGGGCTCTGCTCAGCCGGATCTCTGGTCTGACAAGCAGATTGAAGACGGAAGAGTCATCAGCGTTGAAGCTGTGCCCAACGTCAGTGCCTTGCAGCTTTAGAGCAGCTCCGAACTGACCCGACACAATGGAAGTTTCACAGGAAACCCTCACGTCAGCAACCAGAGCCGGCTCCCGTGACAGCAGCCTGTTCCTGTACAACAGGAGAGGATTCACCAGCCCAACGACAGCCAGCGTGCAGAGCTGGGACGGTCTCTTGCTCTGCTGCGAGCGGCCCGGTTAGCGCAGCCCAGCTGGCCAGGGGCAGCTGGCCAAGCCCAGGTGATTACTGGCCCTCCTGCCAGCACCGCTCACTGCGGCTCACGACATCCCCCGGCATCTGAAGGCTGTGCATTTCAGAGCACAGCGCAGTCAGCAGCCGTGACAAACTCGCTGGGCCCCCGCAAGCCACATATTTGAGATGAGTGCCCAGCGCGTGGCCACCCTGCTCCAGCTTAGAGCCACCCGGCAGTCGAGGGGCACTGGGGACCTGCGAGCCAGTGCTATAAACAGCCCCCAGTGCCACACAAGAAAGGAAGAGCAGTCTGAAACTGAAGATGAACAAGAACAATATCGAACCCGAACACGCAGCATAACCTAAAGCTGGCTAAAAGTCCCTCTGCCTGACCTAGTTGTCCAGCGACCCAGTTTTGAAGCCACGCAGTACAGCAGGACAGAAACGAGCCCAGTGCATGTTGTGCATTCCTGGCTGGAGCCACTTCCCTGCACTGTCGGGCCTGGCAGGGAACCGAAGCGGATGCTTGCTGGCACGTGGGCCGAGCACAAATCCAAACTTTGCCCTAATCTGGAACTACGAAGCTCTCTGCTCAGACACATTAGGATTTAATGGCAAGGAAGAGCTGGCACAACGTACATCCCGTAACTTCTTTGGAAACGAAACACCAGCAGCGCAGGTCTGGCTGCCGTATCCCCCGTGGCTCCTCCGCCTGGGGTTGCGCACCCAGCGCCCACATGGATGGGAGCTGCACAGCTGTGCGTTAGGGAAATGCGAAGGCAGCAAGGAGAACAGACACTCGGTTTCATGAGATACAGCCTGGGGGCCAGCCACCCTCCCTACTGCGCTCTCCTCACCGCACGGAGCTCCGGCAGCTCTGTCGAGCCCCACGGACCCGACCAGACTGTTCCAAGCGACTGCATTTATAGCCTTGACTCGTGTCAGACCTTCCTGGTCTTTCTGATCATTACCTTGACTTTTCTGGTACAAAATTACACCCCGTGCTCACCTGCGTTACGCGCTGCTCGACGGAGCAGATCTGATTTCAAAAGCCAGCACCAAAACCAAGCGGGATCCAGAGTCCACCCCGCACGGGCGATCCCCGGGCTCAGCCACACACCGTCTCGTGCTCAGCGCTACCGGCAAGGTCTGCAGAGGCAACTCAGCAGCCACAGCATCAGACTCGTGGCCCTGCTCTGCCTGTTCCTTCGCTTCTTCCCATTTTGTTGGCATCTGGCTTGCCTGCATGTACAGAATGAGCCTGCATGGCTTAGTGGTTTTCCCCAGGAATTTCTGCATGCGTTTGAGACATCTACGGGCCCCGAGCTTAAAAACCGCTGGCGCAGAGGAGAGCGCTGGTCTGCAGGCCAGGCCAGTTGCTTCACCTGCCTGACTTCAGTTTCTCCATCGAGAGTAACCGGTGAAGAGCAGCAGATACAACAAACCAGTTCTGCCTGCATGCACACCACCAGTAACCACCAGCTGCCTGGCATGTGCATAATTAACCACCCCGCTAATGACACCATGGAGCAGCAGCCCTCCCTCCCCACCAAAAAAAAAAAAAAAAAAAAAAAATCGATCAGACACTCAGCTAGCCTCAGCTGAAACGTGACTCGGTCACTCCTCTCCGGCATTAATACCCAGGGCCTCTAATTGCTGTTGCACATAGCCAGGAAGCAGACGGCAATTTAAAGTAATTTACGCTCCCCTCGCAGGAAAAGCCAGCGAAGCAATCCTAACAGCACCTCCAGTTTCGGGGAAGAGCCCAGCAAGCCTCCGTGCTCCGCGATACAGCAGCGTTCAAGCAGCGCTGGCTCCGCAGCACGACCTGTGAAACCCCGCGTACGGAGCTGCGCTCCAGGCTCAAAGGGAACAACTACACCAAGGAGCTGGGTTTGATCGACTTACGTGACGCTAACCTTGATTCTTGCTATCTTGATTCTTGCTTACGATCCTTTAAAGGGTTACCACCCACTTCAACATAATTGTTGAGCTAATGTACTTGTTTTGGAACAATGGTGACATGAGTTAATTCATTCCTTCTCCAAACTGTGGGGTGTTTGGTTTTTTTTTTCAGCAGGAACAAAACCCAATGGGTTCAGCATGCTCGCTGCAGTCCCGCCCGCACCTGAAATAATCGATATCCCCCAGGCCTAAAACTTTTCTTAGGCGGAGGTGTTTCTTCAAAGCATTTTAACCAGTTAGCAGAGACTTCAGGAATGACTGACTGTAATCCACAAAGTTTTAGTACATACTATTTTGATTCAAGAGGCCGCAGGCAAAACACATAAAAATATTACTCATTATTTGCTAATTAAAAGCCAAAAGCATCGAGAGTACAAATCTAACAGCTCTTGCCATAAAGATTTTTCCTCCAGTGTTGATCTTCTGCTTGACGTTAGCTCACGTCCAAAGAGCAAAACTTTCCAAAGGGGGGGAAAAAAAAGAAAAAAATCCCTTTTTCTAAAAAGCCTTTCACAAGTCAAAGGAAGCTTTTGCCCAAGTACACACAGGCAAAGAAGATCAAAAGGCAAGCTGGGTTAAACAATCGTTCTCGATTGTATAATAGGAGGAAAACACATCAATCGTGAGGCCCTACCCATGTTCGAGATCCTATTTTGGTAGCTGGTGGAAGGACAAACACCACGCGCTGAAGAGCTCCTATTGCTTAACCCCTGCAGAATCAGGCTTAGAGGGCTTTGCCACCCAGCAAGGCTGTTCCTAATTCTGGGAAACTCTTCAGGATCACTAAAGCCCTGCTGATAGCCCTGGGAACACCTACAGGCATCAATGCCTAACACTGGCAGCGCCTCAAAATCCCACAACATAAAACGACGCTACCGGTACCAAAAAAAGTACAGCCAGCCTGCAGTCTCTCCCAGCTGGGACCCAACAAACTCATCCTGTTTTCTGTACTTTTAATGCGTTGAAAGGATTTAAGTGAAAAGAGGCTGGAGGCAGAAGAGCTTGCCAGGAAAATCGGCCACCTCAAGAAATGAACGGGGAAAAAAAAAAAAAGAAAAAAAATCTTTGGGAAGTTCCTCGAGGTGGCTGCTGAAAGCGGAGCGGCTTCCATCCCCAGTTCCGCAGATGGAGAACTGAAACAGCAGCTCTCTTCCAGAGCCGTGGGACGAGCAGAAGCAACATCCACAGACCAGATCAAACCCCTGCTCCGCTCCGGCCACCCTTACCTTCAGCCCGCAAGGAACATGACAAGATCTCCTGGGTCGCCAAGTCCTTGGCGCTGCGTCAAGTCCTACAGCCCTACGAAATGCATAATCAAGAATCGCAGCTGACTGCAAGCCTCTGCTTCGCAACTGAAAGCGGCTCAGGGAACGCAGTTTGCTGCTGCAGGTTGCTAAGCCACGGCAACGACTTCTGGGGGAACAAAAATAAAAAACAAAATCACACATTGTTTCAGGAATACCAAGGTCCTGCTCTTTATTAAGACATTCGGACAGGGTGGCCTGACCTGGAGCTGCTGAGCTGCCCACCCAGTTCCTGCCTTTCTGTCCTTTTTTCAGATCAAGCCCTTGCAAAGCTCGGGAATTCAACCTACAGCGCTGTGAAGGGGCTTCGACGCCTCAGACTGCCAAAGGGGCAGAAATAACACGCCAAACCCCACAGATACGCAACAACACGGGGATGACTGGGAGAATACTCGGAGGTCAGCAGCACTTTCGTGTCGGGGAAGGAAACCTCATGGCAGATTTCCACAAGACAGCATTATATTCCTCCAAAACAGAATCACAGAATCACAGAATCACAGAATCACAGAATCACAGAATCACAGAATCACAGAATCACAGAATCACAGAATCACAGAATCACAGAATCACAGAATCACAGAATCAATCACACTTTGGGTTGGAAGGGACCTTTAGAGCCCATCCAGCCCAACCCCTGCAGCGACAGGGACAGCTTTAACCAGACCAGGGTGCTCCAAGCCCCGTCCAACCTGACCTTGAAGGTTTCCAGGGATGGGGCCTCCACCACCTCTCTGGGCAACCCGTTCCAGTGCTTCACCACCCTCATTGTAAAAAATTTCTTCCCTATATCCAGTCTAAATCTATTCTTCTTTAGTTTAAAAATTCCAGCAGGAGGGGGATGCGCTGCTTTACAGGGCTACACCCACGCTTCGCCTCCTGCCCCGGCCGAGCACTCGCCTGCCTTGCAGAGGCTGCGGTACCCCAGCGCAGTGCTGGGGTGAGACCCTGCCCGCACCCCTCCCAGCATACGAGGGCCGTCACCGTCACCGATCGTCCTCAGGAGCGGGGGATACGCTCAGTCCAGGTATGGCAGACAGAACCGCAGCCTCCCAAGCCTCAGGTTCCTACGCCCCAGGTGTATCGGAAGGGAAATGTTCAAGATCCAGGCAGAAACACACGCTTGGGGTTTTGTTCTGCTACGAGCTTAGAATATTTTTCCCACTTGCTGCATTTCAGCACTGCAAAGCCCCTTTATTTTGCTTGAGCTCTGTCTGCAACAGCTCCTGCCTACCAGGAACCCGGGCGGGAACTAAACGAGGTCCTGTGACTTGGGGTACGAGCTCCCACTAAAAACCATTCCAGCCACCGGCTGCCCTTCCCCGCTGTCGCCTGAGCTCTGACACATCCCACAAACCCCAGAGATGACGGAGGAATGCGGCGCAGCTCGCTGCCGCGGCCCGCAGCGCATCTACGGGCAGATGTGGCAAGACCGGAGGAAGACGTTGTCACCGACAGCCCAGAGGCAGGGACCCAGCCCCAGCCTAATTCTGGGGTGCTGCACGTTCCTCATCGGCGACGGCAGAGACACCAGCGGGCTCCGACCGGGACTGGGCCTCGCACGCGTGCCGGGCCCTGCGCCCGTGAGAAGTGGTTTGTCTGGAGAGCGTTCATGGCTACAGACAAGGCAGAGGAGGATGCGAGGGTCTGCGAGGCGGGTGTCCCTTCGTTAGATAAGCGGAACAAGCCACTTGTTAACAGCTGGGCCCATGCCGGAATTACACAGTGCAGCTTTACCCAGCTCTGCCATTTTATTTTCTGGTCCATTTCTTACGGTGTCAAGGCACCAAGAAAATGAAAAGCCTAAATCTGAAGTTAAACTAGTTTATGTTTGGGGTTTTCCCCCCCACCCCAGAAACAGCAGAGGTAAATCACAGCCAGCAAAATGTCTGAATATGCACACTCATAGAATCATCGAATCGTTTAGGTTGGAAAAGACCTTTAAGATCACCCAGTCCAACCATTAACCTACACTACGAAGTCCACACTAAACCAATCAAGGGTGGACTAGACTAAACCATGTCCCAAAGTGCCACTTCTGCCTGTTTTTTGAACGCTTCCAGGGATGGGGACTCCCCCACCTCTCTGGGCAGCCTGTTCCAATGCTTGACCACCCTTTCTGTGAAGAAATTTTTCCTAATATCCAATCTAAACCTCCCCTGGCACAGCTTGAGCCCATTTCCTCTTGTCCTATCGCTAACTACTTGGGAGAAGAGCCCAACACCCCGCATCACTGCTCTGTCAGTAGCCTGTCCCCTCCCAACTCAAACTGCTCCGCCAGAAGTGGAAGCGATGCCTCATCCCAAAGGAAACCACACCGGGCAGTTTGTTTAAACAGGGGCAGATGCGCTGCTCTGGTACCTGCCATAGGAGTGCAGAGCGGGCAGGCAGGAGGATGCCCGGGAGCCACCACCTCCACCAGCAGCAGCACCCCAACGGGTCCCAGCTCCTCAAAAAGGAGGAGAGGGATTCCCAGAAGCCCAGGGCAGAACCTGGGCCCCTTGCTGAAACGGCTCAGCAGCCTGGCCCGCACAGGTCGGCCAAGTCTCCACGCTCCCGGTCAGACCCACCTTCAACTATTGGCACTACTTCTGTGCGAGCGAGTCCAGACCAGCTGCCCCACGGAAATCGTAACGCGAGAAGACCAAAAAGCTTTTTGCCTTTGCTCTAAAGCATTTGGATGCGAGGGATCTCTTTAGACTTGGTGAATAATCCCATCCTCACAGCAGGACAGCACGGATCCTATTCCGTAAGAAGTGTTTCCTGTTTTCTGCTGCGAGGAGCCCACACAAGCTGCGAAGCCCCAGCAGTTGGCCGGTCACCAAGCCGACCGATCAGCGAGAAAACACAGGCAGAGACCGCTGAGCAGCGCAACTCGCGGCTCGCTTTTACCTTGAGCTCTGTTTGAAGTTCGCTTTGCATTGCCTCCGGCTGTCTCCGCAGCCTTTTGGGATGCCTTTCCAGAACCTCCAGATTCATCAGTGGGTTTCGTTAAACAAAGCACTTTCCCTGCAAGTCACAGGGAACCTCGCTCTTTCGAGCACGCTCTGGGAATTCCAGTGTCTGCTCTTCTTCTAGAGCACCAGGTGAAACAAGAGATCCAGAAATCAGGCAGGGGCAGTTTTTAAGCCAGTTTGGCAGGATTTATTCTAAACCTCTGAAATTTAAGGAAGATCTTGCTATTTCCCTGCAGACACTCATTTACAACAAAGGTTCTTTAACGGCTTTAGAGCAAGAGCCGTGTCCTGCACTGTGAACCTGCACAGACCTGCGAACAGCAGGCTGTGATCTCTAAAGGGTGATCTAGGAGGATCTGCCAGGGGAGAGATCAGGCAGCAACAAGCTGCAAGAACAGCCGTACGTGCTGCACTGTCAGCTGCAACGGGGTGGGGGGGGGGGGACACGCTGTCAAGACATAGAGATCTTTCTTGTTAGCAGAGCAAAACCAACGTTTTCAGATAAATATGACTTCGAAGTTATCGGCAGCAGCCGACTGAAAGCCATGAAAGCATACATACAGCAACACCCTGTAAAGCTGCTGACGTAACTCTAACTGTTCATGTGTCGGAGGCTCCACGTGCGTGGAGGAAGGATTTAAAACTCATCCCCTGTGCACAGATGGAGAAAGTTTTGAGAGGTACTCGATTTACCTTCCGTGGCAGAATTCCTCCCTAAGTAGAAAAGAGGCTGGGCTGGGCTGGGTTTACTCTTTTCAGGGAGACGCTCCCAATGGCCCATCTTTTCCCCTTCCTCTTCTACAGTTTAAAGTGTCATTCTTCGAGGGCCAAGAGCCGCTGCCAGGCAGGAGTCATAAGGTCAGACAGGATAGATCTAGTCACAGGGGAAAAAAGAAAAGGAAGGAAAAATGAGCATGGTAAAAAAAAAAAAACCCAGGGTGGAAGGCTGTGCCCTGCCCTTCACTCCCCTCTCGGTGCAGATGAAGACACCTCTCTTCCTCCACACAGGAACCCAGGCCTTCAGCCCCACAGAAGAGAAACCTGCATTTCCCAAAGACCCTTTGCAATGCTCCTAAAAAGCGGAAGAACCTGTGCAGAAACCACTAAGCACCTGCAACATGAGCCCCGTACGCCTCCGACGCAGACACGCGTTCCTGGGGACGAGGGTCTGAAGTTGGCACGAGAACAGAGAACCAGCAGCGCATCTCAGACCGCTCCTTACCTTATCTTCCAACGATATAAAAAATTATTCTGCCTTGCTTTTTTTTTTTTTTAAATGGCAAGAATAAGGGCCCCTCTGGAGCCCCAGCCGCTCTCGGAGAGCCCTCGCGCATCCCAGCCTCCCCGACGGGCTGAACACAACCGAGCCGGCGATTGAAACATCGGTTGCCTCCCCATGGCACTTTGCTTCAGAAATTCCAGCCCTTGGCCAGAACTCCACTTGCCTCAAACCCCCACCTCACTTGGACGGGAGAAAAGCCGGGACGAGAGGCGTTTTCCAGCAGGATCGCTGCACTGCAGGAACGCACCATGTGCGGGGAAAGAAACATTTGCCCAGTAGGTAAAGTCTTAGCTTTTCAGTTACGCAATCCTGCTAAAAATAGTTTCCCCAAATGCCACCTTAAGATCTTCTGACACAAATCCAAGTTTTTCTTGCAACTCCTCTGCTCGCTCTAGCGTTGCAAAAATTGACAGCAGGGAAGCCTGAATCGGGAAAAACTGCTTTGGTTTTATCTGCTGGTCTCAGCAACAAGGATAAAACCAGCTCAGAAACATCTCTGATGTTAGCACCGCGCGGAGCCATGCACGATGACCGGCCCCTGAAGTCACCACGAGCAGCTTTATTACTGTTATAACAAAAAAGTTTATCTGACACTGTTGCGTTTTTGGACATTTTTACGTTTATCGCTTAAAAACGTATTAAAAAAAGACTAAGGCCCATCCCATAAGATGAGATACCGCCGAGCTGAGGTGCTTACAGTCGAGAGGAGCAGCAGCACGCGGCCTGCTTTGCGAAACTTCCTCGCAAATAAACCCTTACCCCAGTTAATTACCGACTTCCCTCTACCTCCTGCCCTCCCCAGACAGACAGACGGGCTTTGCGATGTGCTCCGAAGGTCAGGCCGCCGACAGCAGGGAAGCTGCGGGCGTTCCCTGCGAGTGACGGGCGCTCTCCTTTCACGGCGGCTGCGTGCGGGGGGCTCCTCGCCCGGGAGCACCCCAGCCCTGCTGGGGGCCGGGACGGCCCCAATCCTCCCTGCACCACAGCAGCACCCAGAGGCTGCAAATAATTTGTCAGCGGAGCAACTTTCAGCCCAATTAAAGTCTTTCCTTCAAAAGCTACTCGAAGAGGAATCGCCGGTGAAGTCCAGGCGTATTTACGACGCTGAATCACCAGGTAGAATCAGTACCTTCACAGGCCACGGCGGGGTTTTGTTTGGGTTTCTTTTTTCTTTTTTTTTGTTCTTACTCCACCTTTGCAGCCACCATCTAGCAACGCCGAGCCCTGCAAGGGCCTGGGAGCCCACTCGGGCTCCAGCAGCCGGGGGCACAGGTACGGGGCGAGCAGGACACATTACCGGCGAGCAAGGCCAAGAGCTTCTCCCCCCGCACCGAGTCCCAGCCGGGCTGTCAGGGCGGCCCGGAGACCCCGCAGCGCCGGGGGCCGTACCCACCCCCTCCACCGCCTCCCCCACGGCCTCCGTGGGGTTTCACGCCCACCCCGCAACGCGGTGCCCAGCGCCGGCACCCCCCTCCCCGGCCTCCACAGCCCCCGGGAGCCCCGGGCTCCTGCCAGCCCGCCCCCGGCTCCGCAAGCCCCCGGCCGCAGCGGCCCTCGCCGCCCTTCCCCGAAACCCGGGCATCCCCCGGCCCCCGCCTCCCCGCTCCCGCCCCACCGGGGCCGCATCGCCCTCCGGGGGCCTCCCCGCCGCAGGGCCCGGCTCCTTCCCCAGGCCGCTCCGCCCCCCCCGGCCTCACGTACCGCCTTGCCGCCCGGGCCCGGGCCGGCTCCGGGACGCCGCGGGGCTCAGGGGCGGCCGCGGCCTCCACCGCCTCCCCCCGCCCGGCCCCGCCGCTACGCAACCCCCGCCCCGCCGGAAGCTCCGCCCCGCCCCGGGCCGGAAGCGGCGCTCTGGCCGGCGCGCGGCGCGCGGGGCCGGAACTCGCTGGTCGGGGGCGGGGCTCTATGACCCGCGCGGGGCGGGGAGGTGGGCGGGGTTTACCGCTTTGCCACGCCCCCGCCCCTAGTCCCGCCCCCTCCGCGCAGCCATTAGCTGGCGGCGCGGACCATCCTCCGCCCTCCGCACGCTGATTGGCTGCCTGGGGTGGGTGGCCGGCGACTTCCGGGAGTGCCCGCGGCGGCGGCGCTCCGGCAGGTCAGCGCGCGCAGCGGGGCGGGGGGGGCGGGCAGCGCCGGGGGCGGCGGGGCGGGAGGCGTGAGCGCCCCCTGGTGGCGGGGCGGGAGGACGAACCGTCGAGCAGCACCGGGATCGGTCCCGGCCCCGCGCTCCCGTGCCCGGTGGCCCCGCAGCCCGGTGGCCCCGCAGTCCCCGTCCCCGGTAGCCCCGTCCCTGGTGGCCCCGTCCCCGTGGTCCCATCCCCGGTGGCCTCGCAGCCCGGTGGCCCCGTCCCCGTGGTCCCATCCCCCCCGGTGGCCCCGCAGCCCGCATCCCCGGTAGCCCCATCCCCGTGGTCCTGTCCCCAGGTCCCTGCAGCCCGGTGGCCCCGCATCCCCATCCGTGGTAGCCCTGTCCCTGTGGTCCCATCCCTGGTGTCCCTGCAGCCCGGTGGCCCTGCAGCCTTGTGGCCCCGGTAGCCCCGTCCCCGGTAGCCCCGTTCCCGTGGTCCCATCCCCAGTGTCCCCGCAGCCCGGTGGCCCTGCAGTCCCCTTCCTTGGTAGCCCCATCCCTGGTAGCCCCATCCCCGTGGTCCCATCCCCAGTGGCCCTGCAGCCCGGTGGCCCTGCAGTCCCCGTCCCTGGTAGCCCCATCCCCGGTGGCCCCGCAGCCCGGTGGCCCCGCAGTCCCTATCCCTGGTAGTCCCGTCCCTGGTAGCCCCGTCCCCGTGGTCCCATGCCCGGTGGCCCCGCAGCCTGGTGGCCCCGGTAGCCCCATCCCCGTGGGCCCGTCCTGGGGGTGCGGTGGCCGGTGTGTCGTCCGGTCCCCCCCGGTCCGTCTGTCCCCCGTGTCCCCGCGTGGGGCCGGGGGGTGACGGCTGCGTCCGCAGGGCCCCCGCCGGCACCATGAGCACCGAGACGCTGGTGAAGGACGTCAAACCAGGGCTGAAGAACCTCAACCTCATCTTCATCGTGCTGGAGACCGGTGGGTGCGATGGCGGCGGGGGCCGGGGTCCCTGCGGCCCCCCCTGACCCCTTCCCGCCCGCAGGCCGGGTGACGAAGACAAAGGACGGGCACGAGGTGCGGACGTGCAAGGTGGCCGACAAAACAGGCAGCATCAACATCTCGGTGTGGGACGATGTGGGGAACCTCATCCAGCCCGGGGACATCATCCGCCTCACCAAGGGGTAGGTGGGGGGCACCCCGGGGACCCCCGGCCCCTCTTGGGGTCCCCCCCGCCCCCGCCCCGGGCCTGACGCCCCCAGCCTTCCCCCCGCCAGGTACGCGTCCGTCTTCAAGGGCTGCCTGACGCTCTACACCGGGCGCGGAGGCGACCTGCAGAAGATCGGCGAGTAAGGCCGGGGCCGGGGCGGGGGGCAGGATCCCGCTGGGAAGGGGCGATTTGGGGGGGCGCGGGGGGTCCAGGGTGCAACATGGGGGGGACCCCACCACCCCCGCTTTGCCGGCAGGTTCTGCATGGTCTACTCCGAGGTGCCCAACTTCAGCGAGCCCAACCCCGAGTACGTGGCGCAGCAGTCGCAGAGCAAAGGGGTGAGTTTGGGGGGCGGGGGGGGGGGGGGGGACAGGGGTCCAGGCTGGCACCCCTGGCCCCCCAAAACGCGGCCGCCCCGGCTCTGCGGCACACGGGGCGTCTCCCTCTCCTCCGCAGGCCCAAAACGAGAGCGCGAGTCCGGCTGCTTCGCAGAGCAGCCAGGGCCCCCCCGCAGCACCCCCAGGTAAGGGCGTGCAGCCCCCTCCCCACCCTGAGGTGCACGGGCCCCCCCCTGCTCCGGTGCCACCCTCCCCCCGGCTCGGGGGTGCCCCCGGCCTCGCCTCACCCCCCCCGCCCCGTTCTCTGCTCCGCTTGCAGCCCCCGACAGCCAGAACGGGAACGGGCTAAGCCCGGGGGGCCCCGCGCACCCCCCCAGCGCCCCCGCGCACCCCCCGAGCGGCCGCATCACCCGCAGCCAGCCCGGCCACCCCGGCCCCGCCGCCGGCCCCGTCAGCAACGGCAAGGAGACGCGGAGGAGCAGCAAGAGATAATGGGCCGGGACCCCCACCGCCCGGCCCCTCTCCCTCCGACCCCCAGCACGGGCTGGGGGGGGTCCCCGGCCCCCCGGCTCCTGCCCCCGGCCCTGAGCAGCCCCCCAGGGCGAGGAGGGGGCCGGCCGGGCCCCGCTGCCCCCCGGGGAGGGTGGGGGTACCCTGGGGCCCCCCATCTTGGGCCGGCCGGGCTCGGGGCTGGCGGGCACGACAGGGCTGAGCCACGTGGCCGCTGCCCGACTGCCCCCGGGGGCCGGGGGTCCGCAGACCCCTCACTCCGTGCCCCCCGCGCCCAGCCACCACCGCCTGCCCTCGTCTGCACCGAGGCAGGCGGCCAGGACCCGTCGGGGCGGGTGTTAATAAAGGTTGACCTCCTGCCCACGCCCTGCCTGCTCCCTGCCCGCCGCCCTGGCCCTGTGGCGGGGGGCCCGGACCCCCCTCGCCCTTTAAGGCCCTCCCCGCACGGCCCCTCCCGGCGCCGGAGCCGGCTGGGAGCAGTGCCTGGGTGACCCTTGGCCCCCCCGGTTCGGGCGCAGCAGACGCCGCCGCGGCACGGGGACGGGGACGGGGGCCGGTCAGCGGCGGCGTCCCCCGGCCCCCGCGATCGGCGCGGGCCCAGGTGAGCCCCTGGAGGGGACGCGGCGGGGGTCCAGGGGGGTGATGCCGGCACCCGGCGGGACGGGGTCCCACAAATGGGCACCGCGAGACCCGCCGCGGCGGGAGAGGCTCGGCCCTGGTGAACATGGAGGCACCCGTGGGACCTCGTGCCGTGGCGGGGATGACAGCTGGGCACCAGCTCCTGGAGTCACGGGATTTTTCCCGGCCCCCACGGCATCGGCGAGTCCCACGTGGAGGGGGAGGACGGGCCCCACGGCCATCCCACCCGCGGTTTGGCGTTTCCCATCACCGCGAGGGCCGTTCCCACGGCCCCGGCAGTGAGGTGGGTGCTGGGGGTGGGGGGCACACGGCCGCGCCAGGCGGGGCTGCGGTGGGTGCGTCGGGGGGGTGCCGGCGCCCTGCCGAGGGGGTGCCGCTGGCGTTATCTCCCCGCTCGGTGAAACATTAACTGCGACACAAAAGCTGCCCCGGTTGCAAAACCTCCCCTCAAGGACGAGCGTCACCGTGTCCCCCCCGGCATTGTCCCCCCCCACACGCCGTCGCCCACCCTGGGGTGCCCGGCCCCGCGGGGGGCACGGGGACAGCGCTTGCCCTGCCCGGCCCCGTTCCCCGGTGGGTGTCCCTGAAGCCAGGCGCAGGGCCGCGTGTCCCCGGGCCGTGACCCTGATGCCGCCTGTTGCTTTCCAGCCGTCCCTGCGGACAGACGGACGGACGGGCGGCGAGAGGGTGCGTACCCGGGGGGGACCCCCGTGTTCGGGGGGGGGGGAGGGCTGTGCCCCACGGCGTCGGGGACGCCGCAGCTCCCGCCACCCTCACGCCAGCGTCCCCCTCTCCCCCCCCGCCAGCTCCGCCGGGGACCCCCCACCCTCCAGCACCCGCAGGATCGGGCCCCATGGGCCCCCGCGGGCTCCTCCTGGGCGTCCTGGGGCTGCTGGCTCTGGGGAGCGCGGGGGCTGGCGAGGGGCCGCTGCCCGAGGACGCGACGCAGGAGCACGGCTACTACCTGCAGCAGCTTTTCGGGCAGTACGGGGCCAACGGGACGCTGCCCTTCGAGGGGCTGGCGCGGCTGCTGGGCAGCCTGGGGCTGGGCCGGGTGCAGGTGGTGCAGATCCAGCACGAGGAGCTGGGCCACGGCCACGTCAGCCACCTCGACCTGCTGGAGGTGCAGGAGGAGAAGCACCGGCACTGGCACCCTGTCTGGGAGCACGGCGGGGACCCGGCACCCACCGCCCCGGCGCCCACCCGCACCCCCAGGTACCCGGGCAGCCCCTTCGCCCGCTCCCGGGGGACCGTGTCCCGCTCCCGGCGCGATGGCGAGCGGGGGGCTCACCCGCGCTCGCCTCCCCCAGCCCGCGGCCCTCCCAGCCAAAAAGCTGGACGACGCCAGCGCCCGCCGAGCCCCCCGGTGCCGGGGCCACCCATGGGAGCCGTGGGGCCCCCCCCGCACCCCCGGCGGGACCAGCCCGGCCTGAGCCTGCTGGGGAGGGTGCTGGGCTTGGAGCACTCCGGCACTGACCACCCGCACGACGACGTGAGTGGGATCGGGGTGGGGTCCATGCCATTCCCGCTCCGCCACCGCACACTGGGACCCCCCCGGGGAGCCCCGGCTGCTCTGCGGGACCCGGGACCCCCCCGCCCAGCACCGCTCACGGCCGCACCCCCGCAGTGCCTCAACGTCACCCAACTGCTGGTGAATTTTGGGCTGGACTCGGTGTCCCAGCTGACGCCGGAGCAGTTCACCCTCCTCTGCCCGGCCCTGCTCTACCAGATCGACAGCCGCGTCTGCATCCAGCACAGCGATGAGGTGACGCTGCCTCCCCCGGGGGGGGCCCTGTGGCCAGGTAACCCCAACCCGGGGCCCCTCCCTGGCCCCCCAGCCCCAGGTCACCCGTCCCCAGGTTCCCTGCCCCTGCAGCCCCATCCCCAGGCACCCCGGCATCCCGTCCCCGTGTCCCCTGGCTCTGCAGCCCCGTCCCCGGCTCCTCCATCGCCTGGTCCCGTGGCCACTCTCCCTGCACGCCGAGCCCCTGGGCCCCCATCAGCTGGGTCCTGCGGACCCTGTCGCTGCATCCTCATCCCTGGCTCCTCCATCGTCAGCTCTCCGGAGGGATGAAGCTCTCCCTGTCCCTCCATCGCCATCCCTGGAGCCCTCCAGCGCCCGGTCCCCCATGTCCCCAGTCCCTGCCACCCCCTCCCTGCATCCACCGTTCCTGCATCCCCGAGTGGCCCCTCCCGCGTCCCCCATCGCCAGGTCCCCATCATAGTCCCGGTCCTGGGCGGGGGTCCCCATCCCTCCATCCCCAAGGACCCCCCACCCCTGGGTCCTGCACCCTCCAGCCCCAGCCGTGCCGGTCTCACCCGCCCCGCAGCGCTGGGCTGGGGGCTGCTGGCCGTCGCCTTCGTCAGCCTGCCCTCTGCCCTGGCCGTCATCCTCCTCCCGCTGCTGAGCCGCAGCTGCTTCCGCTCGCTGCTGGCCTTCCTGGTGGCACTGGCCGTGGGGACGCTCTGCGGGGACGCCCTGCTGCACCTCTGGCCCCACGTACGTACCCCCGCCCCGGCGAGCCGCCGGCGGCTCGAGGCACCTGGGGGGGACCGGGGTGTCCGGGTCCCCTCAGCCCCCGGCGTCACCCGTGCCCAGGCCCAGGGGATGCACCAGGAGACGCCGGGGGCCGAGGTGCTGCAGGGGCTGGCGGTGCTGGGGGGCATCTACCTGCTCTTCCTGGTGGAGCTGCTCCTGGGGATGCTGCGGCGGAGCCGGGAGGCCAGGGTGAGAGCCGTGGGCGTCGGGGAGGGCGTGGGGGCTGCCACCAGGTCCGGCTTCGCACCCAACGCCTCCGTCTTCCCCAGGGACGCTCCCCCGGAGAGACCCCCGACGTGGCCGTGGGGGTCCTGGCACCGTCACAAGGAGGTAAGGACCCCCCCCCTCACACCCCACGGTGCCCGCAGCCCCTGGCGCTGGCACCCACCCTGCGTCTCCGCCACCGCAGGGGCCGAGCTGCGACACTTGACGGCACCAGAGCCAGAGCTGGAGCTCAAGCCCTATGGATGCTCGCCCCACAGCCACTCGCCCCACGACCACTCGCCCCACGGACACTCGCCCCACGGACACTCGTCCCATGGACACTCCCACGGCCCCGCGCTGCCCGCCAGCCCCGGGGCCGCTGACGTTGTCTGGATGGTGGTGCTGGGGGACGGGATCCACAACCTGACGGACGGGCTGGCCATCGGTGAGGGGCGCGGGGAGGCGGAGGGACGAGGGGGGCAAGGGGGGACAAGGGGGTGCACGTTGCATCGGGGCGGGGGGTCCGTGCAGGTCCGGGGCGAAGGAGCCTCTTCCCGCAGGTGCCGCCTTCTCCCACAGCCTCGCCAGCGGCCTCAGCACCGCGCTGGCCGTGCTCTGCCACGAGCTGCCCCACGAGCTGGGTAGGTGCCCGGCCCCCCTGCCCCAGCCCTGGCACCCACCGTGGGCCCCCCGCCGCCACCCACCCTCCATCTTGCCGCAGGCGACCTGGCGGTGCTGCTGCGGGCGGGCACGGCCCCCCGCACCGTCCTGCTCCTCAACCTGCTCTCGGCCCTGCTCTCCTGCCTGGGGGCGGCGGCGGGGGCGGCCGTGGGGCAGAGCGCGTCCCACCTCACCCCCTGGCTCCTCACCGCCACCGCCGGCGTCTTCCTCTACGTGGCCTTGGCTGACATGGTAAGGGGGCGGCCGGGGCCGGCGGCCGGGGCCGTGGGGCTGGGTCTCGCGCCAGCCCCGCTGAGCCCCCCCGCTCTGCCCCAGCTCCCCGAGGCGCTGCGGGGCACCGAGGGTCCCGGCGAGGGCGGCTGGGGCCGCTTCCTCCTGCAGAACGCGGGGTTCCTGCTGGGCGGCGGCATCATGCTGGGCATCGCCCTGGCCGAGGGACACGTCCGCGCCTGGCTACAACCCTGAGCCGCCCCGGGGCTCGGCCCTGCTCGGCCCCGCTGCCGACCGGAGCGGGGAACCGTGGCCAGAGCCAGCGGCGGCCAAGCCGCAAGGATGGCAGGACGGCGGGAGACCCAAACGTGCCCCCAGGACCGGACTTTCTCCCCTCCTCAAGAGACCCCAGCACCATCCGCCGTCCCCGGGAGCCCCCCCGTCGCTGCAGGGAGGGGACCTGGGGTCTCCTCGCCACCCCACGGCCCCTCCCGGGGCACCCCGTGCTCCCCGGGGCGGCAGGGCAGCGGGCGCTGGCGTGCCCGGCTCCAGGGACGAGGTTGAGCGCGTTTCCCCTTCCCACTCCCCCTGGAGCAGCCGTGAGCGGAGGAAGGACGACAGGACATAGAAGCAATAGCATTTTAATAAACATAATTGATTCAAAGCCACAATATGAATAACAGGACTTGGTCGCAGCTTACATTGTATAAAATAGATCAAGTCTGAATGCTTTTTTCTTTTTTTTTTTTTTTCCTTTTTATTTTTTTTTTTTTAATTTCTTTTTAGTTCCTTTTCCCCCCCACCCACCCTCCCTCCCCGAAGGTGATGCAGGATTTCTGAAAATACATATATGGAACATCCGAGACAAAAGTAACCGCTCACTAGGCTCAGGCGGGGGTAAGGAGGAGGCGGAGAGGGTAGCGTCTGCGCTGCGGGGACGGATGGCTTGTTGGGCTGATTTCCTTCTTCTCCTATGTTACCGCCTGACATTCATTCGCTCCCTAGAACCGCGAGGGGCTTCGCGTTTCCCTCGCAATGCCACGAAGGGATTTTGGTTTCGCTCGCTCCCATTTCCTCTACCCAGAGACAAGTGTTTCGCCGGTCGGGACTGATTTCGGGGCTCTCTGGGGCGCCTGCTCTCAGGAGAAGGGCGAGAAACCAGCAAGCTCAGGGGGGACATGGCTCAGTTTGCCCACCAAGGCACCCGGCACCTCGAGGCCGTCGCGACGGCCCCGGGGAGATTTCATACTTTTTTTTTTTTTTTTTTTTTTTTCTCTCTATTTTTAAATTGCACATCAAAACTCTACTCTACTTGTGGCGGGTCTCCACGGGGCAGGTGTGCGGGGGGCGAGGGGCCGGGGGAGCCCCCGGACCCCCGGGAGCGGAGCCCACCTCGCCCCAGCGCCCGGCCGGCCCCGCGCTTGTGCTTTGAACCAGTGGTTGAAGGAAGAAGCACCTACAGAGGGGAGGGAGACGCCTGAACTGGCGAGGCGGCCGCACCGCGATCCGCACCGTGGGCACGGCGGGACGGAGCGCGAGACCCTGCCTTTGCCGGCTCGGGGATGGGGCCGGTGCCGACGGCGCTGGCGGCGGGGACGCCGGGGCACGGGCCCCTCGCGCCTCTCCCCGCCTGCCCAAGTGCAAAGGCATCCATGTTAAAGGTCCCCAGCAAGAACGACTGCCAATTAAGGCCCTGCCGCTGACGAACAACAGCACGGCCGCGTGCTGGTTTTTTCCTCAGCGGCTTCCACGTCTCAGTGCACCGGAGGCGAACGAAGCCGGGGAGTTAAAAGTGAAAAATACCTTCGGAGGAGACGAAGCAGCTGCTACACATGGACGCGCGGGGCCGGCGCACGGGGGGCTCGCTCCGGGCCGCTCTCCCCCCTCGACCCACCCCGTGCTGGGAGAGGGACGCTTGCCCGTTGCAGGCAGAAGGCGGGCAGAGCCCGGCCGTTCCTGCCCTCGCTCGGCCACGCTGGCGACACGCGCCGCCGTCTCGGTGCGGCGCCGCGGCTGCGGGTCCGAGAGGCGCGGAAGCGTTTCCCCAGGTCTGTGCCCCAGCCTGGTTATTGCCAGAGGTAGGTGTGAACAGTGCAGAGAAGACACAAATTAAAGCAGCTCTTCGTTATCTCACCACCCCACAAACGAGCCTAAGGAGGCTCTCCCGTCCCGCGCCGGCTCTTCCCACGGCACGGAAAGCTGGCCCAGCCCGGCGCGGGGCAAACGGGGGGGGATCGGGGCACCCTGTGCCTGGGCTGGCCTTGCAGCGGGGCACCCATAAAGCGTGGGGGCTCAGGGTGCCCCGAGCAGACGGAGCTGGGAGAGGAACCGCCTCGGGCCCTTTCCGCAGGGAACGCCGCTCTCCGCTCCCTGCAAAGGTCTGAAAAAGCCAAAAAAACAGCGCCAGGGACTGGGGTGTCCAAGACCCCGGGAGCGTCCGAGGCTCCGGGGTCTGGCCAGCCCCGGGGACGGTCACACCACAGGCGGGCGATGTCCCCGCAGCCGCCCCGGCCCGGCGGGGAGCGAGGGTGGGCTTCGGACCCCGCAAGGCGAACCGGGTGCCCATCGCCTCGGGGATGGCCGGGGAGCGGCTCTGCCGAGCGCCGGCGCCCGCTGCCCCGCGTTTGGCACGGCTGCAGCTGGACAGGGAGACGCCCGAGACCCCTCCCCGTCCCACCGCCGTCCCCCGCGCCGGGACGAGCGACGGGCAGCAGAGCCACCACCGCCTCCCGGGGCAGCACCAGAACACCGAAACACGGTCCGAGAGATGTTCAGAGCTGCCAAACCCGGACCGGCCAGCGGGACGGCCCCAAAGGCTGCGGGTCGCCCGGCACGAGAGCCGGCCACAGCGGGGAGAGGGGCCGAGCCCTTCGTTACCAACCTGTGCTTCCCTGATGCAGGACGGGTGAGAAATGAAGCAAATCTCCGTAAACTCCCTTCCACGCGTTATCAAGGAGGAAAAGGGGAAGGGAAGAACCTACCAAATGACTTTAGAAGGGCTCTGAAAGGCTGCTTAGAAGACTCGGAAATCGTTAAAGCTAAGAGAGCGCCTTCTGAGACGGACCACTCGCGTGCCCGCGGACGTACGGACCTGCGCGCCTAACGCCTACGCTGCCGAGCCCAGGGAGGGCGAGGAACGCCGGGCACCGGGAGCCAGGCGGTCGCTGGCCGGCAGCGCCGCGTCCTCCCCGCAAACACGCGCCGTTTCTTCACGCCCGGCCCTGCCCAAACGCCAGCTCGTGGCTCGCTGCTCCGAGCTCACGCCTAAATCCTGGCCCGTGATGGAATCCGGCCTGACGCCCGCAGCGTTTAACAAGATTTCCTGCACACCAACCGGTTTGGAAAGAGCGGGGAAGCGTCGCGAAGCCCGGCCGTAGCCTCTGCCGCGGGTCTGGCAGCTCCCCGCCCCGTCCCTGCTCCGCCGCGCCGGGATGGAGTTGGAGATCCGCGGGCCCGAAGCCAGCTCTCGTGGCTCCCGCTGCTGGGGACGGGAGCCTCGGCGGGTTTGGGACGCGCAGGAGACGGAACACAGGCTGACGGGAAAAACCGAGGGCTCAAAAAGGAATTCAGGTCTGTTGGAGGAGGAGGAGGAAACGCGCGTCACGATTTCAGTGCAATTTTCAAGCCCGCGCTGCAAAAAAACGCCGCGGCTTCAGGACACGTGTGGCCACCAGCAGCGGGGCGGCATGGCCGCTGCGGGGCAGCGGCTGGAGGGACGGGCACGGATGCAACCCCGGGCGAGGGCCTGCGTGCTGGAGGGCTGAAATTCCGGCTCAATCCTCCCGCAAGACCGGCTGGGCTGCAGGTTTTGCTCTCAGCCTTCCTCTGCCCACCCCACCTCCTGTCCCCGCAGCCGGAGCCGGACGCTGGTAAGGTGGGCTAAGGGGTGCGCGACAGGGGACGCGAGAGCTTTTTGGGGTACAGAAGGACAAGGAGCGGCTCCGAGCACCGTTCCCCTCGCCCCCAGCCCACCTCCAGCACGCCGGGGGGGGGACACTGAAGAAAGCAGCCGTTTTGGTTAGTACCTTCAAGTAGGAAAAGCGTTCTCAAGTCCAGCACTCACGACAGGCTCTGGGTTTGTCTTAACGCCCTCCGAGCTCCCCGCACCGCGGCTCCCGGCGCGTCGGGACCCTCCGCGCGTCACCCACTACGTCACCTTTGATTTTCCTTTCGGTCAAAACCCGCGCCCCCAGGCATCTCGCAGGCGGGAGCCGGGCGGCACGGCCCCTCCGCGCCCGCCCTCCCGAACTGGCCACAATTCCCTTAGTGCAAAATTCAGGAAGGGAACGACGCTGCCGGCATCGAGGCGCCCCAACACCACCCACCCGACGGGAGCCCTCGCCCCATTCCGCAGCGGGGCTGGGACCCCTCGCGCCTCCGGCCCCGCTCCCCGGCCTCTCCTTCCCCAAAGGGCAGCCACCGCGTTTTAGCCGACTCGGACTAACTCGACCAGCGGACTCCATCCACGTCCTTCGCTCGGCAGGGCTCGCTCCCGGGGTGAGGAAGCTGGCGGCAGCTCTGCGGGCAGACGGGCAGCACGCCGGGGCTCCGAGGACCGACGACCCCTGGAAACTAAGTGCAGAGCACCAAAGAAACGGCAGTTTTGGTCAAGCCGCGAGGAATTCGCTCCCTACGGCCTCAGGAGAAAAAAAAAAAAAAAAAAAAAAGAAAGAAAAAGAAAGGACAGGAGGAAGGAGCAGGTGCACAAGGCAGCAGCCACCCGCCCTCCGCAGCTAAAGGAGAAACGCCGGCGGGACCGAGAGCTGCGGGATGCGCAGCACGGGACGCTCGGCACCGCGGATCTCCCAAACATCACACCCACGGTCACGCACCGTGGCTCAGCTAGAGGTTTCCATGCATTTACTTTATTATTTTCAAGTTGACGAACAATATCGATACGACTGGGTCGAGTAAGGCTATTTTCCTTTTTTTTTTTTTTTTTTTTTCCTTTTTTTCCCTCCTTCTCCCCTGCACGGGAAGCTCAGACAACGCCCAGACACACGGACCCGCACGCGAACCGCTTGCACACACACGCACGCCAGAAGACCGAGACACAGAAGAGGAAGAGTCGTTTATACCTGACTGGTGATGAGGTCTGTCCTATCTTATTCAAAGAAATGTTTATGTGCATAATATACAGAGGTGCAGCATTTACACATAGGATATTGTAAAGACACAGAGCTTGCTACAGATGCCTTCGAGTCCTTCGAGACGCATCCCCCCCTTCCCCACCCTGCCCCTCGGGGGCTCCGACTCCATCCCGTTCCAGCCTCGCGCCGCAGCTCCGAGGATTTTGGTCGAACTAAAGAGCCGCGACGCGGAGAGCCGCCGCTCCCCCTCCGCGAGCTCCCGGCAGGTCCCTCGCCTCGTGCATACGTTACCCTCCGCCTCCCCGCTCCGAAGCTCCCGCCGATGCTTCGGCCGAGTCTCGGCTTTCTCGGGATTTTTTTTTTTTTTTTTTCTCCTTCCAAACATACCCAGCACTGCTGAGCCCAGAAACATTCAGCCAGGAGAAGAGGTTTGAACAGCTCCTCGTGTCCTTGGAGAAAAACAAAGAAAAGAAGGAAAAAAAAGGAAAGAAAAAGGAAAAAAAAAAAAAAACCAAAACAAACCCCCGAACCAAAGAATCCGCGTGTCCGTGCCAATATCTTGAATGGAAGGGGTTGGTTTTTTTTCCTTTGGTTTCTTACTGAAGGCAAAGGTGAGCGCGGGCTGCACGGGTCCGACCCCGACATTCACGACGGGGGACCCCCAGGTCCCCCCGTTTGTGGCCCCTGCGGCAGGCGGGGGGGGGACGGGGACGCGGGGACCCTCGGGGTGGAGCCGGGAGGGAGCGGGGGCAGCTCCCTGGGCCCATCCCCGCCGCCCCACCGAACAACAGAATAAAAATCAAAGAAAAAGATTGTTTCTTGGGGCTTGGCAGTTTGCTCTCGGTTTTGGCTTTTCACTTGTTTCTCCCTAACACCTCACCCCGCAGCTGGGGGACCCCGGCCGGGCCGCGGTACCTACAGCATCACTCCCACGCTCAAGAGTTGTTTAAAACAAACAAACAGGAAAAAAAAAAAAAAAACCAAAGTTGTTCCTTTTTTTTTTTTTTTTTTTGGAGTTTTTGCTTTGTTTTTTTTTTAGCGCTACTTTTAGATCTGCCGGCGTCCAGCCCCGGGATGTGGCCGGCGGGGCTGGGGACTACTCATCTGCATCTTGCTTTTGGTCGAGGGAGCCCCTCGCTCCGGGAGATGGGGCGGAGGGGGGAGAGGGGATGGGAAGGGGGTGATGGAGGCGAAGGGAGGGGGGAAATATTTTCCTAAAGCAAAAAAAAAAAAAAAAAAAAAAAAAAAGTTTCAACTCGCCTGCAGCCCGGGAACAGCAACAACAAAGAAACACCAACCGGATTCTCATCAGCGTTAGGTTATTTTTTGAATTTCATGAAGTGCCCGTCGAGAATAAAGCCAATCCCAGCCTGCCTGGGCCGCCCTCCGCAAGGACGTTACATTCAGTGTTCGTCAGCAGTTTATATGGCTCAGCGGGGCCGCAGGGCCGGCAGCCCCTTTCTCTAGCAAATGGCAGTGCAAATACACCTTTTGAGTTGAAATGTATTTGTGCTGTTTGTGGGTTTTTTGTTTTTTTTTTCTCTCCTCTCAAAACACAACTTCCCTTTGTTCATTCATTCCCTAGAAACAAACTTTTTTTTTTTTTTTTTAAATTAAAAATGAAAAAATAAAACCAAAGACACTCTCTTATCCCTTCCGCTCTTGCTGCTCTCTATCCCGTGGGATGCTAAAGGGAATCCAGACTCATGCTTTAACAAAAGTGCTTATTACTTGAAGCAAGTGCTTTGGACCAAGGGGCAGAGAGAAACTTCCTTTTTTTTTGGAGGTCGGGGCGGGGATGGGGACGGGTGATCCGGTGCCTGCGTATTCAAAACCAAGAGATTTACGTAGCGTTGAGGGGGAAAGCCGAAAAAGTCGCTGCTTGGTGAGAGCTACGCCAAAGGGCTGCCGGGCGCCGGACGGAACGCTAAGCGGGAATGGTCCAACTTTGGCATAAAGGTCCGCGGGAAGGAAGATTTGGGGGAAGCCCCCGTCCGCCACCCCGCGAGGGGCTGGGGAGGGAGCAGGCAGGGCAGCGGAAGTTTCCCTCCATCCCTCTTTACAATGCACTAGGGAAACCATCACAAATCTCGTTTAGCAAAATAATGCATTATTACCAAACACTTTGATTATTACTTAAATTGTCAAGCTGTGCTGTCAAATGTATACAATACAGCGTTAAAGGAGAACAAGACTGGTACCTGCACGAAAACTGGCCGCACGTCCCCCTTCCCACCCCGTGTTTCCTCCCATGTGCTCCCAGACCATGGATGCGCTGCTGAAACCTCATTTCCCTCCATCATTATTATTATTATTATTATTATTTTTAATAAGACACAAAGGGGAGGGGAGAAAAAGATCCTCGCTAAGAGCAAAGAACGCACATATATAAAGCACGGTGCTGCAGAGAAGAAATGGAGAAGCCCTTACAGAGATCACATTGATTGTCTCGTCATAGTTTTAGTCGTCATGTTGAGCAGAAGGTAACACGTCGTAGCACGGAAACAAGGCCAAAAGACCAGTTTTCTTCTCTAAACAAACTGAAAACCACAATAATACTCCAAAAAATAAGGGGGGGGGGGGGGTGTGAAGGAAAAGCAGCATTCTCCGTGTGCTCTGAAGAACGCTCTCACCCTGGCTACAGGAAAAAGCCACGTTCAAGTGAAACGGTGCTGGAGTCCCGTCCCCCATCAGCAACGCTAAAGCCACACGGCATCGAGGAGCGGCGCACGAGAGGCACGGCCGCATCCCTCCCGCGACGGGCACGGGACGGCCCCCGGCTCTGCCGGTGCCTCCGAGCTTTCCCCAAGGAGAGCCGGAGCATCGCTCACCAGGACGGAGCCCTCGCCCCTGGCCGGCTCAGCCCCTTCCGTGTGCCTGAAAAAGTACTTTAGCCCTTGAAGACGACAGCTCAGGACTTTGGACGCGTTTTCCTGCCCCGCGGGGAGGGCCAGCAGCGAGAAAAAGAGATAAAGTGATGCCTAAATTCCTCCCAGAAAGGGAAAGAGCTGCAAGAGGCAAGTGCGGACTCGACAGCAATGTAAACAAGTCTCTTTTTCCAGTTCTCCTCTGTAGAATACTGAAAAGGATCTTCAAAAAGGATCTTTTTATTCAAGTTTCGTGAGTTTATTCTGGTTCCGAACTGAGGTATTCGGTGCAGAAAGGTTAACACTTTCTTTCAAGCTACAGGGTTGGGGGGGGGAGCGGGGACGGGGGGACGCGGCTGACCGGGGACACGATCCTACGCCGGCACCGAAGGAGGGGACGCGACGGCCCAGCAAGCCGCTGCCGCCGCCGTGCCAGGAGCGGGGCGGAGGGGGCTCGCGGTCCGAAAAGGGAAAATCCCTCCGGAGCAGCCAGCAGAGCCCTGCCCGTCAGAAGCGCCCGCTCCCCAGCGCCCAGGGACCGGAGCCCCGCGGGGACCAGGCTGACCACCGCTCCTGCTCCGAGATCTCACCGAGGGCAAATTTCTCGAGTGCTTTGCTGAACAAAGTGCGGGTTGGTGACAGGACGGGGAGACTGAGCTCCGACGGCGAGCCGGTGCCGAGCAAGAGCAACGGGAGGTCCCCAACCCTACTCCCCTCCGGGAAAAAAAACTCCTACGTGAAACGTGAAGAAAAATGTGCTTATCACCCAAAGGCCAAGACTGAAACTTCATATTTGGTTCTAAGAGTTTGGCTTTGGTAAAAGAAAGAAACAGTGCGAGGGGACCCTCCCCGCGGGCGGCCAGCAGCACCCGCGCCCGCCGGGAGCCCTCCCCCGGGAACGGCTGGCTCCAACGCCTGCTCCGCACCACAACCTCGACCTGACAAACGCCACCCTAACAGGAGCCACCTTCATTTAGAAACTATAAAAAAAAAAAAAAAAAAAGAAGAAGAAAAAAGACGTAATACCTTATTTTGGTTACAGAAATGCTTTTTCTCTCTGAAACGCTGGGCGGGAGAGCCGCAGCGCAAGGCTCGCACGGTCCCATCGCGGTCTTGCCGGCAAAGAGGAGGCGAGCGGCCACCGAGGGCTCGGTGGGAGACGGGGATCCTTTTCTCCCCGCTCCCATCCCGGAGGAATCCCACTGGGATGCCCCCGGGGTGGCCATGGGCAGGAGCCTCAGCCCCGGCCCCATGCTCCCCGCTTTCAGCAAGGCTGCGGAGGGAAGGGAGGTCAGGGGAGAAGATGGTTCCCGAAATGCTTGTTGCCCTGTCAGCCCGTTCTCATTCTCTGCATCCCAGTCTTTGGCTTTAAACAGACTCGTGATATGGAGAAAGAGTATTGTTTTTTGCACGTGATACTGTTACAGTAATTCGGAAAGAAAAAAAAAAAAAACAAAAAAACCCAAAACCCACCAAACCCACCAACGGAAAAAAAAAAAACCAAAACCAGTGCAACATTCTCGAATGCTTCAAACCTGCATTATAAATATGATTTCTAAAATTAAAAACAGAAAACCCAAAACAAAAAACAATGATCCCACATACACGCACGCTAATAAACCTGCCAAGATGCTGCATTAGAAAAATAAACACAGACTTACTTAGGGTTGTGAATAAGGACTTTGAAGTGCATTGTTTTTCCTTATTAAAAGGCTAAAATTTCAGATTTTTTTTTTGTTTTTTTGTTGTTTTTTTAAAGGTAAATGCTCATTTCTTTATAAATATCTTTTTTCTTTTTTAAAAAAAAAAAAGCAACACTGACTCTCGCATGGAAACGGCCACGCAAAACAGAGAACGAAAATTCAAAATTCAAAAAAGAATCGTTTCTTAGGATCTGACATTTTGCCAAGGAAAAAAAAAAAAAAAAAAAAAACAACCAACCAACAGAATCCCTAAAGTGCCTGGTGTGGGGAGGGAGGCTCCAGCAGCGCATCCGCAGCCAGCCGACCGCGGGGTTGGGCAGCAGCACCCGTTTTTGCATATAAATGACAGCTGCCAAAAGGATATTTTAGTGTCCCAGGTACAGTAGATCTTGATTCAAGTGTTTGTATTGGAATCGAAGGATGAGCGTGAGGAAAAAAAGTGATTGCGAGAGAGGAGCAGTTACAGTGGCACTTGGCCAGGAGCTAACACCCACCCCAGCGCTTGCACGACCAGCCAATTCCCAAAGGCTCCCACCCCCCATCCCACCAAGAGTTCAGGCTTCCCTGTCCCGGCTGGACGGAGCGAGGGATCGGGGCAGCCCCGGAGGCGAGGCAGGGCGGGGGGCTGGCGCGGGGCACCGGAAAACACCGGAACCGATGTCGACCCACCCCAAAAGTCGGGGGACGAACCCCCTTCCCGTCTGGTGGCACCCGCCTCGTCTCGGCCGGGCGAAGCCCTAAGCCCGCAGCATCCGTCCCCTGCCCTGCCGTCGGCGGGGCGCGAGCACGTGCCGACGGGGAGAGGATCGAGAAGGGGCAGAGGACGGGAACGGCACCGCCAGCTGCTCGTTAAACCAATTAACAGCTTTGGCACCGCGCTGGCAACCCAGCGAGAAGAGGAAGCTCTGAACTCTTGGCCTATCCGGCCACGCTAGAAGGCCTGCCCAGTCTTGTTCTCCTTTAAAGTGCCCTATATTTATAGAATTTCTAAATAAATATAATAAGATATTAGGTCACCCATAGTTTAAGCTACTCCGAGTAACAGCCGTCCAAGCCGATGGCATTGTGCCGGTCCTTGCCGTAGGGGCAGGTGCTGCCGTTGGGCAGGGCCCCGCAGGCGGCGGTTTTGGCTGCGATGCCGCAGTTCTTGAGGAGGTTGAAGCTGAAAGAGCTGATGGCGTCTTTAGGTGGGAAAGGCTTCATGGTGGAGAGGATAAGTGCCAGGCAGTCGGCAACGTCCTTGTTGGGGGCGCATGCCAAGGCTGGGGTATGACCTAAAACAAAGGCGGGGGTGAAGAAGCGCTCCGGACGGGCGCCTGCCCCGTGGAACGCTGAGGGAACTGGGATTGTTCAGCCTGGAGAAGAGGAGGCTGAGGGGAGACCTGATCGCTCTCTACAACTCCCTGAGAGGAGGGTGCAGTGAGGGGGGTGTTGGGCTCTTCTCCCATGTAGTTAGCGATAGAACAAGAGAAAATGGGCTCAAGCTGCGCCAGGCGAGGTTTAGGTTGGAAATTAGGAAAAATTTCTTCATGGAAAGGGTGGTCAAGCATTGGAACAGGCTGCCCAGAGAGGTGGGGGAGTTACCATCCCTGGAAGCGTTCAAAAAACGGGCAGAGGTGGCACTTCAGGACATGGTTTAGTCTAGTCTACCCTTGATTGGTTTAGTGTGGGCTTGGTAGTGTAGGTTAATGGTTGGACTGGATGACCTTAAAGGTCTCTTCCAACCAAAATGATTCTATGATCGGGGCAGTTGTCACCCCTGCATTGAGGGGCCAGGACACCTATTTGTCTTTATCTCAAAAGACCCTGCTTCTGGGCACTGGTAATCCCTGCGATGGCAGCAACCGCTTTGAAGCGTGCCAGGATCAGCAGGAGACAAATAAAAAGCCTCAGAAGCCCTGGCAGCACGGCAGACGCGATGGTATTTTTCGCAACTTCAAGGTATTCCAGCAGAGCAAGAACTCTGCCGGGAGAAAAAGCTGCTGGCCACAGCAACCAGTTTCTGCCAACTTGCAAGTGAGTCAACAGCTTATTGCTGGCTCAGGCTGGGCTGGTTTTGCGCCTGGCTGGAGAGCCAGCCAGCCACCAGAAGATGCACAGGGGGCAAAAGACATATTTCAAACACCTGGGGGACCTGGAAATGCTTTTACAGGGGATCGCAGGGTGCTAACGTCCTCAACCAGGCTGTTCCTGCGATGCCACGAGCTGAGAACGTGCTGCTCGGCCACGGAAAGGATGCGGAAATCCTTCCGATCCTGGCCGAGCACTTCCCCAGGCAGCCCCCGCGCCCCAGGGGCGTCACGCCGAACCCGCCCTGGGCGCCCGCGAGGAACACGCACCTTCTTCATCCACAGCCAGCACAGTGGCACCTCTGCTGAGCAGGGCCTGGACGACGGAGGCCAGCCCGTTCCGAGCTGCGATGTGGAGCGGCCTCGGGGAGAGGGAAAGGCAGCGTTAACCCGGCAGCGGAGCCACCCGCTTTTAACACCTTGTGCTAAAACAAGGGGCCCCTGCGAGCGGCTTTGAGGGCAGACACTTGACCGTTCCTGAGCTTACCTGCTCGCACGCTCACTGCGCGCACCAAGCAGGAGCAGAGCTCCTACCGCCGCCCTTTCGCCAGGGCATCGCCCCCCACCCAGCAAAGCCCCGTTTTTCCAGTTTTTTCCCCACTGGTGCCAGCTGTCCAAATACTCACATTTGCAGAGCACTGTTACTTGCATTGATAAGGCCAAGGTCTTGGGTTTCCCCCAGGATCAACAAGGCACACTTTTCATGACCCTGGAAAGGAGACCAGACTGTTTATAGTGCACGAGCAGGAATGCAGGGGCAGTGGAGGGGACCTGGCGCTGTCCGAGCGGAACGTGATTCCCCGGGATACAGAAACGTTCCCTAAACCCGACTTTCTACAACAGTTCACCACTTTGGCGGGGCCTGAGAAGACAAGCTGCTGTCCCCTCCATCTCTTCTGCAGCATCTCCTTTGCGTGGACACGCTGATCACAAGCCTCCTGCTCCCACCACAACCCAGGAAGCACATTGAGCTCAGAGAGGGCATCCCCAGGAAAAATAGAGAGGGGGTCTGTGCTACAACCTAAGCTGCTCAAAACTGAATCAGGAGCATCCGTACGGGTCAAGACAGGTTAGCAGGCAGGCAGAGCAAGCCCAGGGCACCTCTGCTCTGGTGGGGCAGGAGTAGGTGGCCAACCCCTCTCATGAAGGTGGCAAGGCTGAAGGTGAGGGTGACTGCAATCCCGGCTGTGAGCGGCTGTCTCCCTACCTTGCTGCAGGCCAGGTGAAGAGCTGTGTTCTTGTTGACATCCAGCACAGTTATATTTGCTTTTGCTTGGTACAGCAGGAACTCTGAAACGAGGAGGGACAGCTGCTGTTGAGAAGCAGCGGCATGGAGCCCGGCCGTGTGGGGCAGTGGCCGTGTGCTGAGGGGGCAGCTGTCCCAGCGCGCCTACGAGGAGAGGGACCGGCCGGCTCCCACGGGACCCGGTTACAGACGAGGCACAGGGAGGTTTGCACCCCAGAGTGGGGAAAGCGGGTGCCAGCCACATACCGACTGCTGCAGTGTGCCCGTTCTCAGAAGCCATCATGAGGGGAGTCCTCCCCAGCTTGTCAGTCATGTCCACCTCGGCTTGGTGGCGCAGAAGCAGCTGTAAACCATGGATGTTGTCTGCAAAGGCAGCAGCGTGAAGGGGTGTCCTGGGAAGACGAGAGAGCGGGTAAAGAGGAGGGCACAGCACCCACCCCAGCAAGACTGCCCAGGCCTATGGACACGTTTGGGGACGTCAGAGTCCCTTTGTGCCCTGGGAAGTCGTGTGGAAATCACTGCGGGAGTCAGAGCCACCACCCAGCAGCACTGGGGAGCGGGTGACAGGAGAGGAATGAGTCTGCGCTCACCTTCCTTTGGCATCTCTGCTATTAACAATCTTGGCACCTAATGCTTCCACCAGCATTTCAGCAGTGCCGTCCTGGTTGTTAATTCTGTGGTGGGGACAAGCAGGAAAGTTAGAACAAGATTTAGCAGCATTAGCACATCTGCAGTGGGAGGGAGCAGCACGTTCCTGGGGCTCAGAGGCAAACAGCAGCTGGTCTGGAGTTGTTTAGGGTAAAACACCCATTCACCCTTCTCGGTATTACTCAAGAAAACACAGTACCATGGCAGACAACAGCCTGGCCCATGCCTTTGCTGCTACGGGTCCCAAGGATGCACCAGGCCCATCCCAGGCAGAACGTGGCAATGCCTCCACCTTCCTCATCCCTCCACGGCTGCCCAGGGCAGCACACTCCTTCCTCTGCCAGCTGCAGAGCCAGGGAATCGCCGTCAGCCCCAAACCCCTCTGTGCCCCGTGGGACCCCAGGGATCATCCTCATGCTGCCCCAGACACCTCTGAGGAAGAAGGCTTGGGACAACGTGGAGCCCTTCTCCCACCAGAGCCCATCTCCAGAGCCTCACGGGAAGCCTGGAGATTTCCGGAGATGCTCCATAACCAAAGAGCAGAGATGAGCCATCCAAGAGGGCCGGCAAGGGCTGAACCAGCAGCCCTTGGCAGCTCCATCGAGCTGAATGCCTGCTGGCATGGGGGTCTGGTACATGACAGCCCTGGCCGTGCGGCGCGCAGCCAACGAGGCAGCTGCTTTACTGAGAACCTCCAGCAGTCCAGCAACCACCTCCCTGCCACGAGGGAGCTGGGATGAGTGGGCAGTACCACCCTGAGGAGCTGCTGCCACCCAGGAAAGAGCCCGTGGTAAGAAGGGCAGGGTTCGGAGCTCCTCCACTCAGACCACGCGTCCCCTTCTCCCACATCACCTGGCTGGGAAGAACCCAGGGCAGGTCGCAGGCGCCACTTACACTGCACAGTGCAATGGAGTAAAGGGGTTTCCTTCTAGGTACGCAAATGGATTGTGTTCAAGTAACAATTCAAGACAATCTTCGTGCCCTGTGAGGAGAGAGGGACAGAAATACATCAGTACCCAGCCTGCGGTTCCTCGCCTTCAGAGAGCAAGAAGGGACTGAAGGCCCCTCTGGCTGTCCCCACGTCCAAAGAGCCGGAGGCCCCAGAGGCTGCACAGCACCAGCAGCACCGAAGCACCCAAACAAACCCGTTCCCCAGCACAGAGGCAGCGGTTTTGTTTCCCCTCTGGCAGCAAAGCTGCTGCAGTTCAGGAGGTTTCTAATTCCACACCATCTCCTGAAGGACTTTACAGCCACATTGCTCGCTTCCCTTTGAAATGCTGAGACATCCCTTCCTGTTGCCGTATCAGTCCCACCACTCCCTGCAGCCAGGGTGACGGCCAAGGAATCCTATAAATCCAGCAGTCCTGGAGGAAGCAGCCTCAGCTGTTCTATAATAGCTGTTTTCATATTTCATTCCTTTTTTAAGGAGCTTGGCAGGGGGAGAAAAACTCCCTGCCTCTCTCGCAGATTTGTGCAGTCCCTTCCACCAGACTGAACTCGCTGCTGGGCTGACAGCTCCCAAAGCAGTTGGGGACAGAGGGATAGCCTGGCTCTGCCTGGTTCCCTCCTCCCCATCAACAGCCAGAGCAGAGCAGAGGAGGGCAGGGGTGCAGCCCAGGTCCTTACCACTGTATGAAGCCCAGTGCATCGGTGAGTAACCGCTGTAGTCCACCACAGAGTCCAGAGGGTCAGTAGAGAGGGCTGCCTGCAGCAGGGTCCTCAGGATTTCTAAGTGCCCGCATGCCGACGCAAAGTGGATCGGGGTCCGGCCTTTGAAATCCCGACACAGAACAAAGGCATCGTGGTCCAGCAGGGCAGCCAGGCAGTCCTCACAGCCCGTCACAGCCTGTGGCCGGGAAAGAGGACCAGGAGGTCAGATCTCACCCTTCAATCATTTCACAACAGAGCTACGCCCTTCTTCCACAGCTTCCTTCTCAAATGCTGCATCTCAGGAAGGGAAAATGGGCTCTTTCACCGAGGGCTTTTGCAAAAAAAGAAACCACCTGCTTGTTCTGGAAGCAGCCTCTGCTCAGGAGGACAAGCAGGAGCTGCAGGGCTCCAGGCCCGCCCCGGTCCCAGGGACGCACTCACCCCTCGGTGCAGGGCGGTCCGTCCCCTCTTGTCCGCTGCATCGGCTGTGGATCCCTTCTCCAGCAGGAGGTGGACACAGTCAACGTGGCCGTTCATGATCGCCAGCATCAGTGGGGTTCTGCAGGGCGGGGGGAAGAGGCAGCAGAGAGGAGAGCGGGCTCGGAAATCAGCTGCGTTCAAGCACTGCCCTCTCTCCCCCGTCCCAGCCACCCTGCAAGGGGCCTGACCCTGTGCCACGCAAGATCCCAAGAGAAACATCCGGACAAACTCACTGGCCGTGGATGTCCATGACATCGGTGATGTCTGCCCGCTCCCCGCTGTCTATCAGGAGGTGCAGGGAATCAGTGTTCCCGTTGGCAGCTGGAGACAACACACGAGGAAAGGAGGAGTCACACACACACACGTACCGATGCGTCCCCTCCTTCCAGCCGCCGCCGCAAACCAAAGGAAGGGGCTTGGGCCCAGCAGCCAGGCACACGTGGCCGAGCAAATTCGTTATGTGGTTGCTAGGCTACAGGATTGATGAGCACGTGCGCAGGCCGAGCTGAAGGCACGTGCGCGCAGAAGCTGCTGGCGTCTTCTCTCCCACCCGCTGCTGAGCCACTTGGACCCGCAGCTTCTGCTGGCACATCACAGCAGGCTGCGCTGGCCCCATCCTGCCTCTAAGCATCGTCCTAAACCACAGCCCCTTCCCTCTCCCCAAACAGCAGCCGGGTGGAAAAGCATCCTCGGCAGCGGCGGCACCGACGGCTGGAAGGGCTCTGGGCACACTCCCTCACCACCCCCAGCCCCGTCCGCCCTCCGTCACCTGCAGCATGGAGAGGGGTCCACTTCCTCTTCCTCTCCTTCACCAGAGCGGACGCGCCGTGGCTGGTGAGCACCTCCACGCACTCCGTGGAGCCTCTCTCCGTGGCGAGGTACAGTGCCGTCCGTCCCTTGTGGTCCCGCACGTCGAGGTTCACGAGGGTTTCGGCAAGTGTCTTTAGGGCTTCACAGTGACCATTATAGGCCTGAGGACAAAGCAGACCATGTTAAAGCAGTGCCTGGAGAGGCTGCACCCAGAAGTCCCTCCCCAGGACAATTCCTGCTCCCTGGGTCCCTCCAGCCAGATGAGCCCGGCCATTGCCTCTCGTTTGCACCCCGGTCCCATGCAAAGCCTGCGCCCACGCCTGGCCCTGCCCACACGCAGACAAGGGAGGTGGCTCCAAACAGCAGCAACCAAAAAGCCCTGGAGAGAGCACGGAGTTTAACATACAGATCAAAGGGACTTTGACCGACGGTCTATGGGGAAAGCCGCTCCCCAGCCACCGGTGCTTTTCCTCCTTTGCCCCGCTCAGCACCCACAGCTGCAGGGGCCCAGCCCGCGCTGCCCAGGAGCGGGCACCTCTCCAGGGCTCAGCGTGAAGCCCGCACGGAGCCAAGCGCCCTCCGCAACCCCGGGGCTGGGCCAGCTGTACTTACAGCTAAGTGCAAAGGGCTGACTGGAATGGTGCTTTCCACATCCTCCAGGCAGTTAAAAGACATTTCCAGGAGCTGCAAACAGCAACAAGACAAAACCATAACTGACCCTGGACTCACGGAGGCTTTGACGGACACTCTGTCCACCAGCAGGCTGCAGAGGGGTTAGAAAACCTGCTCATCTGCTTCAGAATGATCTGAATTTCAGGAAGGGACCTTCCTTAACCTGGCTTTGGGCCCTGCACAGACAGGCACATCAAGTCCCTGCTATCCAGAAGCTCATATGATCCAGAATACTCATATGATTTCCTATACCCACGTGGCTGCAAGCTTACCCTGCAACAATGCAGGCATTTCAGACAGTTACAAGGCACTTTCTGTACTGCAAAAGCTCTTCCTTGGCACAGGTCTCCAGGCTTTCTTTTAAAAGCCCAACCTTGCTCTATTGCCAGGGATTTAAACAAGACATCCGTATGCCACCCTGTGCCGGGTAACAAAGCTCCTTTCTCTCGGGCATCTCACTCAGGCCCAGGTCTTTCCTCTGTGGCATTCCTCACACGACAGCTCCCCAAGAGTCCCCATGCTTTTTAATCAAACCCACCTCCCTTCCTCCTGGGCAAACCCTGACGCCGTAGTGCCTACAACACATGCAGTCCTTTAGCCACACCTGGACACCGTAGGGCCCGACACGTTCCTTAGGGGGGACCTCCCCCCGTCTCCTGGCAGCACGGGGGGTTTTCTCCGGCTCACTCACCAGTTCGAGGTTCTGCCTGTTGCCGTACGCAGCTGCATAGTGGACAGCGGTATATCCCTGCTTGTCCCGGAGGGATGGGTCAGCACCATTATCCAGCAAGAACTCTAAACAACTGCAGTGAGCAAGAGAAAGGGAAGATGAAGAGAAAGGGGAGATCGGAGAGGCAGAGCTTTGCAGGGACCCCCCCCCCCAGCTTTGATCCCATAGCAGATGCTGTACTAATCCCCTCAAGATGCGGAGCGCACGCAAAGCCCACTGGAAGCAAGGACCAGGAAGCGATGGCCAGGTTTGCCTCGAGAATCATATCAGCCGATGTTTCCTCCAAGGCATCACTGCTCACTTCGGCGTAAGCAGAAGCAAGCTATTTCTAGCGACTGCATGCAGGGGTCCAGGGAAGGGGTAAACAACAAACAACTGCCAGATGGGGCTGGGGTGCGGACTCACAAGAATGCCTCCTTCAGCCTGGACTCCTTCAGTGGCTCCTCATCAGTGTCATGGCTGTTTCCTGAATGAGTCTCTGCTCTGAAAGGTCACAGAGCTGCATCAGTTTGCTGATTACCCCCCGCTCCTACCCACGCTCCTCAAAGCGCTCCCCTCTTCGCAAACCACCGAGCGCCAGCCGCAGGGAGGTGGCCAGGGAACAGCAGAGCATCACCGCCCAGCAGCGTGCCATCGTCCCCAGCCCCAGCAGCGAGGAGCGCGCGCCCCCCATGATGCTCACCTCCTGTACGTGTCCGAAGCAGCAGCATAGTGTAAGGGGGTACAGCCTTTACAGTCAGCCTCGTTAATACTGGCTCCTGCTGTGACCAGCGTCACCGTACACTGATAGCTGCCGTTGGCAGCTGCGTAGTGCAGTGGAGTCCTGGGAAGGGGGAAAGGACAAGGGGGCTTAGCAGCACTGCCTGTCACAGACGGAGAAAGTTGCCCAGCAGCAAGGCAGGACGCAGGGAGCGAGCTGCACCCTGCTCTGGCTCAAGGGTTTGGGTTAGCAGCTCCTTCTGAAGAGCCAGAGCTGCACCCCTTGGGGTGAGAGGGGGTGAAGGAAGCGGATTTAGACACCAAATGCAGCAAAGGTGTTAGGAACATCCCAACCCAAACCCAGGCTCATGGGCTCCAGCTGGTTTAGGGCTGGCGGAATCACCCTTGCTCCCTTGCAAGGCCCACAGCACACCCACCTTCCAAATTTATCTCTCCTCCTCAAGTCAGCACCGCTGCTCAACAGCAAATTAAGACATTCAACGTTCCTACAAGGAGGGAGGGAGACGAGTTAGACACAGACCAGAAGGGACCACGGCAGGAACACAAACTCCTCCTAGTTGCAGACAAGACAGCTACGCTTCTCACCCACACAGCCTGGACGTGCCGAAGCTCAATTTAGTTTGTCATCTTTGGGCAGCGTAAGAGCCGCAGCCGTGGCTGGAAGCTGCATACACAAAGCTCTTCCCTGCTCTCCAGTGAAATAACCCTTCATGCTTCCTGCCTTACCGGCGCTATCGTGCGCTGCATGGAGCTCTCAAACAACCAGGCAATTACAGAAAGACATTAGCTATGGCATTAGTGCAGCTGACGCACTGGATTTTATGCTACAAAAAAGATCTAGGATTTCTGGCTTCTGCGTCAGTGCATTGTCCCCACCGCTCAGGCAGGGTGACAGCGCTGCGATGCCGAAGGACGGCTCCGTGACTGGCTCTCAAGCATCGTACAGACATAACAGAAACAAGGTCCTTGACGGGACCCTACACCTCTGCCATATCGCTGCAGCCACGTTCGCTCTCGACGCGTCGCGTGAAATCAAACTCCCTGGCAAACAATACGAGGCATTTACACAGCCAGCTAAATCCCTGCTGCTTTTCAGGCATCAGCTTGTGAGCCCATCACGAACCCCCAGCCAAGGAAGCATTTTAGCCCCATTTTAAAGATGGGTAAACAGCCATGGAGGGGAGCGACTGGGATGAGTCACAGAGTCAGCAGCAGAACAGGGCCAAAAGGTTTCCATTTTCATTCCTGCTCTGAACACAGGTCTCCCTTCTGTCTCTGAGCTGGGAACGGCACCCAGGGGTCCGACTCCCAGTCCTGACCAAAGCGCTGCACTGGGCTGCCCACGCTGCAGCTCACGGGTGGGTGGGAGGGTTACGGTTTGGGCTGGGGGCAGGCAGCGACCTTCCCGCACGCAACGTGGGACCAGCGCCCCATGCACAGCTCACCCTCCAGAAGCAGCAGCGTGGAGGCAAGTCCTCCCGAGGTTGTCAGGCGTGTTGATATCGAAGCCTGCAGACAGCACGTGCTCGTTGCTCAGCGAGGAGACGATACTGTACAACTGACCTGGGATGGCAGGAGGGGCAGGGAGTCAGGGAGGTGCTCGAGGCTCCCCCGACTGCCCCCGCCGCAGGAGGGGCAGCCCAGCCACTCACCTGAGGAAAGTAGCTTACGACAACAGTCTGAAAATCCAAAGAGAACAGCTAAGTGCAGAGGGAACATGTCGTGGATCCCACGCCTGCCAGGAGACAAGAAAGGAGTCAGACCGGACCATTCCTGCATCCTCCAGCCCAGGGCAGGGAAAGGGAGGAAGAGTCCTTCCTTACCTTGCAGTGTCAGCACCATTCGTCATCAAAGTACTAATTAGCAGCTCGTGGCCATATCTAGCAGCAACGTGGAGGGGGGTATTGCCGTATTTGTCAGCACAGTCAATCTCACTGCCTAGAAAGGAAAAGCCAAGTGTTTTGCCAGCGGGTCTCTGCCTTCCAGTCCCGAGCAGCCCAGACTGTTCCGACGGCCACGTCCCCATCTCAGGGACATGGCTAACAACTCGAGTCCATTCAGCATCGTGCAGGAGGAGAGCTGTACACTGCTCTCTGAGCTGAGAGCCCACTCGTATCCTGCAAACCCAGGGCATTAGGTCTCTCCCTCTCGCCCCAGGATGGGATGCGTTCAGCCCCGGAGGTCTCCGGCTGAACTCCTGGGGTGTCTGCCAGCCTGCAGCCGTCTTACAAGAATATTGTCTTTCAGGCTGGACGTGGCAGTTCTTTGGCCACGGCAGCTCTGACCTGGCTGGAATTTCAGTCCCCTGGTCTGCACTTCGCTGCCCTTGAGGGCACGTATGCTCCCTGCCACCCCCGAGCAGCACAGGGCCGCTGGCAACAGCCCCAGGAGCAGAGAGTGAATTTGAGTGATAATTGTAGAGCTCTTAAACCCTCCAAGCAAACACACAGGGAGGTCCGGGAGGCAGGTGCTGAGAAGCACAAGAGAAGGCTGGGGTAAGCCAGGGCTGGAGGAAGAAGCTACTCACCGTTCTGAATGAGGATCTGCGAACGCGTGAACCGTCCGTGAATGGCAGCCATGTGCAAAGGGCTCTTCCCTTCCTTACTCTGCGGAGAGCAGAAACGCCATCGCATCAGGCTTCCCACCACCCTCCCTGAGCTCCTCCCTCGGGCAGCGGGTCCCCGCTCCCCCCATCCCCAAGCTCAAGCCCTCGGCGCCAGACCTGAAAGTTGACATCGGCCCCGTTATTCACGAGGAGCTCTAGGCACAGGGCCCCATTGGTGGAGACGGCAGCAAAGTGCAGAGGGGTGAAGCCCTTCTCGTTAGGCTGATTGACGTTGGCGCCGTAATTGACCAGCTCGTTGGCCACGGCATCTTGGCCCATGTAACAGGCAATGTGAAGTGCAGTGTTACCGAAGGAATTTGGTTCATCGATCTGTGGGAGCAACAAACCCCAGAGGATTTGGGGATTTAGGAAGAAAAAAAAAAAGGCAGCTGAGAACCAGCGAGGGCTCCTGCCACCACCCAGCACCCTCTCCTACTCCTGTCTCCAGACTGGCCTGCACCCGAGCCCACCCTGCTCATGGCCGCGGGGGTCTTACCTCGACTCCCAGCCTCAGCAGGTGACGCACGACTTCGATCTGGCCGCTGGCTGCCGCAGTGTGCAGCAGGGTGTAGCCCTTCTTGTCCTTACACATCACATCAGCTCCCCGGGCCACCAGCAGCTTCAGAACTTCCAAATGCCCTGTCCGGGAGACAACGGTAAGAGCCAGGGGACCCCGGAAAACAGAGACCTGGGCACAGTGGCCTCTGGGGAGCCCCACCACCCTGAAAGGTGAATCCATCGGCAGCAAGCAACGTGGGAGAAGAATCACGGAATCACAGACTGGTTGAGGTTGGAAGGGACCTATGGAGGTCATCTGGTCCAAACTGCGCAGGACCGTGCCCAGACAGCTTTTGGATATCTCCAAGGGTGGAGACTCCACCACCTCTCTGGGCAACCTGTACCAGTGCTCAGTCACCCTCACAGCAAAAAAAGTGTTTCCTGATGTTCAGAGGGAACCTCCTGTGTTTCAGTTTGTGCTGTTGCCTCTGGTCCTGTCAGAAGGCACCACTGGAAAGAGCCTGGCTCCATCTTCTTTACACCTTCCTTCAAGTATTTATATATATTAAGAAGATCCCCCTGCACCTTCTGTTCTCTAGGCAGAACAGTCCTAGCTGTCTCAGCCTTTCCTCATAGGAGAGATGCTTTGTTCAGAAACCGGAACGATGCTCGTGGGGAAAACCTACCTAGGAAAGCTGCCCAGTGGATGGGCTGGCGGTCCTTCTTGTCGCAAGTACTCAGGCTGGCCCCTTTGTTCAACAGCAGGTTCACCATCTAGATGGGGAGAAGCAGTGAGAGAGGCAAGGCTGCCATTCCTCCCTGCTTGCGCAGGCACAGGCGCCTTCGGCACCTGCAAAGCCCAGACCCAGGAAGGGGGACGTACGTGGGACCCCCTGCGCCCAAACCCTCCTCGCCCACCTCAAGGTGGCCGCTGTGCACGGCGTGGTGCAGCGCCGTGCGGCCCGTGCGGTCCGCGACATTGACAGTGCTCAGCAGGGGGATGATGGCCTCCACGCACTTGGTGGCCCGGTTGGCAGCGGCGACGTGCAGAGGCGTTTGCCAATACTTGTCGCGGGCATTGACGTCTGCCGAGTGCTTCAGGAGGAGGTGAAGTGCCTTCTAGCAGGAGCAGAGGAAAGCAGAGCTCTAACCCAACCTGCTGGAGCCCGCAGAAGCCCTCCAGCCAGGCAGGGGAAGCTGCAGCTCAGTCCACCTCATGCTTTCAGCACACACAGGGCTGCCCAGATCCACACCAGCCTACAGCCCCGAGAGCCAGAGCGGCCCTTGCGGGGCTGAGCTGAAACTGCACTGCGTGCTCACAAGTACGGCTTCCCCCAACTCTGTCAAAGGAAAGGACTTAGAATCATAGAAACATCGAATCGTTTAGGTTGGAAAAGCCTTTTAAGATCATCCAGTCCAACCATTAACCCAACACTGCCAAGTCCACACTAAACCAATTAAGGGCAGAGTAGCAATTTCATGTTTCCTGGCTTGGTGGCTGGATTATTTTTTAATGAAAGTAAAACTAGGAATCATTAAGGTTGGAAAGGAGCTCTAAGATCATCAGTCCAACCATCAACCCAACACCCCCATGCCCACTAAACCATGTCCCAAAGTGCCACCTCTGCCCGTTTTTTGAACCCCTCCAGGGATGGGGACTCCCCCACCTCTCTGGGCAGCCTGTTCCAATGCTTGGACACTCCTGTGAAGAAATTTTTCCTAATATCCAATCTAAACCTCCCCTGGCACAGCTTGAGGCCATTTCCTCTCATCCTATCGCTTGTTACTTGGGAGAAGAGACCGACTCCCACCTCACCACAACCTCCTTTCAGGTAGTTGTAGCTTGTTTGCTTTCATGTCCCCAGTGACATGTGAAGCCCAAGTATGGCCGTGTTTCAGCACATTATCACAGGGAAAGGGTGAGAGAAGTAAAGACAGCATGAGAGACACTCCAAGAATGAGCAGGGAGAAGGAATCTTCCCTACACAAATCCTCCAGCCCTCACCTGGGCTGCTCCAGCTCCTTCCAGGCTGGAGCTCAGTGTGTGGGACCTGAATGAGCCGGGCTCATCCCACCCGATGGCAGCTGTGAAATGGGGGTACTGGCATGGGAGAAATACCTCCGAGCCACGTGATTTAACTGTAACTGAGTGTTCATCCATGACTCACAAGGTGCGAAGCGCCTGGGGGATGACAAATGTGACCCACTGACCTATATTTGATAATTATTTCCCCCTTTCGCTGGTAGAGGCTGTTTGCTGCAACCCCACGTTTTCCTTGCTACGATTTACAGGCTACCTGCTTCCACGCAGCCCCGGGGCAGCGCTTCCAACAATCCCAGCCCCCGGCTCACTGCTTTGCTCTTTTCTCCCAGGGCTAGCTGATACCACTCCCGGTGGGAGAAGCACATGAAACGGCCACGCAGTATCATAGAATCATAGAATCGTTTAGGTTGGAAAAGACCTTTAAGATCATCCAGTCCAACCATTAACCTCACATTACCAAGTCCACAATAAACCAATCAAGGGTAGACTAGACTAAACCATGTCCCAAAGTGCCACCTCTGCCCGTTTTTTGAATGCTTCCAGGGATGGTAACTCCCTCACCTCTCTGGGCAGCCTGTTCCAATGCTTGACTACTCTTTCCGTGAAGAAATTTTTCCTAATATCCAATCTAAACCTCGCCTGGCGCAGCTTGAGCCCATTTCCTCTTGTCCTAAGTACATAAATCCAGCAATCCTAGAGAGCAGGCTCTAGGCAGGACAAGCTGTGAAGCACACAGGCATTTCGGGAAGCCTCCTCGCAGGAGCTGGGCATGCAGGGCACTGGCAGAGCCCTGTGCCAAGCAGCCCAGGGAAGAATAGAATGAAGGAGGCGACCCTCCAGCACATCTGAGCCGAGGCAGAGAAGCAAACGAGCGTGCTCAAATTCAGCACTTCAGACCTGACAGCGAAACAGTCTCTGCTTGCTGAGCTCCCGTACTTTAGCAACCCGCAGTAACTGTCCACACATGTTCACAGCAAATGCCTTCAGTAGAGGTTTACACTAATGTGTTTCATCCCGTGTCTGCTGCCGATTAAGAGAATTCATGCAACCAGTCGATATGTGGTAACTTGCCCTGCATGTCAGAGTCAGGGCTTCTGATCCCCTGGCTCCAGCCAACATGACCACAGAATTTCTTGCTCTCCAGCAACAAAAAACAGGACAAAGTTAAGTGGGATGAAGTTAAGCCCACAAAAGCTAAACGTGAGGAAATCTTTCCAATAAAATCCACTGGAATCGGCTCCCGAGGGAAAGGGTAAGAGCCCCATCATCCTTCAAAGAAATGTAATGCTGGATTAGACAAAGCCCTGGGGAAAGAGGGAAAGGCAGGGAAGAGGATGTTGTGGGGAAAACCGATGTGCTAACTCCTGAAGGATGGAGAGAAGGGAATCAAGGAGATCTTTTTTCCAGCTCTCATTTTCAGCCTCTGAATTATGCGTTCATCCCCTCTCCACTCTAACGAGAACACCCACCTCAGCCAAAACCAGGCAAGATGGAGGAGATGCACGGTCCCCCCCTCCCATCGGTGCCACCACCCCCATGCAAGGAGCAGAGGGAACCAGAGGGAACCTACCTCGTTACGAGAAGCCGCAGCGCGGTGTAACGGAGTGAGCCAAACAGTGTCCTTTGCATTAACATTAGCACCTGAGGAAGAACAAAAGAAGGGGTCAGGGGACAGAGAGGTGACCGGCTGCCCCACGCCAGGGTCCCAGGACAGGTCTGCAGCCACCTCTGAGGCACCCGCCGGGCAAGAGCACCAGTTCTGCTGCAAGAGGGGACCTTGCACTGAGCTTTAGGTGAGGACAAACTCCGTGAACTGGAAGAGGAACAAGCTACGCCCCTTGGGAGACTGTGCCGGTGCACTGCAAAGGACACAGCAAGGCAGAGACTGAAGAGACTACACCTCCCAGAGTGCCGGCTTCTCCACTGAGCCAAAAAAAACCACCACAGGACCCAGCGAGCAGTTCTGCTCCTTACTTTAAAACAAGGCCACTTGAGTCAAAAAAACAGAGCATTTCACGTTGTGAGCCGTGGTCGCTGTGAGCTGCATCTCCATATCAGAAAGGAAAGGTGACAGATTACTGCCATCCCAGCTCCAGACCTGCACTAGGCACTTAGGTCCCACGACCCCTGAAGCCCCTGCCTTTCTTTGCTGCTGAGAACTCAACACGCAGGCATGAAAAAAACCTCCACGCGGCACGTAAGGGCATCCCGTGCTCTGCAGATGGAGCTGAACATCCCCAATCCTGTTTAAAAGCCCTCAGCAAAAGATTTTCCCCCCCGTCTCTCCTTGTGAGGGTCACGTAGGATCGGGCCAGCCTCGGGGTTCCCCCACACCACCAGCAAGCAGCTGCAAAGCCCACGGTGCCCCGCGGCGCTGCACCGGTGAACGGCGGACGAGGAGACTCCCCTGTCTGCACCGCATGGGCACGGGACCCAAGGATAGGGCTGAGTGTCTCTGGAGGGAAACAAAGGGCTTTACGCCAAGTAACACAAGCCAAAACTGAGCAAAATCCCCTGGTTTTTTAGCTGATGCCTCTCCATGAGCAAGTGAAACTCTGCTCCCCTGAGCATCCTGCCGTTGAAGGCGTCTCCGAGGCGTGCAACCCCACTGCACCCTCCTCCAGTACCTCCTTCTAACATCTTGTACACATCCCCCTCCTGGCTTGGTTTCCACCTCTGCTATTTCAGTTCCAAGACACTTCTCTGTCTGAACAAACCTCTTAGGATTATGGCAAGGTTTCCTAATCTTCCCCTGGCTGCAACCCCACTGGCTTAAGCATGAGCACACGGGTGCTTGGAGGGCGACCAAAAACTGTTGCTCTGCACCCCTAAGACCAGAAAGATGCCTTAAAGGCAGCACCAGTGCTCGAGCCAAGCGCCCCGAGCCTTGGCCCTTACCTGACAGGATTAGGAGCTCGAGGATTGCAACATCTCCTATGTAGGCAGCAGCATGAAGCGGCGTTCGTCTTTCTTGGTCCTGAGCAGGGATGTAAGAAACAAAAACCGTCTGTGAGCTTTGAGGGCAGGGAGATCTCTCACAGCACAATCCCTCCTCCGCTCCAGCCTGCCCCAACACCCCTATAAGCATGTGCAGCATCTCGGGACACGGGACAGGGAGAAAACTGCTTAAAGCCAGCACCCTCCTGCGACGCTGCAGGGGTGCGCAGCCCTTCCGGAGCTCCTCGGGTGCTGGGGTGTAGCCGGTGGCCAGAGCCAAGGGTACCTGGGCCAGAACCCCAGCACGAGACGGCGAGGCCGTGTGAGCCCCGGCCACTCATTTCACAACCCCGCTGGCTCCCCGGAGACCAACCTGACCTGCCTCTGGTGCTACTGGCCTTAATGAACATCTGCAAAGCACTCTGCGATCCGAGATGAAAGCCTGGCTGCGCTCTGACAGTGCACAGGCCGTCCCATTCTGCACACTTTTATCCTCTCAGCCAACAATAAAAACCACGCAGAATTACAGACAGCTCTGAAACCAGACTCAGACCTGCCGGCTGCTGAAGGGCAGGAAGGTGCAGAAACCCTTCTCTGATCTTAGATTGGATTAGCCGAAGAAAAAATACCTTTCACTTCTGTTTACTCAGGGCCGGGCCCTGGGTAACCTCTGCCTCCAGGCATTTGGTTCAGGCTTTCCTTGGTGAACATGCCACATGCTAAAGCCAGGAAGCAAACAAGCAGAAAGCCAGACAAGCACAATTCATTTCAAGCCCCAGATTTTGTATTTGGGGCGCGGGAAAAAAATTTAATTCCTTGTCATTAGGTTAAAAACTGTTTGTAAAATGGTGGTGGTTTCATTTTTTTTGGTAACAACTTGTGCTGGCACAACCAGGCAGGAGGATGTGAAAGCGAAACCCAGCTGGCAGGTCACTGAACAAGCAACAACATTTCTAAACCTGCACACAAAAAGGAAATTAAGTGTTAACAATTGTGGTTTTATTCCTTCAGCAGCTGCGCGAGAGCTCAGCAAAACAATCCCAACCCTCTCTCCTGACAAGAGAGGACGAAGAGCTGCTGGGTCCCCAGCCGAACCAGTCACGGAAAAAAATCCCCACGCTATCTCCATGTAACAAGCTACAATCCGATGGAATTGTTAGTCCTGCTGGCACATGGGCACCAGCGCGGGGCCGTCCTCACCTTCCCGGGACACTGGCCAGCGGCCGCAGCGGCTGCCCTTGACCTCAGGGTTTAACATCACAAGGATCGGGTGTGCAACGGCACCGGCTCCGCAGGCTGGGTCGGGCGAACGCCCTGACCAAGCGCCCAGCGAAACAAACAGGAGCGTGCCAAAAAGCCGGCAGCTGCCCGCCGCGCAGCTGGGAGCGGCGCAGACCAGGGCCCCAGTTAACGCCGCAGCTCAGAGCAGAGCAAGACAGTGAACCAGAACAGGCTGCTCTTGCCCAGAGCTCACAACTTAGCCCGGCTTTTGGGCTGAGAGCGCGGTAATTGCTGACCCGGCACTGGTCCAACTGTGCCACCATGTCAGGGGGACCCGGGCCGGTGCAGTCAGGGCTGGCCAACCTGCCAGCCTGCGTCGCAGCAGGCTGCGTTTCTTATCTGCACATCTGCCGCTGATTTGTTAGCAGGAAGCTCGTAAACCAGATGAAGGGAAGGCACGCTGACAAGTCAGATGGGAACGCTCACAGGCAGGTTTCACCCCTTCCCTCGCCGGAGCCTGGTCCCCACGCGAGGACAAACCAGACCGGGGCTACCAAGGGCTGCTCCCCAGGAGCCAGCCTGGCCACTCGCGGACCCGGAAGGATGTCAAACGGCGGCCGCCTCTCCCGGCCTCCCTGCCTGCTCCAGAACGAGCATCAAAACCACCCTCTGCCATCAGGCTTAAGAGGAGCGTGGCGGAAACCCCTCCTAACACTTGTGAGGTGAACCCAGCTTTGCTGAGCAGCTCAAAACCTCCCTCCCCCCTGGGGAACAACCTTCTCACAAGGCAGACCTGCTGCGTCCACACCAAACTATTTTGGGTCGCCATCCCAAAGGAGAAAAAGGTAAAGTGGCGTGGCAGCAAAGCCAAGCTTCCGTGAAAAGTCCTCCCACACAGCCCACAGCCTCCCGGCGATGCTCTGCACGGCCGAGAGCTTTAGGAGGCTCTCGCCGTCTCCTGGGGAGGGACAGGAGTCCCGGTCTTCCACGCGCCCCATCTTACGGGTGGCAAGATTGAGATAATAGGACAAAGCTGAGCAGCAAATGGTGGCCGAGCCAGGAGCAGAATCCAGAAATCTTTGTCTCAAAACCCCAGCTCTGACCATCCTCGCCAAAAAAAAGCCCCCCCTTGACGGCACCCACATCTCACCCGCTGAGCCTCTGCCCTCCCCTCTGAAGAACCGCACTGCAGGGAAGGAAACGGGGGAGAGCTGGGTGAAGGAAGGGGAGCGCGCACGGCCGGGCAGCACTCACCAATACATTAATGTTCTCCTTCTGATTCAGCAACGACCGCACCTCCTCTATATCGCGGTTGAAGATGGCTTGGACCAGAGGAGGCTACAAAGAAAAAGAGAAGCAAGTCGTGAAGGTGGCACCACGCAGAGGGCGCAGAACCGGCAGCGTGGCGGCACGTCAGAGACTCGCACCACCCTGATTTAGCCAGGACCCCGCTCCGCAAACGAGCCCCCCGCGCCTGCTGCTGCCGGAGCTGAGCCCACCGGCAGCACCCGACAGCTTCCTCGCGTCCGTGGACTCAGCCAGCACCAGGGACCAATTTTCAAGCCAGGAAAGGTGCTTTTCTTGGTTGTTCACTGGTGAACAGACCAAGGAATCATTGGAAAAGCCTCCCCGCTTCCCAAGTCCAAGGAGCAGCGCCGATCACGGCACCGGCAGCCCACCCGCAGAGCCTCCAGCAGCGTGCCCATGCACAGCTTCGCTCTCCACGCACAGCACCCGAATACGGAAGGCAGGTCCAGCACCCACTATCCAAAACTTTAGCCACAGCCAGAAAATCCTCCCTCTGAACTGGCTGAAGTCTCCCGGTACGAGCCAGATCTTTGCAGACAGAGAATCAGGTTTCCCAAGGCACAACTAGGTGATGCCTCACGCTCTCCTGAGGAAGGCTGAGTACTTACTGCTGCTCTCCCATCTTTTGAGAAACACCTACGACGCTACGCTGGCTCTGACGGCACAAAGAGCCTGGCAAAGCCCAGCCCGGCAAAGCCCAGCCCGGCAAAGCCCAGCCCGGCGCTCCTCCTGTTTCCCGCTACCCACATCTCAAAGAAGTTACCTAGCAGACCTCGATAAAAACCGGGAGCAGAGCCCCAGCCCCGGTCACAGCGCCAGCCGGAGCCGCAGGCTGCAGAACCGACAGCCTGAGCTGCCGGAGCGGTTCGTGCGGCGGGGCAGGTCGGTGGGTTAGGTGCTGCCCAACCTCCGGGCATCGCCCGACAACCCTGCACCCCATTTCTTGTTTCGCGGGCCTAAAAACGCCATTTTCACGCAGCAGCAGGCTCTTCGGGGCAGAGGCTGCGGTGCTCTAGGCCCGTTCAGCACTTGGCACCGCACGATCGCTGCCAAAGCCGACGCTTCCCTGCTCCGGCCATCCGAGCCTCTGCTGCTTTTTGCACGGCAAGTCCAGGGTGCTGGCACCCCGAGCGAGCCGCGGCAGCCCCGGCACACCCCTTCCAGCTCTGCCCACACGCCTAAGGCTGGATCTAACAGTCAAAACCGGCGAGCCCCGCTTATCTTGAGCTCTCGGAGGAACGACGGAGCTTCGTTTTCAAGGCAATCCCTTCTTGTCCCTACTGCCCAGCCAACCTCACGCTCATCTGCTCACCCCACCATCAAAGTAAAAGCAGTTAAACACGGGGAACACATCCCGGGTCAGAGGGAACGCGTGAGTCATTCCCCTGGAATGCAGCAGACTCAGCATCACTCGTTAGACATTTAAAAAAAAAAAAAAAAAAGGGTTTTTAAAAAAAAAAAAAGAAAAAAGGGAAAGAATCGCAGACGATAATTATGCCCTGAGCAGTCTTCAGTGGCGCGCGGTTTGCAGCAGTGCTGGGTCTGACACACCCACCCACCATTCACAGGGAAAGCTAAATGTTTTGGTTACCAAAAAAAAAAAAAAAAAAAAAAAAAAGTTCTATTTAAATCACAGATCAATCCCTCATCCTCACCCCTCCCCTCCTTCATCCACCCTGCCAGGCTTTAAACGCTCGCTATATTAACGATACCGCAGGAGCGGGGGATGAGAGGCAGGCGTAAATATTTGGTTTCGAGGGGCCGGCAGCCCCAGTCTCCAAAATCGAGGTGGATAAAGGCGGTTTATGTAAAAACACGCAGGGAAGAGCGGAGGTCCAAGCCAAGGCGACGCTGGGGGTACGGCCATCGAGCCCAAGGAAGCAGGGCCACGAGCGGCAGCGTCCGTGCTGCGGGAGCAGCTCCCAGCCGGGGGAAGGCGACGGGGGGTCCCGGGCGAGACCCCGCGATGGGCAGGGCAGGAGCGGGGCGAGGGACACGCGCCGGCGGCACCAGGGTGGGGGCTGCCTTGAAACCCGGCGTGGGAGATACCCTGCACCCCAGGGGCATCCCCAAAACCCGATGGGGATACCCTGCACCCCAGGGGCATCTTCAAAACCATGCTGGGGACAACCTGCACCCCAAGGCAACCCCAAAACCCGATGGGGACACCCTGCACCCCAAGGCATCTCCAAAACCCAATGGGGATACCCTGCATTCCAGGAGTGTCCCCAAAACCCGATGGGGACACCCTGCACCTCAGGGGCATCCCCAAAACCCGATGGGGACACCCTGTATCCCAGGAGCATCGCCAAAACCCAATGGGGACAACTTGCACCCCAGGGGCATCTCCAAAACCATGCTGGGGACAACCTGCACCCCAAGGCAACCCCAAAACCCGATGGGGATACTCTGCATTCCAGGAGTGTCCCCAAAACCCGATGGGGACACCCTGCACCCCAGGGGCATCTCCAAAACCATGCTGAGGACAACCTGCACCCCAGGCGTGTCCCCAAAACCCGATGGGGACAACCTGCACCCCAAGGCATCTCCAAAAACCGATGGGGATACCCTGCATTCCAGGAGCATCCCCAAAACCCGATGGGGACACCCTGCACCCCAGGGGCATCGCCAAAACCACGCTGAGCACAACCTGCACCCCACAAGCGTCCCCAAAACCATGCTGGGGACACCCTGCACCCCAGGGGCATCGCCAAAACCCGATGGGGACACCCTGCACCCCAGGAGCATCCCCAAAACCATGCTGGGGCAACCTGCACCCCAGAGACATCCCCAAAACCCAATGGGGACACCCTGAACCCCAGGGGCATCCCCAAAACCCGACGGGGACACCTTACACACCAAGAATGTCCCCAAAACCCAATGGGGATGCCTTGCACCCCAGGAATGTCGCCAAAACCCGATGGGGACAACCTGCACCCCAAGGCAACCCCAAAATCCGATGGGGACACCTGGCACCCCAAAGCATCCCCAAAACCCAATGGGGATACCCTGCATTCCAGGAGTGTCCCCAAAGCCCGATGGGGACACCCTGCACCCCAGGGGCATCACCAAAACCATGCTGAGGACACCCTGCACCCCATGAGCATCCCCAAAACCATGCTGGGTGCAACCTGCACCCCAGGAGCATCCCCAAAACCTGATGGGGTCACCCTGCACCCCAGGAATGTCCCCCAAACCCGATGAGGACACCCTGAACCCCAAGAATGTCCCAAAAACCCGATGGGGTCACCCTGCACCCCAGGGGCATCCCCAAACCCGATGGGATCCCCCTGCACCCCAGCATCGTCCCCCAAACCCGACGGGGTCACCCTGCACCCCAGCAACATCCCCCAAACCCCGATGGGGTCACCCTGCACCCCAGGGGCGTCCCCAAAACCCGACGGGGTCACCCTGCACCCCAGGAATGCCCCCAAAACAGTCCTGGGGTCACCCTGCACCCCAAGAATGTCCCCCAAACCCGATGGGATCCCCCTGCACCCCAGGAACGTCCCCAAACCCGATGGGGTCTCCCTGCACCCCAAGAATGTCCCCAAACCCCGACAGGGACACTCTGCACCCCAGGGCCGTCCCCCAAACCCGATGGGATCCCCCTGCACCCCAGGAACGTCCCCAAACCCGACGGGGTCACCCTGCACCCCAAGAATGTCCCCAAAACCCGAGGGGGTCACCCTGCACCCCAGGAATGTCCCCAAAACCCGATGAGATCCCCCTGCACCCCAAGAATGTCTCCAAACCCGATGGGGTCATCCTGCACCCCAGGGCCGTCCCCCAAACCCGAGGGGGGTCACCCTGCACCCCAGGGCCGTCCCCCAAACCCGAGGGGATCCCCCTGCACCCCAGGGCCGTCCCCCAAACCCGAGGGGGGTCACCCTGCACCCCAGGGCCGTCCCCAGCGCCCAGCGGGGCCACCATGGGGGCGGCAGCCGGGGGCGCAGCGGCCCCGGGCCCTGAGCCGGGGCTCCCGTCCCGCCGGGGCAGCGGCTCCCGGGGCGGGGGTCCCCCCCTCGGGGCTCCGCGCTCCCTGCCGCGGGGGGCCCCGTCCCCGGGGTGCTGCCCGTACCGGCCCGGGGGTCCCGCCCCCACCGGGCCCGGCTGCCCGGCTCCCGGGGAGCCCTGCGCCGGGCCGGGACTGCGGCGGGTGGGCGCGGGAGGCCCGGCGGGCCCGAGCGGCGGGGGGGCGGGGGGCCGGGCCGGGCGGCCCCGCGCAGCGGCGGGCCGGGGGCCGCGGCCTGGGGCGGCGGCCGGGCCGGGCCCGGTGGCGGGCGGGCGGCGGCGCGCACTAGGCCGCGCATCCCCGGGCTGGCGTGGCGGCGCGGCCGGGCGCGGCGCGGGGGGCCGGCGGGCGGGCGCGGCGGCGGTACCTGGTCCGTGATGCTGAGAATCCCCATCTCGGGGCCGCCCTCAGCGCCCAGCTCCCGGCATCGGGCTCCGGCCGCGGCGGCTCCGCTCGGGCGGCTGGCGGGGCGGGGAGCGGCTGGGCCCGCCCACCGCCCGGGGAGCGGCCGCCGCCGCCGGGCCGCAGCGCCGCCGCCGGCCGCCATCACCGGGGCCCGCGGAGCCGGGGGCCGGGCCGCCGGGACCCCCTGCGGGGTCTGCGGGAGGGCGGCCCCGGGCCCCTCGTCCCCAGGGAGGGCAGGCGGGCCCCCGCGGGAGCCCCCCGCCCCGGCCCGGGGGATCCCCGGGTCTCCCCCCCGTTGCACCCCGAGCAGCAGCTTCCCCGTGGGCACTGCTGCTTCCCCCGGCCAAAATCCAGCCCGTGGCCCCCACGCCAGGCGGGAGGGAAGCTGGGGCGGTGGGCGAGCATCCCACCGAGCATCCCGCCGAGGCACGGCGGAGGGAAGCCTGGCAGGAGCCGTTGCCACCTGGCCCGCTCCCTGGGGTCTGCCCGGCTGGAACCGTCTCCCCCCAGGCAGCTACCGGTACCGGGGCGTCGACCGCACCAACGTGCGCAGGCATCGCCCTGCAACCCCTTCCCTCCGCCGTGCCGATGGCCGAGCCGTGCCGCTGCTCGGAACTGGCAGGGTGGCTTGGCGTCGCGGCAGCAGCTCTGCCCGCCCGTGTCCCCGCTGCTGCCACGTCCATGCCTGCTCCCACAAGCGCCCGGGATGCCGTAAAACGCTTCCCGCTCACTGCGGCCGGGCTCTTTACAGGATCGGGCATCGCTTTGCCTGCTCCCCAATCGCTTCTGGCCCCCGCCGTCCCTCTCAGCCCCCCGCTGCGAGCAGGCTCGATGCGTTGCCCGGCCAGCCCGCATCCATCCCCTGCTTGGAAATAACGTTAAATCAAGGAACCCGCAGTGCCTCCCGCTGCGCGGTTCCCGCAGGGATGGGGAATTCCTGGTTTATCGCCTCCGCTGCTGCGCCCGGAGCGAGGGTCGGTGACGGGGCACGCGGCTCCCGCCGCTCCCCGTCCCTCGAAACGCCGCTGCGGCCCGGCCGAGCCGCGTTCAGAGGAGGAGGCGCTGGGGCCGGGGCTATTTTTATTGGACCCGTCGTTAACCGGCTGTTCCCTAACCGGGAAACCAAAACGGCGGAGCCCGCGAGCAGCTGACATTTCCACCCGGGAGAAGGGAGCCGCAGCGGCGGGCGCTGCTTGCAGAGGCGGGCGGCCCGCAGGCCGCTGTGCCCCGCCGGGGCCGGTCCGTGTGCCGGGACCCCAGGCGCTGGCCGCCGCCGGCGGGAGGGACGCGGGGAGCCCCGGGCCCGGCCCGGGGGACCGCGGGGAGCCGGGGCAGCGGCTGGGCCGCGGGCCCGGCCCGGGACTACAACTCCCATCGTGCCCCGCGCGCCCCGGGACTACAACTCCCATCGTGCCCCGCGCGGGAGGCGTTGCCCCCGCCCCGCCCCCGGGCCGTGACGCGCGCGGGTTCCATGGCGACGCGGTGACGTCGCGGGCGGGGTGAGAGGTCACGGCGGCGGCGCCGGTGCGAGGGCAGCGGAGCCGCGTCCCGGCCCCGGTCATGGCGGCCCGGCGGCTCCGCGGCGCCTTCCAGTTCGGGGCGCGGCAGCGGCTGCGGGCCGCGGCGGCCCCGCCCGGCAGGTGAGCGGCGGCGGCGGCGGCCCGGGGGGGGTGGCGGGGCCGGAGCGGAGCGGGGCCGGAGCTCGGAGGTCACGCAGGGCCCGGGGGCAGCGGCGAAGGCCGTGGGGCGGGGACGGGGCGTCCGCCGGCACGGGGCGGGCCCCGGGGGGCGATCGGGGCCGGGGGCACCGGGCAAACCTAGGGGAGACCCCGGGGGGGGACCTTGGGACACGGAGGGGACCCCGGCGGGGAGCGGGGGCCCGGGGCGCCGGTGGCCACGCAGCGGGGGGGGGATCCTGCGGCCCTGGCAGTGCCCCTGGCCCAGGGGCCACCAGCAAAGGCCCCGGGGCGGGACGGGGGGGACCCGGTGCCCGCAGGGGAGCCCGGGGCCTCGACCGGGGCCTGACCTTGGCCGCAAACCGTGCGTGGGGCGAGTGTCACCCCCGCGGGGGCCGCGTCCCGGGAGCGGGGCCACGTCCCGGGAGCGGGGCCGCATCCCGGGAGCGGGCGCGAGGGCCGGGCAGGTGCCAGCACCTTCTTCTCGGGTCAGGAACGACGTCAGCCGCATCGGCGGGGTCGGGCGCCGGCGTCGCGGTTCGCTCCGGCGAGCGGAGAGTTCCAGGAGACCTCAGGCCACCCTGCCGTGTCCCCCGCCGGCACTGACCTCTGCGCCCGGCCGTGCTGGGCGTGGGCAGAGCCGGCGGCCGCGCTGCCAGCACCGCCGTCACTCTTGCCAGCTCAGGGCCGGCACCGGGCGCTCGGGGACGCAGTGGGTCTCGCGAGCCCTGGGCACCTGGCTGGGCCGGTGGCACGGGAGCGGCCGCAGTGGCGTGCCACAGCACCTGTTTAGGAGCCAGCTCTGCTGAACCCCATCACAGCGTGTGTACGGCGGCAAGTGCTGCCGGGCAGAGCTGCGGTGGGAGCAAGGAGGGGAGCGATCGCCTTGGGGGCCGGCAGCACGGCTGCAGGGTCCCGGCCCTCCTGGGGACCCCCGGATCCGCGCGGCCAAGGGCCACAACCGGGGCTTGCGCGGCTCCACCGCACCAGCCCGTCCCTGGCGCTGCCGGCTATTCTGGGAGCTCAGGGGCTGCCAAGCGCCCCGGGTGACTCCTCTTGGCGCAGGAACGTCCCCTGGCTCCTGGGAGAAGCGGGACCTTTCTCCCTCGGTCACCAGTCGTGGAGGAGAGCTGGTGTGACCTGCGTGCAGGCACAGCTAAAAATACCCACGCTGTCCCGCGGGCACCCAGCGCTGCCAGTTACACTGCTGTGGGAGGGAGCCCGGTGGGGCCAGCCCTAACCCGGAGCCCCGCCGGCCCCTGGGTGGTCGGGGTTACGGCCCGCCACCGCGATGCAAAACCCATCGCCTTCCCGGGGGCTTGGCAGGGACCGGCTGCGGGGGCTCGGCCAGGCGGAACAGAGCCAATGGCGGCACCATGGGAGGACCCCGCTGCCGGCCCCGCAGCTCTGGGGCTGGGCGATGCGGCAGCCGGGACCCCGCTCCGAGGAGGTGGCGAGCGTTGTCCCTTCCCGCCGGCGGCGGCCGCACCATCCGTGCTGCACCTGAGGGATGAGACGGGGCTGGGGTGGGACACGGAGGAGGGAGAAGGCCTGGCCTGAGCAGGGCTCTGTGCTGCCGCCGGAGCCCAGGGAGGGCTGGGGGGGTAATGGCAGTTGTCCCCGCTCGGCCGGTCCGGATTAGGTGTCCCCGAGGTCAGGTTTCCCCGGCCTTCCTCTTCTTGTGCAACGGCGGTGCTGGCAGCAGCCGTGGGACGCCGTGCTCGGAATTCCCCGGCCTCTCCCCACCGGGGCCGATTCCCATACTGGGAGGGACAGGGGCAGGTCTGGAAGGGGTCCAACGTCACCGCTGTCTTGCGGGGGGCTGCCCCATTCAGCCTGGCAGCTCCGCTGCCCGGTGCGGTCCCGGTTCCTCCGCTAACGCCCGTCTCCCGCCCAGACACACAGCCCTGTGCGGCCTCCGGCTCAGCCGGCTCAGCCGGCCGGTGAGCGGTGCTGAGTGGGAGCCCCGGAGCCAGCCCAGCCGGTCCTTCCTCAACCTCACCAACAAGCGGAAGGAGTACTCGGAGCGCCGCATCATCGGGTAGGTGCGACGGCTTTGCCGCCGGCCGAGCAGCCAGGACCCCGCGGCCCCGGCTGCAACGCCCGCTCTGCCCCCCACCCCAGGTACTCCATGCAGGAGATGTACGACGTGGTCTCCAACGTGGAGGACTACAAGAACTTCGTGCCCTGGTGCAAGAAGTCGGTGGTGGTCTCCAAACGGACGGGCCACGTCAAGGCCCAGCTGGAGGTGGGCTTCCCACCCGTGGTGGAGCGCTACACCTCCATCGTCACCCTCGTCCGTCCCCACCTCGTCAAGGTGAGCGCGGCCCCGGCGCGGCGGCAAGCGGCCCGGTCCCGGCCGGCTCCTTCGGCCCCCGCCGTGACCAGCTGCTCCCATCCCCAGGCTGTCTGCACAGATGGACGCCTCTTCAACCACCTGGAGACGAACTGGCGCTTCAGCCCCGGCATCCCCGGCTACCCCCGCACCAGCACCGTGGATTTCTCGGTAAGCCCCTGCTCCGGCGAGGCCGGGGGAGACGGTTCCTGCTGCGGAGACCTGCCCACCCGCCGCGGGCTCACGCCGGCCGCTCTCCTCCCCAGATCTCCTTCGAGTTTCGCTCCCTGCTGCACTCCCAGCTGGCCACCGTCTTCTTCGACGAGGTGGTCAAGCAGATGGTGGCAGCCTTCGAGCGCCGGGCAGCCAAGAACTTTGGTCCCGAGACCCGCATCCCCCGGGAGCTCATGTTCCACGAGGTTCACCAGACGTGAGGGCGGCCCGGCCACCGCGGACTGTGCCAGGGCCTCGGGGCCGCCCGCCCTGCGCCCACCTTCCTAAATATTTATTTGAGTGCATCTCTGCTGCCGTTGCCTCAACTTCCCTCCCGGCCCCGGGGAGGGGGAGAGGTGATGCTCCCGCAAACGCGGGACGGGCACTGCCGTGAGCCCCGCCCCCAGCCCCACTGCAACGCTGTGGGAGCTGCGTCTCAGCGCTGGACTCCCTGGTTTTGTAGCTGATTTTTGGTTTTAAGTTTTGTTTTAAGTCTTGGGAGCTCTTTTTTTTTTTCCTTTTCCTCCCCTTTTGTTCCTTTTTAACTCGTCTGCAAGACCAGAGGAGCCTGGCGCCGGGACAGCTCCTGCGCCGGCCATGCCTGGGCTCCGCCACCTCGCTCCGGGAGAGCGGGCGGAAGGTGGGCGTTCGCTGCGGGGGGAGCCCGGCCGGATCCTCCCGGGGAACGTAAGAGACGGGGAGAGGCAGCGAGCGGCCAGGGAAGGACCAGGGCTCCCCCCTTCCTCTCCCAGCTCTTCCAGGAACAAAAGGGAAGGAGAACGGCAGAGGGAGGAAACCCCAGTGGGAGCGGAGCTGCCGTGGCCGGGCACCGGAGCCGAGCCCCGGCAGCGCCCGCTCCGCCATCGCAGTTTGCACAACTCACACGCACAGGGCAGGGGAATGGGGCAGCTGGCGCTGCCCCCCACCCCCTGCCACCCCCAAGCCCCCCCCCAGCACCCACTGCAGGCCAAGGCGCCGGCACCGCAGGGACCAGGACCCGTGGCCGCCCTGTCGGCATTCCTCCGGTTCCAGCTCACCTTCCCTTACCAGCAGCGGTGGGACGTGGGGGGCTCCAGCTCCACTGGGCCAAAACGCCCACCCAGGGCGGGCAGGGGCCCCCTGAGCCACCGGCTCCCCCCGCCCCGTTCCATCCCCGGCACCAAGGGCACCGTGGCCTTGCCGCCCAAGGAAAGGCTTTTACGGGCCAATAAAGAGCATTTGCCAAGGGCGAGCAGCCTCCTGGTCCTCATTCGGCAGCCATGGGAGAGGGGAGCTGGGGGGCTGCGCGCCGAGACCCCCCCAGACCCCAAACTGGGCTGGTACCTGCGGACACCACCGAGGCCGACGCTGCCGAGTGCCACCGCGCCGGCCGCAGAAGGGACAAACCGGGGCCTCCAGGCAGCTCCCCCGGGCGGGGTGGGGGGGCACCCCATATGCCCCCTTAAATCCTCCAGCAGAGCCCAGGGGCCGGGGTCCTGCCCCGCGGGCCCCCCCGTGCTTTGTTAATAAAAACATTTATTTTGCATTTTTGTCGTTGTTTGTACAGAAGTGCCCGATACCTGCGAGGAGCCGGGGCCAGCACAGGGTTGAGGGTTGGGGGGGGCTCAGCTCCGGCTGCCGGGGGGCATCGGACACGGGGATTCACACAAACACGGGGGCATGGGCTGGGGCGGAGTGTATCGAGTCCCTGCTTGGGGGGCGGGGGGGGCTGAGACATTTGTTCTTCGCCTGCTGCCCCACGGGGCAGGGGGGCCTGGACAAGAGTCTGGCCTGAACCCCCTCGGGGGGTTTTGCGGCGTTGCGGGGGGACGGGGAGCGGGACCCCCACGGCCTCGCCGGTGCTACCTCCCCCCAAGCCCAGCAGCAGGGGAGCCCAGGGCGGGGAGGGGGGGGCTCCCAGTGTGCGTGGTGCTGCTGGGGAGTGGGGCGGGGGGCACAGGGCCTGGGGGGGGACAGGGAGCGGGGCCGTGGGGCAGGGCAAGCCCGGGGCTGCCTCTGCCCCCTCCCAGGGCAGCAGGGAGGGGAGGGGAGCGGCGGCGGGGCAGGGGGGGGCTCCGCTCGCACCACAGGAGACCCGCAGCCAGTGCCCGAGGTTGGGGGGGGGGGGGGGGGGGGGGTTCAGTGCCGAGTCCGTCCAGGGCCCGGCACGGCAGCGTTCCCTGGGGAGCAGCGAGCCGCAGCCCTGTCCCCGTCCCTTCTTTACCCGGATTTGTAGCCCACGAGCTGCATGAGGCCCTTCGTGCTCATGGACTTGGGTCTCTCCAGGGGGAAGCCCAGCGCCCGGCTCCAGATGAGCTGCGAGAGGACGCCCAGCGCCCGGGAGACCCCGAAGAGCACCGTGTAGTAGTTCATCTCCTTCATCCCGTAATACTGCGGGGCGGAGAGGCAGGAAGAGGGATGTTAGGGGCAGGACAGCCCCATGGAACAGAGTGAGGGGACAGCTGGGAGCCCCCCACCACGGCTCTGGGGCAGGGATGGGCCCCCGCGGGCTCACCTGCAGCAGCACCCCGCTATGGGCGTCCACGTTGGGCCAGGGGTTCTTGGCCTTGCCCTGCTCCAGCAGCACGTTGGGGACGATCTTGTAGAGCTGGGCCACCAGCTTGAACATGGGGTCCTTTGGCAGGTGCTTGAGGGCGAACTCCCGCTGGCAGGTGTAGCGGGGGTCCGTCTTCCGCAGCACTGCGTGCCCGTAGCCCGGCACCACCTGCAAGGGCGAGGGGTCAGAGCCCGGCCCCGCCACGGCCCCAGGTCCCTCGCCCCGGTGAGGGCTGGACTCACCCTGCCCGAGTTGAGCGTGTTCCAGATGAAATCCCGCAGCTTCTCATCCGACACCTCCTGGCCCAGCTCCTTCTGCAGGTTGGTCAGCCAGAGCAGCACCTCCTGCGGGCCACGGCAAGCGGAGAAGGGGGTGAGAACAGCAGCGGACGGACGGACAGACAGACGGACGCGCAGAGGTTGCCCACCTGATTGGCGAGGCCGTGCAAGGGCCCGGCCAGCCCGTTCATGGCGGCGGCGAAGGCGAGGTACGGATCGGAGAGGGCGCTGCCGACCAGGTGGCTGGTGTGGGCACTGACGTTTCCCCCCTCATGGTCGCTGCAGGGGCGGAGGGGGGGTGTCAGGGGCTCCCCCATCCCGAGAGCCCCCGCAGCCGCGGGTACACCCCCAGAGCATTTTGGGGGGAGCCCATGATGTTCCCAGCCTGGTACAGCCCTGCCCTGGGGCCGCCCGTGGCCCCGCGCCGGGTGCCCGGTGACATCCCCAGAGCAGCCCGGGCACGTCCCAGGACACGGCCCCATCCCTGGCCCCGGGGCTGGGAGCGGGGCCGGGTCTCCGGCTGCTCCGGCAGCGGCTGCTCCCTGGCTGCTCCTCCCGGCCCCATACCTGTGGATGGTGAGGTAGAGCCGCATCAGCTCGATGAACTGGGGGTCGGTGTAGCCCAGCATATTGGTGAAGTTGTGGGACCAGTCGAGGTTGGGGTCGATGGCCCCGATGCTGCTGCCCTCGCGGTACAGGTTGCGGTAGATCTTTGCGGCAACGCAAGGCAGCTTGGCGATCAGGTCCATGGCGTCCTCGTAGACAAACTGCGACAGGCGGGGTAAGACGGGGCAGCCGTGGGGCGCGAGCCCCCGACCCCCCGCACCCAAACCTGCGCCCGCGCCCCAGCCCAAGATCAGAGTCGGGGTGGCTGAGCCCCCGCCACACTGCACCGGGACGCCCGGCCCCGCCGTACCTCCCAGTACTTGACACGGTGGATGCCCTCGGCGTAAGCGCGAGCGAACTTGCTCTCGCTGTTGAGGGCGGTGATGGCGGCGCTCAGCTGGGACATGGGGTGCAGGTTGGTGGGGAAGTTGTCCAGCATGGTCACCACGTGGGAGGGCAGCGCCGCGCGCCGGGCCCACTCGCGGGACAGCCAGCTCACCTGCGGCGGGGCACGGCGGGCTGAGCGGCAGGGCGGGGGGCCGGCAGCCCCCGCTCCGGCAGCCCCCGCCCCGGCAGCCCCCCCACGTTACCTGCTCCTGGGTGGGCACCTCTCCTGTCACCAGCAGCCAGAAGAGCCCCTCGGGCAGCGGCTCCTCTCCCCCCACAGCTTTGGGCAGCAGCTTCTGGCACTCGGGGATGCTGTACCCGCGGAAGCGGATGCCCTAAAGAGCCCGGCACAAGCGTCAGCCGCCGCGACGGCGCCCGCAGCAGGTGGGTGCCCGAGCAGGGCGGGATCGAGCCCTACCTCATCGGGATCCAGCACGGAGGTCTCGTACACCAGTCCCTTCATGCCCCTCATCCCGCCGTACACCTGGAGACGGGCAGGAGGAGACCGTTACCGGTGCGGCACAGCCTGGCAGCCCCGGCGCGGCCGCGGCATCCCCCCACTCACCATGTCCACCGTGATCTGCCCGATGGCCGTGGTGCCATGCTGCTGCCTGAAGTTCTTGATTTTCGCCTGCTCCTTGGGGATCATGCTAGCGAGGACATCTTTCAGGTTCTGGGAATAGGGGAGGGGGGGACGACCGTGAGCCCTGGCACCCACGGGGGGCCGAGCGCCCGCTCCCCGGCACCGCAGAGGGGTGACAGCAGCAGGGGCTCCTCTTACCGTAGCGGCGCTGGCGTGACGGGCGGCGAAGAGGACGCACGGTGCATTCTGCGGAAAAGCAGACACAGGGACTTAGTGTTACCGGGGGAGAGCCCCACTGCGTGCCCCGGCTGCCCCATTTCAGGGGGGTTTAGCCATACGAGCAGCCCCCAGCCCTGGAGAACATCCCGGCCCGCCGGAACATCCCCAGCCTCCCCGGAGCGCGGCACAGCTCCCGCAGCAGGAGCCGCCCCGTGACTCCGGCGAGATCCTGTCTCACAAGGATGCCGCGCCCGGCAGCTGCGGTAGCTTCCCTCGCCCACGCGTGCCGGAGATCAGAGCCAGGCAGGTTCAGCCGGGCCGGGCGGCGCAGGGCCCCTCGGCGCCGCATCGCCTTCATTCGCATCGCGCTCATTCGCGTCACGCACGACGCCGGCCGCGGCCAGACCCAGAGCCGCTGCAGAGCCGAGTGCTGCGCCGAGGAAACCCGGCGGCGGCCAACGCGGCCGCATTTCCCTTCCTGCTCTGAGGAGCGCGGAAGCTGCCGGCACGAGTGTAGCCGGCGCTGCTGGCAGAGCCCTGCCAGGTTGACACCGCTGCGGTTTTCCTACACCAGGGCTCGACAGGCGCTGGGGAAACCGATCTTTGTTCCTTGCCCACGCGTGGCAGCCACGGGGACTCCGGCCGGCGGGAACGCCCTGATGTAGCCGGGAAGCCTGGGCCGGGCAGCAGCCCTTGGCCCTGGCAGCACCCTGCCTGCGGCGGGGACACGGGGCTCACCCGCGCCCGCTCCCAAACACCCGGGCGGGCAGCGGAGGGGGCAGAGGGGACCGGGAGACACCTGCCCAGCGCCGGGGCCACCGCCGTGCTGGGAAGCCACATCCATACCCGGCACGCCGTGCCTTCCCCCGGCGCAGACCCTGGGGCCACCCTCAGCACGGAGCTGCGGCAGCACCTGCGGCACAGGCGGAACGTGACTTGCTTTTTCCACTGGCTGACGGGGGGGACGCAGGGGGGAGCAGCACCGCAGCAGCACCCAGCACCCCACAAGCCCCCAGCATTGGCCGGGGGGGGACCCCAACGCCCTGAGCGCGGCTGGAGCCGGCTGCCCGCTCTGGGCGACTGCACCACGTCCGTCCGCAACAGGCAGCACCCGGGAAGGGAAAATGCCGGCGGGAACAATGGAGGCGGCAGCAGGAAGCCCAAGGTCAAGGCGGCCGCTGCCGCCGCCGCCGAGCCCCCGCCGCAGCCGGTGTCACCCCGTTTCGGCAGGCGCCCGCGCGGCTCGGCCCAGCTGGGCCGGGCTGTCACCGAGACGCCGCCGGCTCAAGGTCACACTTGTTGGCGGTGACACCGAGCGCCGGCTGACGGGGCTGGGGCAGACCCAGGCGCTGCGGGACGCTGCCGGGTCCCCTCGCCGCGGTTTGGGGGCGCGGGAGCCCCCCACCCCGGGCAGCGCCAGCCGAGGCTCAGCGGAGCGGTGGCCGCGGCGCCTTCGCTCGGGCCGCGGGGAGGAAGAGGAGGGTGGCAGCGGGACGGCGGGGGGGGATTAGGGCGCAAGCCGGCGGGGTGGCCCTGGCTGCGGGGGCAGCGGCCCCCCCCGGGCGAGCGGGGCCAAGTGGGGCATCACAACACACCGGGCCCCGGTTCCCAAAATAACGCCCGGTCGATAAAGACGCCGCAGCGGCCGTTATGAAACGCTGGGGCCGCGGCCAAGGCAAACGGCCCGGGGGGGGGGGGCGCCGGGGCCACCGCAGCCCTGCACCGATGCTCGGACCCCCCCGGGGGTACCCCAGCCCCCCAACCCCGCCCCGGCGGGGTCCCCCCGCTGTGACCCTGTTGCCCTCTACAGCACCAGGCCGCTGGGGAAGGGCGGGGTGGGGTGGGGGGCGGATGGGGACCCCCGGCCCCTCCCTGCCGCTACTGCCAGGCCGGAGCCCCCGGGGCTGGCGTGAGGCCCCCCCCAAGCCCCAGCGCAGCCCCGCAATGGGGTAGGGGGGGCAGTGGGGCGGGGAGACCCCCACGGGGGGCTGCAAGGGGGCGGGGGCCCCACGGGGAGGCTGCAGCGGCGGCAGAGGCGTGGGCCGGGCACGGAGCCCCCGCGGGGTCAGGCTCCGGCGAGGTGGGGGGGGGCTCCCGGTGGAGGCGACACCGGTACCCGCGCCCACCACGTGCTGCCGCTGCGGCGCGCGGCCCCGCGCCCCCCAGCCCTGCGGCCCCTTTAAGGCAGCGCCCCCCCCCCCCCCACACGTCGCCCCTTTAAGAACCGGCCCCCCCCACACCCACTTCCCCCCCTCTCCCCCCCCCCCCCCCGCGGCGTCGCCCCTTTAAGGCGCGGCCGGAGCGGGGCGGGCGCCCTCACCTTGGGCCCGCGGAGGCGCGCGGCCGCCCGGCTGCTGGCGGCGAGGAGCGTCATGGCGGCACCGGGGCCGGGGCGGAGCGGGGCCGGGCGGGAGCGGGGCCGGGGCCGGGCGGGAGCGGGGCCGGAGCGAGCGGCGGCGGCGGCGGCCGGGGGTCCTCAGCGCGGCGGGCGGGGCGGGGCGCGGCAGGCGCGCTGGTTATTAGCATAGCCCCGCCCCTTCCCGCCCTCCCGGGGCCGAGCCGCTCGCCATTGGCCGCGCCGCGCGCCGCGGGGCGGGGATAGGCAAATAGGGCAGCGAGGGGGCGAGGCCAGGCGATAGGTGGCCGCCGCGTTCGCCTGATCGCGGCCTAGGGTGGGGCGAGGCGGCGCCCCGCCCTTCCTCGTGACGTCACCGGCCGCGGTGCGTGACGTCACGCCGCTGCGTCACCCGCGCCGGTGCTTCGGTGTCGCTCGGCCGCGGTGCAGGGCGGCCCTGTGACGTCACCGGGGCGCGGGGCCCCGCGCTATGAGGTCACCGGGGCCCGTGATGTCATCCCCCGCTCAGCCGCAGGGGCGCGAGGTCGCTCAGTGACATTGCCCTGGCTCCGCGGTGACGTCAGGAGCCCGGGACAGGGGGCGGGGCCCGGCCGCAGGTGACCGGCTGCGCTGACCCCAGGCCATTGCCCCGGTGGCCCCGGCGCCAGGCGGTGGCTGCGGCGCACGGGCTGGGCGGCACCCGAAGGCACCGGGACCCCCACGGCACCCGCTCTGCCGGGACCGGGTGACACCGGGCACGCCTCCGTCCCAAGGCCGAGCCACGGCTGGTGTCCGCAACACCGCGTCGTGCCGGTGATGCCGGAGCCCGAGGCGCCGCGCCGGGCTGCCACCAGCGTCTCTGCCCGGGGGTCCCGGGACCCCCAGCCCCGCGCCCAGCCCCACGCGCACAGGAGCGAGACCTGCCCTCGGGTGGGCCCGCGGCACGGCCGCCGCGCGGCGCCTTTATTGCCTCCAGCAGGGAGGGGGGTCCCCAAAACCAGCCCCGGATGCCCAACCAACCCGCCCCAGTGTCCCCCACCGCGTCACCCGGCTGCGGCGGAGGAAGGTCCCTGGCGCTCAGCCTGCCCACTGAAACGTCCCGGCAGGAGCGAGGACGCGGTCCCGGCCCCCGCGGCTGCCCCGTGAGGAAGCAATGCCAGTGTTCCGGTGACCCCGGCACTGCGGCTGCAGCAGACAGACAGTGAATAAATAGGACAAAAGCACCAGACTGGGTGAGGCAGCATCTGCGCCAGCTCCGGAGCCGCGGTCTTCCCCGGCACGTCTGTCCGTCCCAGCGGGGGCGGCGGGGACGGCGAACCAAGAGGTAGGGGATGTCTGGACGGAGCCTGGCGCCGTCCTGGTCCCGCGAGGCTGCCGGGCCGGATCGGCACTATCCTCCGGAGGCAGCCGGGGCCGTCTGCGTCACAGCTCGTCGTGCGGGATGTGGAGCGCGTGGTCGCACAGGTCTGTGGTGACAAAGGGCAGCACTCTCAGGACGCAGCAGAGCCCCGTGGGACCCCTTCCCGGTGGCACATCCCTTCCCGCTCGTCCCCGGCCGCCGCCCGCCCGCAGCGTGGGGACGAGCTGTGCGCGGAGCGCATGGGCGCAGCCGTGACCCGCACCGGGGGACACCGGCACTTCCCCTTCGCTTTGTTCGGTGGTTAATCAGAAATACAGCTGTTTGGACAGAGCTGCCGGCCTGGGACGGGCAGGGTGCAGGCAGCAGGAGCCCGGCTGGAGCAGGCTGAGCCCCAGGAGCAGCCGGCAGCACCGCAGGACCCCCGGGGATGGAGCGTTTCCTCTGACGCGCGTGCCAGGTACAGAAGGGACCTGCCCTGGCCCGACCCTGCGGTGCAGGTAACGAACGTGGGCCACGTTCATTAATAAGGAAGCACAAAGGTCGCGGCGTGCCCTGACCCCGGTGTTTGCGAGCTGGAAATAGCCCTGTGGTAAGGGAGATGCCGCGGGGCGGGAGCTCGGCCATTGGCTGTGCGAGGAGCCCTGTGCCGGAGCGGCCAATGGAGCCAGCGCGGCAGCTGCCCTGGCTCGGCCCCAGGCAGCGTGTGCCTGGCCGGGCAGAGCATCCAAAAAAAGCAGGCAGCTCCAGGGCCAAGCACCAGGCTGGCAGCGCAGGCAGCAGGGGAGGCGCACCCCAGCGCCAGGCTACTGGAGACGGGGTGCTCTGCGGGGGCTACGGGATGTCGGGATTTTGAGGAGGGCAGCACTGACGGAGCAGGTCCGACCCCCCGGGCAGCAGGGAGAGACCTCCTCCCCGGCACAGCCCAGCCCGGCTCACCCGTCCGCTTGCTGCAGAGCCGGTCCTTGACGTTGTCGGCCTCGTGGGAGAGGAATTCAATAAGTTCATCCTCGTATTCCTCAGCGATGCTCTCGCACTGCAACGCGAGCCGCCCGCAGGTCAGCTGGCAACCGCACAGGGCTGGGTGATGCTGACAGCACCCGGGCGAGCCGAGCCGAGCCCCGTGCACACCCACCCCAGCCCGGGAGCAGCCTCCTTCCCTCCAGCCTCAGGAAGAACCCGGGGAAGCGGCCGGGAGCTGCCGGTGGGACCAGCTCATCCCTAGAAGGGCCGCAGCTGCCCAGCGCAGCGGGTCCCACCACCCAAAACCTCCGCCGAGCCCTCGCGGCCCACCACAAGGACCCAGTCCCCACACGCACCGCAAACTTCAGGCTAGAAGCCACGTCTCCATCAATTTTGACCCCGGAGAGGTCCATCTTGGTCCCATCATGGGAAATCACCCGGACGTAACTCTTACGGTGCGTGGACGGATCCACTTTTTCCCCGTATTCTTTCATCTTCTCGCACACCCGCTCCAGCAGCTCGGTCAGATGTGCCTCTGACCGGGCGTAGGGCACCTGCGGCACGAGCATGAGATCAGCGGGGTCAGGCCTTTGAGCGTGACAGCAGAATGGGAACGCTGGGACACCGCCTGTCCCCGGGAGCAACGAGAAAGGGTCCGACGTCTCCACGGACGCCCTGAGAACGCCGCGGGGCTGTGCTGGCATCAGGCAGTGGAGGAAGCTGAGGCATGGGAGCCGGGGTTCACCCAGCCTGCGCAGAGCCCCCAGCGCGGGTCCGATCCCTCCCTCGTCTTCCCCCCCGTCTTCGACGCGCAGCTGCTGCCCCCGGTCAGGCCGGGGGGCTCCGCCGCAGCCTCCGCCCGCCCCGGCAGCGCCGGTCCTTGCAGGGAGACGTCTCACCTCCACGACTGACTGGCTGCCGTCGGGGTTGATCCGGAAGGAGCCCATCTGGATGGTTTTCCTGGGGTCAACCTGGGCGATCTCCCACTCCAGCTCGTCCACCAGCGCCCGGCACGCTGCGGGGGGACGCAGGCGTCAACGGCCCGGAGCTAATGGCGTTGCCTGACCCCGCACCAGCTGCTAGCACTGATGGACCCACGGCTGCCCAAAGCCGCTGGGATTAACTGGGGCAACTGGTGCTGCCGGCAGACAGCGCAGGGAGTGGGTCCCTGCAACGCCCTGTGAGCCTTCGGGAATGGCTGCCTGTCCCCTAGCAGGGACGGGCAGCAGCAGCCACAGCACAAGCGGGTGCCAACGGCCGCCCCAGCCCTATACCATTGTCCCGGCCCGCCCCGGCCCCGCCGTCCCGGCCCACCGCACCTCCGCAGTGCAGGTCCTGGCTCCGGCGGGCGCAGGCCACGGGCAGCAGCGCAGCCAGGGCCACAGCCAGGCAGAGCGCGGATGGGATGCGGCCCCTCATCCTCACGGCTCTGCTGCACGGCGACCTGTGGGCACGGGCGGCTCCAGTGCTGGTGGCCCCTGTGTCCCCACGCCCCCTCCCCCTGGCAAGGCCCGTCCTCAGCGGGGCCTCGTCAGCCCCCCGGGACCCCCGGCCCCTGCAGACCCCCGCTCTCTGTAGCCTTTGTCCATGGTGTCACCCCCAGACCCCCACCAATCCCCATCCCCTGCAGGGCCCCCCCGTGCCCCTGGACACCACGGGGACCCCTTCCCTACAAGGCTGAGTCCAGTGGCCCCTATAGAGCCCCCCGCCCTATAGGGCCTTGCCCAGAGCCCCCTCCTCTATAGGACCTTGCCCAGAGCCCCCCCCTCGAGCCCCCTCCCCTATAAGGGCCTTGCCCAGAGTTCCCTCTACTATAAGGCCTGGCCCAGAGCCGCCCCCACCCCGAACCCCCTGCCCTATAGGGCCCCCCACAGAGCCCCCCCCGGAGCCCCCTCCGCTATAGGACCCCCCTCCACTATAAGGCCTTGCCCAGAGCCCCCTCCGCTGTAGGGCCTGGCCCAGAGCCGCCCCCCGCCGAGCCCCCTCCCCTATAGGGCCCCCTCAGAGCCCCCTCCCCTATAGAGCCCCCCCCAGAGCCCACTCCGCTATAGGACCTTGCCCCCAGCCCCCTCCCGCACAGGCCGGCGCTCACAGCCCCCGCGGAGCCCCCTGCCCTACAGGGCCTTGCCCAGAGCCCCGCACCCGGCGGGCCCGGCCGAGCCCCCAGTACCGCGCCGCTCTCCCGTCCCGCTCCGCCGCTCCGGCCGGCTGCCCCGGGGCTGTCCGCGGCGCCGCCTGTCCCGCCGCGCCCCTCCGCCCGACCTGCCGCAGGGGAAGACACCCTCGGAGAGGGCGATGACAGGATCGGTCGGGATGCCGGAGCCGGTCGGAGCGGCGGGGCCGGCTCCTCGGCCGGCGGCGGGGCCGCCCCGTTCGCAGGCAGCGGCGCGGGCAGCCCGGGGCGAGCGCCGAGGCCCCCGGCGCTGCCAGGGCCCGGGCCGCGTGGCGCTCGGCCCCGCGGAGGCGGGGCCTGCGCTGACCACGCCCCCTGTCCGGCATAACCACGCCCCTAATCGTTTTGGCCCCGCCCCCGGACCGGGGACGCCGCGGCCGCGCCGTGTGCCCGCTCCCGGTCGCGGTCGCGGTCCCGGTCGTTCCTGCCGTGTCCCTGCTCCCAGCCCCGCCCGGGCTCCTCCGCGCTGTGTCCCCGGTGCCAGCCCCGGTCGGGGCCCGGGTCCTTCCTGCCGTGTCCTCGGTGCCAGCCCCGGTCCGGTTCCTCCGTGCCGTGGTCCCGGTCCCAGCCCCGGTCCTTCCTGCCGTGGCCCCGGTGCCCATCCCTAACCCCGCGGCCCCGGAGCCAAGGAGGAGACGGCAGCGCGGGTGTCCGAGGCTGCTTTATGAGGGCGCCCGGGCCGGCGGGCGGGGGGGGGGGGGGCGGCGCGGCAGTGATTCCCGGTACCGGCAAGGGAGTCCCAGGGCCCCGGGCCCCGGGGTGGGGGGATCGGACAGGGGCAGGGACAGCCCCATCCCCGCTGCTGGTTCCAGTTGCGTGTGTGTCCGCCTCCCTCGGGGGGTCCCGGGGCTGCTCCTCACCGGGGGACGCGGGGTCCGGTCACAGGGCCAGCACGGGGGGGTACACGGCCCCATCTGCCAGAGAGAAAGCGGGGTGAGGGGGCGGCGGGGGGCACGGAGGGGTGCGGGGGGCTGCGACGGCGCCTTACGCTTGGGGCTGCTCTGGCTGTCGGGCTCGGGCACCTTCCAGTCCATCTTGCGTCCCTTCTCGTAGAGGCCCTTGAGCACCTTGCGGAAATCCTCGGGCTCGGAGCCCTGCGGGCTCAGCTCCAGGTACTTGCGGTAGAGCTGCAGCGCCGTGCGTGCGTCCTCGATACTGTCGTGCGTCTCCCCTTGGATCTTCAGGTCTGTGAGGGGAGAACCCCGGTCAGGGAGGGGGCTGGCGGAGACCCCGGGGGGCAGGGGATCTGCCCCAACTTCTGGCCCTCCTGGCTGCGAGGGTTCGGCCACTGACCCAGGAAATACCAGGCAAGGAAACGCAGGGAAATCATCCTCTTCCTCGGGATGTGGAACAGGTAGACGGTGTCGATCACCTGGTCCTTGGGCACCTGGAAAGCAGAGAGGGTCCTGCTGCTAGTGCGGGGGGGGGGGGGGGGGGGGGGGGAGGGGGGCGCTGCAGGGAGGGTGACCCCAGCACTGCCGCACCCCGAGACCCCCACGCCCGGGTTGAGGGAGAGGGGCTCGGTGCCGTCACCATCAGGTTGATGACACGGAAGTCCTTCTGCAGCCCGTGGCCCACGAACTTGACTCCCACGTCGATGAGGAAGCGCAGCTTCAGGTAGGTGGATTTGAGAGTGGTGAGGTGCTTGGAGGAGATCTTGGCATCCAGGTCTCCCGGCTTGATCCCCGAGTACTGGGTCAGGTAATCCACCACCTGCAGGGACCAGGGCCCGTGGGGGTCTGCCCCCTCCCCAATTCCCCTGCCAGCACCCCAGGGAGGGTGCTGGCGTTATTGTGGGTGCCCCTCTGCGGGGCTGGGGAGCTGCGTGAGCGCGGGTGCCTCCCCCGTGGGGCTGGGGAGCTGTGCAAGGCCAGGCAGGAGCCCCGTACCTGCTCTTGGGTGGAGATATAGTCGTCAATGAAGGGGACGCCTTCGTTAGGGCCCTGCCCGCGCACGCACGTGATCCTGGCCACCGACATCTGGCTGGGCTTGATGGTGGATTTGGTTCCGTCGCTGCGCAGCTCAGCCTCCTCCTGCGACAGGCGAGAGGAGAGCTCGGTCACCGGCAGCTCCCGCGGTCCCCCCGGGGACCGGGCGCACACAGAGGGGCTGCCCCCTGCACCCCTACACCCCATTGCCTGGGGCCCGACCTCGTTCAGCGTGACAAACTCGGCGTCCAGCCCCACCAAGTCGCCCGCCTGCGGCATCTCGCTCAACATGAGGGGGATGAAGGTGGCGTGGCACTTGCGCTGTTTGCGAGCCAGGGAGGCCTCCGCCAGCAGCACGCTGGCTTCGATGGGGTTCTTGACTGCAGGAAAAGGGGAAGGAAGATGAGCCGCGAGCCAGCGTCGCCGGCCGCACGGCCACTTCCACCCCAGACACTCACTGACGAGGTTGTACTTGGCGTTGAGATTCCTCCGGGCGTAATACAGGATAGCCGGCACCTTCCAGCTCATGTCGAACTGCACTGCCTCGCACTGCCGGGGAGCGGGGGGGGGGACAGTGGCAGCCCAGCGTGAGGCGAGGTGGTCCTGCAGGAAACCACCCCCCGCCTCCACGGGGTCCCCGCAGCCACGGTCTCACCTCGACACGCAGCTGGTGGCACTGCCCCGAGCGCTCACCTTATCCACGGGCTCGATGAGGAAGTCATTGAAGAGGTACCACTGCTGGTGTGTGACTCCCTGGGGGGAGAGGCACAGGCACTGCTTTAGGGGCCCCCCCAGGCAAATGCAATGACTCCTCTACCCAGTTACCAGGGAAAGAGGGGGGTGACGATGCCATATGGGAACTCCCGCCCTTCCTGGGACACTGCAGGGAAATCCCTGCTGGCCTGGGTGGTGATGATGCGTACGTGAAGCACTCGGGCTGGACAGGCACGGTCTCTGCCCAACTCCTAACCAAAACTCCACGGAGATGCAACAGATAAGACACAGGGATGCAGCCTTGACACACTCTGGGAACTCCTGGCTTGGGGCATCTCCACCACACAACAGGACTGCCCAGACCAGCCCCCTTTCCTCGGGAATGGAGATGACGTCCCAGCCCTTACCTGGAAGCAGAAGGACAAGCCGGCAACGTGCCCATGACCCAGGAGGAACCAGCTTGAGTAAGCGTGGCAAGAGTGCTTCTTCAGCCTTTCCCTCCCCGTAAGGTGCCCAAGCAGCACTTGGCTGTTCAGGGCTGCCCAGCACGTTCAGCCAAACGCTCAACGCTTGACTAAGAGACCCAGGAACGGCTCTGTGTAATGACCCGACCCCGGAGCAAGCCGTGGGCGAGAACACCTCGGCAAGGCAGGACTCCCGGGGAGCAGGGCTGTTCTCGGCAGCCTGCGGATACGGTGGCTGCTGGGCAGGAGAGCCCCCATCCCGTGGGGCTTCTCACCTCCTTCCTTTGGTGGTAGGTCTCTCCCACTTTGATGTGCCCCACCAGGCTGCCCCCTGTGCGGGAATCCAGGATGTGGACAACGGTGGCCATTAGATCGTAGACGTAGACCGACTCAGGGTCGTCGGTCGGGCTCAGCTGCAAGAGGAACCCGCCCCCAGAGAAATGTCTGAGCCCCGACTGTCTGCTAGGCAGCTCCCAGGCCTCCAAACCAAACCCCAGAGCTCAGGCATGCCCCCTCGCCACCAGCCCAGAGGTTTCCATGCTCACCCGAGACGCCTCTGAGACAGCCTCGTTATCTCTTGCCCACACACACTCAGCAGAAAGCGGTTCTGAACCAGTTCTGCTCCCGCAGCCCCACGTGCACACAACCACGTAGCCCCAGAGGGATCTCATCAGCCTTTACCTCATCGCTTTCACTCCAGTTGCAGACATCTAGCTCCTTGCTCTTGGTCAGCCTCATCTTGATGGCGTGGGGGATCCAAATGTTCTTCAGTTCCTCCACGGAAGGATATGAATGCCCTGTGTCAGGGTTCCCCAGCTCCTTCCTGCATGGAGAATCATGGAAGGCCAAGTCGGAGCGAGTCACGAGACGCCATCCAGGACAACTTCTCCGGGGCAGGATCCCCACCGCTCCACCCACCCACCCGCCAGCCTATTCCTAAACCTTCTGCAGGATGGGGAAGCCAGAGCTGCACCACTTCCCCACAGCTGCCCAGAGCAGGACCCTGGGAAAGGTGGTCAGCTAACGTCGGCCAGAAAGGGCCGATACACGGTCCTGGGTCTTTTGTCAGGCTGAAAAGGGAAGGGGAACGAGGGCTGGAGGCTCAAAAGTGGATCACAAGGGTATGTGAGGGGGATGCTGTGCAGAGCGCCCATACAGGGTCACAGTGTCAAGAGCAGCAATGGGACGGTTCCAGTTCAGAGCCCATGAGGAGCTACAGACGGGTAGATTATCAAATTAGCATTATCAGATAAGAAATGTCCCCGAGCTCTCCAAGGCCCAGAGAACGACCCAGAAGGCATCACTGCTCAGAGTCACCACCCCAGGAAGGGTCACCTACCACTCTCCAAGAGAGATTTCTTTGCCTTTGGTGATCTCAAAGCCTCCTCTCTTCATCATGGCTTTCTGAAAGGCATACTGGCAACGAAACACAGGCAAGCGTCAGCACGGAGTGACAGGCTGGGCTTGGGAACACGTGGGTGACAGCCAGGCCAGAAGTGGGGAAAAGACCGGGACTTTAAAGTCAGTGACAGGGAAAAAGACAGCGAGGGAAACCCAACTGTCCGCCTGCTCTCTGCTGGGCTTGTGCTCTGGGAAGCAGGCACTGCCTTGCTGCTCCTAGGTCCTGGGGGACTGGGGGAATGAAAGAGTGACTCTACTGCAGTCCCGTCAGCTTTGTCACGGCAGAAGATCTTGTCTTTTCCAACTCCAAACGCACGGCTCATGCTACAAGCATGACCAAATACCAACACGTCCTCTGCAAACAAAGTAGGGTGACGCTCGGGTGGAGAGCAAGAGACTTAGAGACAGCGAGATCAGAGTGAAAACACCTCCGCAGAACTGGACACGCAGCAAACCCCATGTGCCAGGGAGAACAAGCCTGCTTCTGCCCCAGAGTGTCTCCCCCACCTCAGCCTGTGTCTTCCAGAAATCTGCCTCCTTGGAGCTGTTCACCTCACAGTTAATGACCAGGACATCTGGCAGGCAGCGGATGTTCCGGGTCTGGACCTGCAGAGAGAGCAGGAGATGGAAGCCGGGCAGCACTGAGCACCCTGGAGAGACTCAACACCGGATTTGGCACGTGCTACCCTCTTCCCTCCTCCAACGCCTTTGCCTACAGAGCTTCCTCCCCACTGCTTGGCCGGGTTCCTGGTAGCTGGGGGTACTGCAAGGGCAACTGAGGCAGGGAGCAGGCTGCCGCCTCAGAGCAGGTATGCTCAGCTCCCGGGGGGTTCACCTCTGCCCCCTACCCTGGGAGGATTCAGCTGGGATCCGCATGACCCACGAGACACATTCCAGCACTCACACAGCCCAGGAAATACCCCACGCCACGCCAGCTCGCCATCCAGGCCAGGAACTGAATCTCCAGCATCCGCTCAGGAGGTTCCCCACTGACTAATGGAGAAACTGCCCCCACTCAGCTGGCAGCACAGGGTGCTCATGCCCTTCTCCCGCACCCCCTTGTAGCCCGCGAAGCGTTGATGTGCTCGCGCCGCGCTCCCGGGCTCACCGTGGGCTGGTACTTCTCACAGTTCTCGCACCAGGCTTGCGTGTTCTGCTCCAAGCAGATGCTTCGCTTTAAAATTTGGGCAAACTCATAATCTTTGACCGGCTTTTCTGAAGGGAGAAAGGAGAATAACGTCACCTTCCAACACACAAATCTTTACCAATTTAGCTCAGCCAAACCTCTGGGGTTTTCCTCACAACCACCAGTGAGAAGGTCAACCCCCAAATCTGCGTTTCTGTAGCCAAAAGCTCGGCTGGTTGGAAACCCACCACTAGACCTTGGCTGCCAGGTCTGCCGCAGCTGGGGCCAGACCACTGCAGAAGCTCCTCACTGCAGGTGTCTATCACCTAGAAAAGTCACGACGCATCCAGACGGATAACAAACCCACCTGGCCACAGAAATGCAGAAGCATTAAATGTTCCCTGCCCACCCCTGCCTGTTACCAGTGCTCTCAGGGTAGGAGAGGGTGAAGAGCAGCGTGGAGGAGACGCGGACAGTTTCCTTGCCACAGCGACACATGCTGCAGTTCTCCATCTCGCAGCTGAACAGCTGCCCGATAACGGAGTCCCCCGAGGACCCAAAGCTGCTGGAGAAAAAGAGCACCGGGGTTTAGCAGGATCCCGGCACTCCCTGCGGAGCGGGGCTGGCTGGTAAGGTGGGCTGAGCACTGGGGACCCAAACATCTTGGGCTGCACAAGGGCTGTTTGGGGCCAGCACCCATATTCCAGCAGCTCTCGGGGAACCAGCCGTCGGGCTGCCGGAGCCGGTGACGTCTGCGCAGCCCCGACCCACCAAGCAGGAGGGGGCCAGGCCTAGGAGGGACAGAGGTTCAGCACAGGGTTCAAACGCGGCTTGTAGGGGCAGCCTGCAGCTCTGTGTGTTCCCGTGCAGCCCTCGGGGCAGATGTGGGGGGCAAGAAAGCTCTTTCCTAAGGGACGGATGGGGCCTCTGGGAGCTAGGCCCCATCCCTGGTTCAGTTACTCCCCGTCCTGTCCCCGGGCCGGGGATTTACCTGCTGCCAGCCCCCCGATAGGCCTGTGGTCCCTCCTGCTCCTGGGTTTCCTGGTGCAGCTGAGTAAGGATGAAACGGTTCCAGCTCTGAATCAGCCGCCCCAGGTTCACCTTCCCCGTGGCTTCGTCCGAGTCAGCCAGGATCAGCCCCAACGCCGAAGCCTCTGGGATTGTGCGGAAAGCCCGCAAAAAGTTGCTTCCCTGGGGATGGGGCAAGAGTGGCATGTCACCGAGGTCAAGTGACAGGAGTTTCCATGCTGTCTGATGCCATCACCGGAGGACCCGGCACCACCCGGCTCCGGCTCCTCTGTGATCTCTCTGACCCGCCCAGGCAGCCCAGCCCGCTGGCCTCACATCACGCCCAGGCTCCCCACGGACCTGGCAGGGGTCTCCTCGGGACAGGTCCAGCATATGGAAGAGCAAGCCCAGCTCACAGCCCAGGCAGAATTCCTTCTGGCATAGGTGGTTCTGGACCAGGCAGCGGACCGGCTCCAAGAAATACAGCACCTGGCAGAAACGGAGCAGTCAGGGGAGGTCCCGGGGACCGCGGCGGTCTGGGCAGGTCCGGGGCGTCTCCCACCTGGATCATGCAGTTGCAGTAGGCGTTGGGGATGTGGGGCTCCAGGCCCGCAAACAGCGTCTTGTTGTAATGCTTGAAGTCAAAGTCTTCCAGCCCCAGTTTGGAGTATTTGATCGTGACCTGAGCGGAGACGCAACGTGTTAAACAGACGCCTTCGCACGCCACAGGACACCGGCGCAAGGCCTAGGTGCTCCCCACAGAGACATGGGCAGGTGCTTGGGCCCAGGCCGGTCCTTCGCCCCACACAAGCCCAGCCTGCGGAATCCCCCGGTCCCCTGCCCCAGAGCAGCCCCGGAAGGCCACTACCTTCCTGTACTTCTTGGCCACCATGTAGAGGTGTGGCTCCTCTTCCCGCCCGATTGGGGACTCGGGGACTTGGCTGAAGCTGTCGAACTCATTGTCCGTCTCTTTTAACCGATACGGAATCTGCAAGGGAGAAGAGAAGGGAAGAGCAGCTGAACCCTGAGGCGGAGCAAAGCACCACGTACTGAAACAAGCAACTCCTGGGCTTTCCTGCCTCCCCGAATGAGCAAAGGAATAAACCAGAAAGGAGTGGGGCCCTCCCTTAACCTGCACGAGGCCTCCACACCTTCCTTCTTACAAGGGACTTATCACTGTGGGAAACTACAGCGGTGCTGCGGGCAAGGGCGAAACACAGCAGTGTTTTCCCAAGGGCAAGGGACATGCCATAAACCTCCAAACCGGACAGCTCAAACCTTTCCTACCACAGAGCGAGTTATCGATAGAACCGAGATTCTGGCCCAAGGGGGAGGCTCCAGTCCTCCCCCAGGGCTGGCTCAGCCACTGACACTGCTCAAAAAAAAGCTGTCGCCTCCAAACTATACACCTGCCTCCCGCAACACCCCAAGCCAGAGAATTTCATCTCTCACCCCTGTCCCGAGCCCTGCAGAAAGCTCTGAGGTCATTCAGCACACAGCGAGAGCTCCATCCCTCCCCGAACCGCAGACCTCCGCTGCTGGCAGAAGTACCCCACGCCCCACACAATCCCCTCCTGAGAGGGGGTACCTGGTTGCGGAGCTTGGTCCTTGGGTTTGGGGCGTAGCCAATGAACCCCACTTTCTTCATGGTGCGTAAAATCTCGGGATCTACCGGAGGGGCTCGCCTGCAAAACACACAACTCAGAGGCTGCTCTGTTTGGCAGCATCATTTAACCAAGGGCCTTGCTAGGTGTGTTCAGGGACCCACCATGAGGGTTTCCCCGCTCAGTCCTTCCCCCAGGTTCATTTTTCCATCACAACAAAACACCTGGGCTACACCAGAATGCAGCAGCAGCGCTGAGCATGGGCGTTTTGGGACAGGGCTCAGGCAGAGGAAAAACAAGAGTTTCCACACAGGCAGAATGCAGCCAGGATCCCACCAGGATCTCCCCACCAAGACAATGGAGGTTTGGCTGCACCCTACCATCTCCAGACCTGCCCAGTCACTGCACCTCAGAAGTTAAGCTCCACCAACTTATCTTGCATTTCCTAAGGCACGTGATGAGGAAGGGCAGCACCAACCACAAGATGGGGGAGCAAAAGCCACTCTCCTGCTTTCCAAAACCCAAGGAAGGAGGTGATCCCTGCCAGGCTCAGCTTTCCTGTACTGGTTTTTGCTGGGAGAGACTGGCAAAATTACCGGGGTGCCGGGGCAGAGTTGGCAGCGGGCCAGTCGGAGAGCAGGGTGTCGGTGGTCAGTGGCACAGGGATGAGCGAGAGCGGCATGAGGTCCTGGTTCCAGTCCAAGTGGGGTAGCGTGTCCACGATGCAGGGCAAGGCAAAGTCGGTCTCCCGGGAGTAGGCATTGAAGGTGACCTCCGGGGAGTCAGCCCAGAGGTGGACGCACCCCTCCGAGTCACCGAAGGCCAGGGCCTGCTTGCTGGCCGAGACGTCGAAGGTCATGATCAGGGGCCCAACGGTGTTCACGTGGAAGATGTCAGCGGGGTTGGCGAGGCCGGTGGGCTCGCAGAACTGGCACTGACCTGCGCGAGAGGGAAGCGCAGAGCCGTGTGGCACCAGAGAGCACGCGGGCAGGCCAACGCACGCCTCTCGCTTACGCGGCCAACTCTATCCCACTGGGATTTGACCTTGAGCTTGGGGGGTGCCAGGACCGTCACCCCGCTCTCGCCAGGAGAGCGGAGCCCGGCCGGGCGGGGGATGCAGCTTCGCCCACCTGTCTGGGAAATGATGGCCAGGCGAGAGGTGTAGGTGGGGATGAAGCGGAGGAAGAAGGGATCAATGTGGACCTGCAGCGGGGTGGTGGCCCGCATCATGCGCAGGTCGTACACCTTCAGGAAGCGGTCGCAGGCGAGGCCGTTCATTCGGCTGGAGAAGCCGCAGGTCACCAGCAGGTTTCCATGGACATCAAAATCAGACAAGCTGCCTGAATACGCGTCAAATTCGTGTTCCACCACAAATGTGCGCAGATCCCGCAGGGAGACCTGGGAGGGTAAAGACGGGGGTGGCTGGGTGCCACGCAGGCAGCTGCCGGCTGCCTGGGAGCCCCTCGAGCTCTGGGAAAGGCTGGACACCAACTCCAGGGTATCCCAGAGGGAAGCCGAGCATCAGCAGGGCTGCCAGGTAGGATGGGGCTGGCGTTACCTTCCCCGAAGTGTGCCCACAGAAGAAGAAGCGGTTTGATTGCCTCATGATGGTGATGCCGGGAACCTCCACGGTGTACTGCGAAGGAGGCAGAAGAGCAGGGTGAGCAGGGCTGAGCCCCCAGCACAAAGCACCTCTCCACAGCAGGGAGCAGCCCCCAGCCCAGCTCTACCTTCTGCGTCTCCTGGACGGTGTTGAGGTCTATCTCAATTACGTGGTTCTGCAGCCCACCGACGAGCAGCGTGCTGCTGTCCGTCAGCAGGAGACTGTGCATGTCCTCGGACTCGTCCATGCTGCAGGAGAAGGGAGAGGACAGCCCTCGCGCCCCTGCCCAGCTCGGGGAGGCAGCGGGGAAGGGGGTGGAGGATCTGCCCTCACCCTCTCCCAGATCCAGCTTTTACGCTGCCGGCAGAGGGGCCAGCACCATCTCCCCCAGCACAGGGACAGCTCATGGGGCCGGCATGACCCGCCCGCTGCCAGGGAAAGGCACTCACAGGTAGTCAAAAATGATGAGGCCCCCCCGTGACATGTACTTCAGGTTGGTTTTGGTCAGGAAAAGGACACCATTCTCCAGGCTCTGGATCTGGCGGATGTCATCACTGCTGTTCACTTGGAAGGAGGAGTATCGCTCCAGCGTCGGGCCGAAGAAGGAGGTGGCGTGGCCCTAAAACCAGCCGGGGACAGGCTCATCAAGACCCGCCCCAGCTTCACGTGGACGCGACACAGGCAAATGCCACTTTGCCCTGGGCCAGCTCCCGGGTCGAGGCAGGCTATCGGCTGCCTTACAGCCCTGCCAGCCTACGGGGGGGGCTTCCTACCCCCCTCTGTGCCCCAAACTGTGGCAGATTGTTCAGATGTTTCCCTTTCAGGTAGATACGTGCAGATATGGGTAAAGAACCAAAAGCTCCAACGCACATCAGGGCAGTAAAGTGACTTGGGAAACACCAAGAGGCTCGTGTTCTGAGACGCATCAACCACCGCCGGGCAGAAGCTCTGCACTGGTGCAGCGCGACCCCGGTTTGAGCAGGACTTTCGGGCTCGGCCCCACGCTGCTCTGCCCACAGCCAGCTTGCCCCCAGCTGGTCACAGCAGCAAGGTGTCGGGCAGCGAATGTGGCACAGACAACCCGGCTGGGGTGGTCACCCTCCCCGCCCCGCTCCCAGAGCGGGCACCTACCCCGTGATTCCCAACCCACAGCATCTCTTCGTGCAGGTCGAAATGGGAGACGGAGACGGGCACCCCCACTTCGGAAACGGCGGTGTGCAGCTCGCTGTACATGCCCTCCATGAGGTGCACCGACTCCGGCACCGCGATACCCTCTAACGGCACCCCCTCGGGATCCAGCTCCACGTTCTGCAGCAAGCTGGGGTTGAGATGGGGGTCCAGGACGGGGTCCAGCGCGGGGTGGAGGGGGGGAGCATACTCGGCAAGGGAGGGGTCGAGACCTTCAAAATTCATGGTGAAAACCAGCGTCTCCCTTTGAAACAGAAAAGGAACTAAGTTGGTCAGTCAGAAACACCAGGGTCCCCCGATTCTTAGAATCGGTGGCAGAGGCCCGGTGACTCCGAGGGATGGAAAAGGCGGCTGGAATCTCCAGTGAGTGTAAGGTGCAGCGCTCCTGCCGGGGACACCGGCAGCACCGAGCCCACGCAGGCAGCGGAGCCCGTAAAGTCCCTTCCCCGGGACACACTCAGTGCCCCGTCATGGCTGTGAGCCACCGGGGGAAGGAGTCCACAGCGGCCCCGCTGCCATCAGCCCCGGTGCACCGGGCAGCCTCCCGAGAGAACCGGGCCCCGGCCCGGGGCTGGGGGCACCGGCCGGGCTCCCGCTGCCTGCTCCGCGGCCCTCCCCCGCCCCCGCGGGAGGCGCCGGGCCAGCTCGGCCCCCGCCTCCTTTATCTCCGCAGGCCGACACCGAACCCACCGGCGGTATCGGCCGCCGCAGACCCGCAGCCGTGGGCGGCGGGGCCGGGCGGGGCACGGTGGGGGGCCCAGGCCCGCCCCGAGCCGCGGGTGCTGCGGGGCCCCCGCTCTCCCCGCCGTGCTCCGAGCGCGGGGCCGCTACCCACAACCCCCCGCGCTCCGGCCAAGCATCCCACAGTGCCCCGCGCCCCGGGGCGACGGCGGCCGTTACCCACAGCGCCCCGCGCTCGCCGTTACCGAGCAGCCGCGGGCAGAGCCCCGCCAGGGCCGCACTCCCGGGCTCGTCCCGTTGCGCCGCCACGGCCGGGCCGGGGCCGCCGCCGCCCCTCCCGCCGTCGCTATGACAACCGCGCCCCCCGCGCTCCCGCCCGGTAAACCGGCCCTCCCTCGGGGGGCGGCGGACCAATGGTAGCGCGGAACCGCGAGCGCTGGCCAATCAGCGCCTGAGGGAGGCGGGATTAAGCGGCGCGGCGGGTGGTGTCCCGGACGGCGCGGCGGAGGGGACAAAAAGGCTGAAATCGGCCGTTTCGGGGCGGGGGCGCGGCCAGGGCCGGGAGACCCCGGGGAGGAGGGGACGCTCTGGGACCCCCCAGGCCCCTCCGCCCCCCAGCACCGCCCAGACCCCCAGGCGCTGCCCACCTGCGGCCCCGCGCCGTCCCCTGGCCTCCCACGGCGTCCCCCTCCCTGTGCCCACGGGTGTCACGCAGTGTCCCCCCTTGCCCACGGGGTCCCCTGGCATCCCGCGGGGTCCAAAAGTGTCTCAAAGTGCTCCACGGGCTCTCCCCGTGCCCGCCGGTGTCACACAGCATCCCGTGGCATCCCACGGCATCCTGCCGTGCCCACGGGCGTCACGCAGCGTCCCCTGGCACCCCATGGGATCCCAGCGTGTCCCACGGGGTCTCAGCGTGCCCACGGGTGTCACGCAGCGTCTCCATAGTGTCCATGGGGTCCCCTGGCATCCCACGGGGTCCCAAAGTACCCCACGGTGTCCTCAGCGTGCCCACGGGTGTCACGCAGCATCCCCTGGCACCTCATGGGATCCCAGCGTGTCCCACGGGGTCTCAGCGTGCCCACGGGTGTCACGCAGCATCTCCACTGTGTCCATGGGGTCCCCTGGCATCCCACGGGGTCCCAAAGTGCCCCATGGTATCCCACGGGGTCTCAGCGTGCCCAGTGGTGTCACGCAGCGTCCACTGGCACCCCATGGCATCCCAAGGTGTCCCCAAATGCCCCACGCTGTCCCTTGGTGTCCCACCGTGTCCATGGGGTCCCCTGGCATCCCACGGGGTCCCAAAGTGTCCCATGGGGGTCTCAGTGTGCCCATGGGTGTCACGCAGCGTCCACTGGCACCCCATGGGATCCCAAGGTGTCCCCGAATGCCCCACAATGTCCCACGCTGTCCCTTGGTGTCCCGCCGTGTCCCTTGCTACCCCACGGGGGTCCCACCGTGTCACACAGTATCCCACGGGGTCCCACGGGCAGCGCACCGCGGCCGGACCGTGGTGCTAAGCCCCACCGGCCCTGGCCCCTCCCGGGACCCCCGTGCCGGCCTCCCCCTCCCAAACCCACGGGGGACACGACGCCACGGGCAGGGAGGGAGGGCGGCCCGGTGCGTGCCCGTGGGCCCGGGGAAGGCCGGGGGCAGCCCCGCCGGGCGGGAGCGGGAAGCGCCCGGAGCCGCCCCGTCGGGGCCGCCGCGATTGCGGCGCCGCGGGCAGCACGGCCCGGCCCGGCGGGGCAGGGGGCTGCCGGGGCCCACGGGGGTCCCGGGGCAGGGGGAAGGGGGGGTGGCGGACGGGGGAAGCCCCTCCGGGACACCGGGGAGCCGCCAGCCGCCGCGCCGGGGCCGCCCCGGCTGATTCCCCGGTGCGGCCGGGGGGCAGCGGGGGACACGGGGAGGAGCGGCGGGGGGGGGGGGGACACGACACCGCGGGGGGACAGCGCCGGGCTCCGTAGGGTCCCGCCGCGCCCGGGCTCCCGGTGCACTGGACAGGGCGGCCCAGGTGCGGCGGGCGGGGGGCCCCGGGGCGGTGGCGATGTCCCGGTCCCGCCCGTGCCGCCGCGGTGCCCCCGGGCGCGGCGCCGCCAGGAACTGCCCCGGGTTTTCCTGCCCGTCCCGTCCCGTCCCGTCGCGCCGCGGGGCCAGGCGCGGCGGGGCGCAGCCCGGGGACCCCGGCCCGGTATCGGTTCTGCTTTCGAGGGAGGCGGCGATTTCGCAGTAACGGGGGGCGGGTGCCACCTGCCCCGGGGATTCCCCACCTGCCGCCACCCCATAAGAGTCCGGTGGCGGCTCCGGTGGCGGCACCGACCGGCCATGCTCCCGCTCCGCCGCCTCCACTTCTGCCTCTGCCTCCCGCTGCTGCTGCCGCTGCCCGCGGCCCCGGCCCCGGCCCCGGCCCCGGCCCCCCGCACCGACTGGGCCGCCTGCAGACGCCTCTCCCGGGAGCTGTCGCGGCTGGTGGTGACCCTCAAGGAGCCGCTCCAGGTGCTGGTGAGCACGGGGGGGCTCGGCTGGGGGGGCCCGGGGGTCTACGGGTGTCAGAAGGTGCGGGGCATCCCGGTAGGACGGGTGCCCGAGGGTGCGGGGGGTGCGGGGGACACCGCTGACACCCCCCCCCCCCCGCTGCCAGGAGGAGGTGGACCTGAGCGAGAAGGACCCCAAGAATTGGCCCCCCCGCATCCGCTGCAGCGACGCCTGCGACCCCTCCACACTGGACACCAACAACACGGTACCGGGGGGGACGTTGGGGTGGTCAGGGGCGGCGGTGGGGCGGCCAGGGAGCCTGAGGGTGCCCAGGTGGGGGGAAATGAGCCCAGGGGTGCTCTGGGGAATGTGCCTGGGGGTCCCAGGAGATGTGCCTGGGGTTCTTATGGGTGTCTGGGGGTCCCAGGGATGCTGAGCGATGTGTCCAGGGTTCTTATGGGTGCCTGGGGGTCCCAGGGATGCTGAGCGATGTGCCCGGGGTTCTTATGGGTGCCTGGGGGTCCCAGGGATGCTGAGCGATGTGTCCAGGGTTCTTATGGGTGCCTGGGGGTCCCAGGGATGCTGAGCGATGTGCCTGGGGGTCCCAGGGGTACCTGGGGGTCCCAGGGATGCTGAGCGATGTGCCCAGGGTTCTTATGGGTGCCTGGGGGTCCCAGGGATGCTGAGTGATGTGCCTGGGGTTCTTATGGGTGCCTGGGGGTCCCAGGGATGCTGAGCGATGTGCCCAGGGTTCTTATGGGTGCCTGGGGGTCCCAGGGATGCTGAGCAATGTGCCCAGGGTTCTTATGGGTGCCTGGGGGTCCCAGGGATGCTGGGCGATGTGCCTGGGGGTCCCAGGGGTGCCTGGGGGTCCCAGGGATGCTGGGCAATGTGCCTGGGGGTCCCAGGGGTGCCTGGGGGTCCCAGGAGTGCCCAGGAGATGTGTCTGGGGGTCCCAGGGGTGGCTGGGGGTCCCAAGGGATGGTGCTTGGGGTCCCTCAGGGGTGCTGGGCGTACCCAGGGGTGCCGGGGAGGTCCCAGCGTTGCTGAGGGATGTGCCCAGGGGTCTCAGGGTACCGGGGGATGTGCGCGTGTGTCCCCCCCGGCTCACGCCCCGCTCCCCGCAGCGCTGCCTGCGGCGCATCTTCCAGGGGCTGCAGCACTACCGGGACCTGCTGGGCTCCGACATCTTCACCGCCCGCCGCCTGCCCCGGCTGGAGGCCACGCTGGACCAGCTGCTGGCCCTGGTCCAGGTGAGGGGCTGGGGGGGGCTTCGGGGCGGCTGGGATGGGGTGGCAGCCCCCGGGCCCTGTTCCCCCCACAGCTGGGGAAGCAGGCACCCATCAGCGGCGTCCTTGGGCCCCCTAACCCCGCTCTCCCCACAGCAGGAGCACAGCTGCCCCCACCGGCACTCCATGGCCCCCAGCGAGGCCTGGGCCCACCCGTTGCTGCAGCACCTGGCGCTCCAGCGGCTCCAGTCCTTCACCACCATCATGAGCCGTGTCTTCACCCACAGCGCCAGCCCACGCTGAGGCCGGCCCGGCCGTGGCCCCCCTGACTATTTATTCCCCTCCACCTCGAGGGACTATTTATGTACGATGCTCCCTATTTATGTCCGATATTTATGGGTTTCTAGTAAAGGATTGAAGGAGATGAGCGGTTCCCTATATACGGCGCAACCCGGGTCTGCCCGCAGGCAGCGCAGGCAGTGCAGGCGGCTGGGGTGGGAAGAGGTTTATTTACAGGGGGTCTGGGGGGAGTCACTGGAAGTCGTTGGCGTCGATGTGGAGCAGGGGGAAGTCAGCGGCAGCGGTGAAGAGGGAGCTGACGGTGGGCAGGGCCGTGTCCTCGGGCTGCGGCAGGAACGGGTCGCAGGGGTCCAGGAGCGCAGTGCTGCCTGTGGGACGGGGACAGGTCAGTGTCGAGGGGACCCCCTTGTTCTCCTCCCTGGCCCCAACACTCACCTGCCAGCTCGGGGCCCAGCCCCTCCAGCCCCCCGTCCACGGGCTCCAGCATGTCGGGCATCAGCTCCGCCACCTCCAGCGTCTCCAACGTCCCCGAGCCTGGCTCCAGTTCCTCCACCAGCGGCTGCAGGAGCTCCTGCATGTCTGGGCTCTCGGGCAGCAGCTCCAGGTCCCTCAGCTCCGGTGGCAGCATCCCCTGCCCCTTGGGGACCAGCCGCGGCTCCACAGCCCCCGCCACCGCTGGCAGCAGCCCAGTGTCCCCAGCTTCCACTTGCTGCAGCATCCCCGTGTCCCCGGCCACCGGCTGCAGCATCCCCAGCTCCCCGGGCAGCACATGCAGTGTCGCCAAGTCCCCCGGTCCCACCTGCAGCGTCCCCTGGCCCTCGGGGACCAGCTGCAGCACCAGCTGCGGCTCCACGGCCCCAGGTCCCACTTGCTGTGTCCCCTGCTCCTCAGGTCCCACGTGCTGCAGCACCCCCAGCTCCCCGGGCAGCACGTGCAGCGTCCCCACACCCCCTGGTCCCACCTGCAGCGGCCCCTGGCCCTCAGGGACCAGCTGCAGCACCAGCTGCGGTTCCAGGTCCCCAATCCCTGGCTGCAGCATTTCCGAGACCCCCGGTCCCACCTGCAGCGGCCGTGGTGCCTCCAGGCCTTGGGACCCTGGCTGCAGCGTCCCCGAGCCCCCAGGCCGTGGCATCCCTGGGCTCGTGGCCATCACCTGCAGCGTCCCTGGACTTGAGGGCTGCAGCACTGCTGGGCTGCCGGGCTGCAGTGTCCCTGGACTCCCAGCCATCACCTGCAGCATCCCCAGCTTCCCAGAGGTGACCGGCAGCGTCCCTGAACCCTTGGGATGCACCATCCCCGAGCCCCCGGGCTGCAGCGGTGCCACGCTGCCAGGCTGCTGCGTCCCCAGGCCACTGGGCTGCAGTTGCAGCGTCTCCAGGTTTTCCGTGGCAGCCACCAGCTCCTCTTCGGTCTGCCACAACTCATTTGCCTGCCTGCAGGGAGAGACAGCGGGTCAGGGTCAGGGTCAGGGTCAGGGTCAGGGTCAGGGTCAGGGTCAGGGTCAGGGGACACAAGGCTGCGAGCAAAAGGGTCCCCCTTCCCACGGGACCATGGAGGGACCGAGGCGTCCCCCTGCCTCACCTGGAGGACACGCGGATGAGGCGCCGGTTCAGGTATTTCTTCTGCTCCGTCGGGTTCCCTTAGGGACAGAGAGGAGAGGTCGGAGGGGGTGGCAGGCGCTTCCCCGGCACCGCGCCTTGCCGCGCTGTGCCATACCTTCCTGCCGCTGGCTGTAGTAGGGTCCAAAGGCCTCGTCGCGGGCGATGTCCGGGTACAAGAACCGGAGCGGGTTCTCGGGGATGTTCTCCTCCACCAGCAGCTGGTAGTCGCGGATGATGTCGGGCAGCGCCAGGGATGCTAGCTCGGCCGTGGTGTAAGGAACCACTGCCCGGAAAGCGGGGGGCCCTGCGGGGTGCAGGGAAGCCGGAGTCAGCGCCCAGGGCAGGCCTGAGGCCGGGGTGAGGGGCTGGACCCTGGGGGAGAGGGGAGACACGCTCACCATTTTCGGGGTGCTCCACCCAGGTGCAGGTGACCCCCCCCAGGATGCTCTCGCTGAACCGGATCAGGAACGTCCCCGTCCGCTTCCCCTTCAGCAGCTTCTTCTCTTGCTTGCGGCTCACGAAGCCCAGGATGAGCCTGGGGGAGGCAATGTCAGCCCCCGCTGCCCCCGGCCCCCCCGGCCCCCCTGCCCCGCTCCTACCCGTCCTTCCAGAGCTGCTTGAGGTGCTCCTGGAGCAGCCCCAGGATCCCATCCAGCCAGGCCCAGAAGGAAAAGCCAGAGGCACCGTCCTGTGGGAGAGGGCGGGTGAGTGGGGATGGAGGGGATGGAGCCATGGGGGGACAGTGGGACAGAGACACAGGGACAGTGGGACGGGGGCACGGGGGGACAGGGACCACTCACCTTGGAGAACTTGGGCCAGGTCAGGGTGCTCTCCGGAGACGGCTTTGAGCCTTGGAGGTGAGAGCAGGGTGAGGAGGGTGGCATGGCACCTGTCCTGGCCCCGGGGGGCTCGGCGGGGCTCGGGGGCTGGCGCCCGGCCTTACCGAACAGCTTCTCGGCCAGCATGAGGAGATGCTCCCTGCTCAGGCCCCTCTCGGCCACGCTCTCGAACTGCCAGCTCAGCACCTCGGCCAGCCGGGGCCAGGGGGCCGGGGGCGGCGTGGAAAAGAACTGTAACTCCTGCAGGAGATGGGGTGAGTGGGGCCGGGGGCGCGCGGCCCGGGATGTGCACCGGGGCAGGGCACAGGGACAGGAATGGGACAGGGACATGCACCGGGGCAGGGCACAGGGATGTGCACCAGGGCAGGGGACGGGAATGGGACAGGGACCAGAGGACGGGAATGGGACAGGGACCAGAGGACAGGGACCTGCACTGGGGCAGGGCATGGGGACAAGCACCGGGGCAAGGGATAGGAATGGGACAGGGACCAGGGCACGGGGATGTGCACCGGGGCAGGGCACAGGGACGTGCACCGGGGCAGGGCACAGGGATGGGACAGGGACCAGGGGACGGGAATGGGACAGGGACCAGGGGATGGGGACGTGCACCGGGGCAGGGGATAGGAATAGGGCAGACACCAGGTCACGGGGACATGCACCAAGGCAGGGCACAGGAAAATGGGACAGGGACCAGGGGATGGGGACATGCACCAGGGCAGGGGATAGGAATGGGACAGGGACCAGGGCATAGGGATGTGCACCGGGGCAAGGCACAGGAACATGCACTGGGGCAGGGGACGGGAATGGGACAGGGACCAGGGCACGCGGACCTGCACTGGGGTGAGGGATGGGAATGGGACAGGGACCAGGGGACAGGAATGGGACAGGGACCAGGGCATGGGGACCTGCACTGGGGCAGGGGATGGGGATGGGATAGGATGGGGATGGGACAGCGACCAGGACTGGGCAGGGACTGGGGATGGGATGCGACAAGGACCAGGCAGGGACTGGGTGACAAGAGAAGGGACAGGGCACAGGGGAAGGACCAGGGCCCAGGAAGCTGGGACAGGACTGGGCAAGGAGCGGGGCTGGGGACGGGACACTAGGACCGGGGCAGAGGGAGACGGGGCGAGGGGCAGCAGGGCCGGGGGCAGTGGGGGGGTGGCGCAGGGCTGGGGAGGGGTCCTGCTCGCCTTCGGGTTGCAGCTGAGCATGTTGAACCAGAGGATGGAGGCCCAGGCGCTGGAGAACTGGTTGTTGTTGGAGATGATGACGAAGGGCAGCGTGGAGGTCTGCGGGGGAAGCAGGGGAAGGGGGGGTCAGGCCGGCAGCCCCCAGCCCCCCCCCCCCCCGCTGGCCTCCCCCAGCCCCCAGCGCTCACCTCCAGCTCCAGCTCCAGCCCGCAGTACGCGTACGCCAGCGTGAAGGTGATGAGGTGCAGCTCCTCCGTCACGACCAGGGGACCCTGCTCAGAGGTGGCACCGTGGGGCACCATGGGGCACCGGCTGCCCCCGCACCCCCCCGGCCCCCAGCCCCGCACCCACCTCGCTGGCACCTTTGCTGCCCTTGCCCGACCTGCTGTCCTTCTGCTCCTTCAGCGTCTGCGGGGCAGGAGAGAGTCAGCTCCGGGCCAGGGGCCAGGGCTGGGCCAGGGTCTTCGCCCCACTGCCCTGCCCCATGGAGGACCCAGGGGTCCGGGCAGGGGCACCTACAAGGTACTGGAAGTCGCAGACCAGCCCGTCCTGGGGACTGTCCCCTGCCAGGAGGGTTTTGCTGCTTGACGTCAGGATGTTGAACTTGCGAAACCTGCGGGGCAGAGAAAGGCCGCGGGTGGGGGGGCCGGGACCCCCAGGACGGGGGGCACAGCCCTGCCCGCTGCATCCGGCGCTCGCTCGGCTCTCACCCTTTTGTCTTGGGGGGGTTCCTGCAAGAGACAACAGGGCGTCAGTGGGGAGCGGGGCCCCGGGACCCCCGCGGCCAGGCAGGGCAGCCCCCCCCCCGGGGGTCCTGACCTGTCGATGTGGATCTTGGCCTCCATATGGTGGTTGCGGTCGTAGAGGCGGATGAGCAAGCGGGCGCGGGCCGAGAACTTGCTGGCCGTGCGCAGCACCAGCGGGCGCTTGCAGGCGTTGGGCATGCTGGGCTGCTGCTCCACCACGAAGGCTCTGGGGGTACGGGGGGCACCGGGGGGGTCAGGGCTGCCCCGATCCCGGCTCCCCCGGCCCCCCCGCACCATCCCCACCTCTTCAGCAGGTAGATGAGCAGCTCCCGCAGCCGCTGCTCTAGGAGGGGGGTCTCTGCTTTCAGCGGGTCCCTCTCGTAGGTCACCTTCTGCCGCAGGTCCCCCAACGCCCGCAGCAGCTGCAGCAGCTGGAAGAGCCCCTGGCCCAGCTCCGTGAACCTGCAGGCATCACGGGGCTCAGCGGGGCCCAGCCACAGCCCCCACCCGTCCCCCTCCCCTCCCGGCCCTACCAGGTCTCCAGCCGGTGCAGGCGGGTGTCGACAGGGGCCCCCAGGCAGGCGCGTTGCTGTCGCTCCTGCCAGGCCCCCAGCTCCTGCTGCAGAAAATCCTGCAGGGTCTCGCTGCGCCCCAGGAGCTGCTGCATCTGCGCCAGCACCTCCTGGGGAAGAGATGCGCGTCTGAGCAGGGGGCACGGGGCAGCCGAAGCCCCCCCCGCCCCCGGCTCAGCCCTGACCCCCTCTCACCCGCCGCTGCCGGTCCAGGATCTGCAGCTTGGCCTGGAGGGCTTGGACCTGCTGGGCATACTGGGGGTCGCTGGTCCTGTCCTCACCTGCAGGCAGGGGGTTTGGAGGATCAGGGGGGCACGGCGGGGGCACAGGGCAGCGCCGTCCTGTGTCTACCCCCGGGGCGGGCAGAATTGGGCCTTACCCGGCAGGTAGTGCACCTTGAAGCAGAAGTCAAAGGCATCCTGCAGGTCCTCCAGGTACCGGAAGGCGCGTTCGGCCTCCTGAGGGGCAGAGAGGGGGGGTGAGGGATCCGGCAGCCCCCCAGGAACCCTGGGGAGGGGGCCAGGGGAGGCCGTTACCTGCAGGGCCGTGTGGAACTCAGCCAGGCGCCGCTGGATCTGCTGCTCCCGGTCGCTCTCCGGGGGTGCGCTGGGTGCTGAGGCAGCCCCCGCCTGCAGAGACGCGGGGCATCAGGCAGCAGCTGGCAGCGTCCCGCGGGGCGGTGGGGGGGGCCCTGCCCTACCTGCCCCTCCGCCTGCCCCAGGCGGAGGATCCGCTGCTCCTCCTGCAGCAGGTTGGCTACCAGGTTGGCGAACCTCTCCGGGCACTCCTCGAACTCAGCCTGCGGAGGGGCTGGAGGGGGTTAGGGGGGTGCAGAGACCCCCCCCCCCCCAGCCTCCCTGCCCTGGCCCCGCCGCTCACCTGGAGATCGCGGCGAGCCTTGCGCAGGTTGTGCTTCAGCATGAAGTCCTCGTCACCCAGCCCCGGGCTGCCCAGCTGCTCGCCCAGCAGCGCCAGCAAGGAATGGAAGAGCATGCGGGCATGGGAAGAGAGCGGCTCGGCCGCCTGGCGCCTGCAGCACCGCGGGGTTCAGCACCAGCCCGGCACGCACCGGCCAGCGCGGCGCCCAGCCCCAGAACCCTCCTTTACCAGTTCTGGTCCTCGATCCAGGTGGCCAGGCACTGCCGCACCACCATGGGCAGTGCCACCCCGGCGTACAGCTGGTGGACCTGCTCCAGGTAGGCGTTGGCCAAACTCTGCACCTCTTGCCACTGCGCCATGCTGGGGGACGGGGGGGTGTCAGGGCGGCTCCACCGACCCCCCCGGCCGCAGCACGGCCGGACGATACGAAACCAGCGCCCGGGCACCCCTGCGCCCCACGAACCTGCCCGCAGCACGGTGGTCCCGTGGGTGCCTCCGCTCCGGCTCGGGCTGGGCCGCGGGAGTGCGGTGGGCTGGCAGCCCCGTCCTGGGGCAGGGGGGAGCGCTGAGCAGCGCAGAAGCTTCGTGCCCGGGGGCCGAGCTGTCCCGAGTTGCAGGGGCCGGGGGCACACGCACCCCCCCTCCACCCCGAGGGTCCCCTGCACCCCGGCGCAGCACCCCAAGCCCCCTCCCCAGAGACACCCTTAGCCTGGGCCCACCTTGCACCCCCACCGGCACCCCCCCAGACAGGTTCCCTGCACCCCAAGTGTGCCCCTGTAGGGCCCCCGGGGGGGTGGGTGCCCCTAAACACCCCCCCCCCAGGGGGACACCCCCAAGGGACCCCCCCGGGGGCGATCTCTGCGCACCCCAACCGGCATCCCCTAGCCCCGCCCCCCCGGCCCGGCCCCAGCAGGGTGCCCCGCCCCCGAAGCGGCGCCCGGCAGACGGGACCCCCCCCCCGGGACCCCCCGCCCCGCCCGGCCCCGCGCTCCCACCTCGGCGCCCTCGGCGGCTGCCGGTTGCCGGGGCAGGAAGGCGCGGAGGTCACGGCTCCTCCCCCCTTCTGCGCGGTGATTGGCGGAGCTCGGCGGCGAGGCCACGCCCCCCCGGCTGCGGGAGGAGGGGGTCCAGCGGGGTTGCCCGCTTCCCCGAAATGACGTCAGGGGGCGGGGCCAGAGGGAGGGCGGGGCCAGAGGGGAGCTGGGAGGAGGGGGAGGAAATGGCAGCGCCGGGCCGGGCCGGGCCGTGGGGACGGGGACAGGCGGGGGGGACAGGGCTGGGCCGTGGGGACAGAGCCGTGGGGACAGGGACAGGCTGGGGGGACAGAGCTGTGGGGACGGGGACAGGGACAGAGCTGTGCGGACAGGGACAGCCCATGGGGACAGGGGACAGAGCTGTGGGGACAGGGACAGAGCTGTGCGGACAGGGACAGCCCATGGGGACAGGGGACAGAGCTGTGGGGACAGGGACAGAGCTGTGGGGACAGGGACAGCCCATGGGGACAGGGGACAGAGCTGTGCGGACAGGGACAGAGCTGTGGGGACAGGGACAGCCCATGGGGACAGGGGACAGAGCTGTGCGGACAGGGACAGAGCTGTGCGGACAGGGACAGCCCATGGGGACAGGGGACAGAGCTGTGCGGACAGGGACAGAGCTGTGGGGACAGGGACAGCCCATGGGGACAGGGGACAGAGCTGTGGGGACAGGGACAGAGCTGTGCGGACAGGGACAGCCCATGGGGACAGGGGACAGAGCTGTGGGGACAGGGACAGGCTGGGGGGACAGGGGACAGAGCCGTGGGGACAGGGACAGAGCTGTGGGGGCAGGGGACAGAGCCGTGGGGACAGGGACAGGCTGGGGGGACAGAGCTGTGGGGACAGGGGACAGAGCTGTGGGGACAGGGCTGGGCCCTGGGGACAGGGACAGGCTGTGGGGACAGGGGACAGAGCCATGTGGACAGGGACAGCCCGTGGGGACAGGGACAGGCTGGGGGGACAGGGGACAGCCCGTGGGGACAGGGCCACAGAGCCATGGGGACAGGGCTGGGCCCTGGGGACAGAGCCATAGGGATGGGGACAGCCCATGGGGACAGAGCCATGGGGACAGGGACAGAGCTCTGGGGACAGGGACAGGCTGTGGGGACAGGGGACAGAGCCGTGGGGACAGGGCTGGGCCCTGCGGACAGAGCCATGGGGACAGGGACAGCCCGTGGGGACAGGCTATGCAGCCACTGGGATGAGGACAGGCTGTGGGGACAGGGCTGGGGCCATGGGGACAGGCTATAGGGACAGGCTCTGGGGACAGGGCTGGGGCCATAGGGCCAGGCTATAGGGCCAGGCCGTGAGGACAGGGCTGGGGCCATAGGGCCAGGCCGTGGGGACAGGGCTGGGGCCATAGGGCCAGGCTATAGGGCCAGGCCGTGGGGACAGGGCTGGGGCCATAGGGCCAGGCCGTGGGGACAGGGCTGCCGCAGCCAGAGCCAGGCAGGCAGGGCAGGGCACACTGGATGGGACAGGGACGCAGGGACGGGGCCGGCTGCCACCACGTGGCTCAGGCAAAGGCCTCCCCGTGGGGCCAAGGTCCCCGTGCCCCAGGGCGGGGTGGCCCCGCATCGATCCGGTGCCAGCCCCCCGAGACAGGGACAAGGACGCGGAGCCAGCCGCCGCACGGTGCTTTTATTCAGACGATGAGGACGGGGCCGCTGTGGGCGGTGGGGGCCGGCGGGGGGTCCCCGTCCGAGGTGAAATACGCGATGAGCGCCCGCACCCCGGCCTTGAGCCCCGGCTGCAGCCCCAGCTGCAGCCCCAGGGCCACGGGGCCGCCGGCGCTGGCGACGAGGGCGGCCAAGCCGGCGTAGCCCAGGTCCTCGGCGACTTCCAGAGCCCGTGAGGAGGCCACAGCCTCGCAACCCTGGAAGGCGTAGTAGAGGCTGGTGCCCAGGTTGTAGAAGGTGCTGACGCTCGGCACCCACTCCAGCACCATGTGGGCCTCCCGCTCCCCCGGTGGGTTGCAGGCGTCCTCGTCCTCCCGCCGGCGCCGGGTGGCACGGCGGCACGCAGGCAGCCAGGCGCGGGCCCTGGCCCCTGGGAGCACCCGGACCCCCTCGGGCCAGGGCCCCGTGACCCTGGGCGGAGTAGGGTGGGTGCCGGCCACGGGGTCCTGGAGCTGGGTGGGTGCCGTGCAGGTAGAGCCCCCCGGCTGCAGCAGGCTGAGGAGGAGGGGCAGGGCCTTGGAAGCCGGGGTGCCCTGCAGCCGCGCCAGCCCCCGCAGCAGCGCCATGGCCGTGGGGGTCCCCAGTTCCCGGGACAGCTCCAGCACCTCTGCCTCGGCCTGGACCCTGCAGGCGGCCCCGCTCAGCACCAGGGTCATGGCGGCACGGGCCAGGGCGCGGAGCGGCGACGGGAGCTGGGCGAAGCCGGGCAGGGCGTCGGGGCGCAGGTCCTGGCACGAGACCCCACGCCCCGGCAGGGCCCGTGGCGGGGTGCGCTCTGCCAGCTCCGCCAGCAGCGCCCGCGCCACAGCCCGCTCATCGGCGCCCGGCCTGGGGGGCACGGCGGAGAGGGTGCTGCCCTCCAGGCCGAGGAGGAGGAGGAGGAGGAAGAGCAGAGCCTGGGGCATGGCGGCAGCTCCAGGCCGGGCTGTGGAGGCAGGAGAAGGGGCAGAGCCCCCATCAGCTCCCCGCGGCCGCAGGCCCCCACTCCCACACACCCCCCCCCAGCGCCCCGGCTCACCCGCTCGCCGACGTCCCCTGCCCCGTCCAGCCACTGCGGCTGCCACCCCTGCGGCCCCTTTATAGCTGGCGTTATCGAGAGGGGTTGCGACACTCGGGGCCTGGCCCCGGCCCCTGGCACAGGGACAGGGACACCTCCCTGGGGACAGGGCAGCTCCCGGCCCCCCCCCGGCCCCCCGTACCCACTCATCAGGCAAGGCCGAGAGCTGCGCTTGTTTATTTGGTCTCTTTCCAGATTTAAAAACTGGTTGGGGTGGGGTGGGGTGGGGTGTGTGGGGGGGGAAGCTGAGGGAAAAGAAGGAGTTTGGGGGAAAACAGGAAAATGGAGACACCAGGACAGATAGTGGGGAAGGGGACAGGGGGAAGACCTGCTGCCTGCTTTCGCAGCACCCTTAAAAAAAGCTTTAAAACCTGCAGAAAACCCAGAAAAGAGCCCAGGCACAGGCAGGGCGGGGCGGGGCAGGGCGAGGCCCTCAATCCTCCTCCTCCTCCTCCTCCTCCTCCTCCTCCTCCTCGACACGCCGGACACGCTTCCGCCTTCCCAGCGGCTGTGGGTCTTCGTCCTCGTCCTCCTGGGAGTGGGGGGTTGCGGGGGCCGGCTCTGTGCCTGCAGCTGGAGGGAGCGGGCAGGGGGCTGAGCCACCCTGGCCAGGGGCTGCGGGGAGTGGGGGCTCCCTTCTGCCCCCCGTCATCTCCCCAGCACCAGGGATGTGGCAAAGGGGTTAGGGACAGCGGCCTGTGCCCAGCTCCCGGCCATGCCCAGAGCACCCCAAGGGAAGAGCTTGGGAGAGACTGGAGGGGCTGAACGCACCTGAGCTCCCGCCGTCCTCATCCTCGCTGTCGAGCTCCCGGTGCCTCTTGGTGCCCGGCTGCACCGCGCTGGAGATGGGGACAGGCTCCTCGCTGCAAGCAGTGGGGACAGGGGTTGGCACCGCTCAGCCCCGCGCTGGGAGCACCCAGGGGTCTGGATTCCCTCCCCAGTCAGGGAGAGGAACCCCCAAAGTCAGGGAGAGGAACCCCCACCCAAAGTCCCTTGACTTTGTCCCCCGTGGAGAGCACCCAGCTGCGGGGCTGGTGCACGGGAGCCCATTCTCACCTCTCTGAGTCCGATCCCAGCCCTGCCGACGGCTGCTCTGCTGACGGGCACAAGAAGAGGGGTTCGGGGCCAGCCCCATGGCTGGGGGACCCCAGCCCAGCTCCCGCACCCCCAGCCCGGCCCCTCACCTGAATCGGGGTCCTGGGGGCACCTGGATGGCTCCAGCAGCTGCCGGGGCGGCCCCGGGGAGTCGGGGCCGTGGTGGGCGATGGAGGCGGCCGCGCGACGCAGCTGCTGCGGGGTGAGGGCAGCCGGGATGCGCCAGAAGGATTCCTGGGCAAAGAGCAGACGCTGCAGGGCCGCACCAGGAGCGAGGGGATGGGGACGGGGACGGGGACCTCACCTGCTCGCTGGCGGGGGGCCGCAGCCCCAGCTGCCGCAGCAGGCTCTGGAAGCGCCGGTCCTCCATGGCGTCTTCGTTCTCTTCCGAGAGCGGCACCAGCGGCACCGGGTGGGACACGCCTGGGCCGAGAGCACCATCATGGAATCACAGAATTATGCAATCATGAAATGCTTTGGGTGGGAAGGGACCTGGGAGGTCACCCAGCCCAACCCCTGCAGTGACAGGGACAGCTTTAACCAGCCCAGGGTGCTCAGAGCCCCGTCCAACCTGGCCTGGGATGTTTCCAGGGATGGGGCCTCCACCGCCTCTCTGGGCAACCCCTTCCAGTGCTTCACCACCCTCGTTGTAAAAATTTTTTTCCTTATATCCAGTCTAAATCTATTCTTCTTTAGTTTAAATCCATTAGTCCTTGTCCTGTCACAACAGGCCTTGCTAAAAAGCTTGTCCCCATCCTTCCTATAGCCCCCTTTTCAGTACCGAAAGGCCGCACTCAGGCCTCCCCGCAGCCCCCTCCTCTCCAGGCTGAACACCCCCAGCTCCCCAGCCTGGCCCCGGAGCAGAGGGGCTCCAGCCCTCAGATCATTTCTGGGGCCTCCAGCCCTCGGATCATTTTTGGAGCCTCCTCTGGCCCCGCTCCAGCAGCTCCACGTCCTTGTGCCCAGGGCTGCAGAGCTGGTCGCAGGGCTCCACCACCACCAGCCCGGCCCCGGCCCCCCGCCCCGGCCCCCTGCCCGCTCACCGTCCTCCTCGCGGTCCCCGGCCGTCCTCCTCAGGCAGTTCTCCAGCCACCGCAGGGGCCCGGCCAGGCCTGGGGACAGGGGAGGGTGAGACAGGGTACGGCCCCGGAGCCAAGCCCGACCCGGGGGCTCGGAGCCCCTCGCCCACCTTCCTGATGCAGCCGATGCGCCAGGCCCTGCCCTGCTCCTTCCTCGGGCGCCCAGTGCTCCTCCATGGGGCCTTCCTCTGCTTCGTCCTCATCCTCCTCCTCCTCACTGTCCCCGTCCTCTGCCGAGCTGTCCTGGGCTGGCACCGCCGGGGCGCCTGCCACACTCTGCGGGGACCAGCACTGTGTGGGTGCCCGTGACGGGGCAGCACCCTCTGGGTGCAGCCCGGACCCCCCCTGACCCGCCGTACCAGCCCAGGGCCATTGCCCTTCCTCCGGCGCTTCTTGTACAGCTCCTTGCGCTCTGACACCAGCCCCAGCCCCAGCAGCTTCTCCACGACGCGAGCCCGTGACCGCCGCGCCGTCAGGTGCTTCATGATGTTCCCCAGGACGTCTGTGGGGAGGGCGGTCAGGGCAGGGGGGCTACGGGGAGGCTACGGGGGGGCTTCCCCCCCCAGCCCACCCCAGCCCCACTCACCCTCCGAGCCCTGGAACTCCTCGAAGAGCCGCGTCAGCTCCTCCTCCTGCTCCTGCGTCCACAGCACAAGGCGGGTGCCCTTCCTTGTGGGGGGAGCACGGCCATGGGTCCCTGCCCTGGGGCACGGCGGCTGCCCCAGGCCGGGGGTCCCCTGCCGAGGTTCCCCGACCCACCTCTCCCGTGGGAAGTCCTTGGCGCTGCTGGCCAGCCCCAGCCGCACCAGCTGCTTCACCACCTGCCTCCGCGTCCGCCCGGGCGCCGGGAGATGGGCCAGGATGGCGGCGATGACGTCCTCACCTGCGGGAGCGGGAGGCTGCAGGGACACAGCCCCCCGTCGCTACCCCCCGGGGTCCCACTACCCCTCACCCCCCAGGGAGCCCCGGTACCTTCCACCTCCTTGTACTTCCAGTACAGCTCCCGCAGCTCCTGCTCCTCTTGCGGGGTCCAGGGGGGGACGCGGCCCCTGCCAGCCCTGCGCAGAGGGGAAGGGAGGTGAGGGGAGGCGATGGGAGGGCGGCAGCCCCCTCCCCAGCCCCACTCACCCCTCTCCCTCTTGCAGGGAGCTGTAGCCCTCGGTCATCTCGCGGACAGCCGCCGGGCTCTTCCAGAAGAGCAGCTCCACGAAAGCCTTCTTGTTGGTGGCCGCCAACGCAAAGAACTTGCCCAGGATGAACTTGGCCAAGGCCACCAGCTCCTGCGGGCAGAGGGAGGGAGAGCAGGGCTGGGAGAGGCCGCGGAGGACCCCTCCCCGGGGACACGGAGGGGTCAGGGGCAGCCGGGCCCCGGCTGACCTGGTGCGCGCCGGCGGCGGGATCGCTGAGGAGGCGGTGGAAGAGGGCGAAGAGGGAGAGCTGGAAGAGCAGAGCCTCCATGCGCAGGTCGCGGGCCAGGCGGTGCAGCAGGCGAGCGGCGCAGTGGTTGGTGCGGGGGCTGTTGCGGGCGTACCCCCGCAGCAGCAGCACGAGCGCTCGGACCACGGGCGCGCAGGCGAACCTGCCCCGGTAGCCCTGGTGAGCGCAGCCACCCCGGCTAGCGGTGCCACCGCCGACCCCCAGTCCCCCCAGTCCCTCTCACCGTTTCAGGTAGTCGAGGAAGTTGAACTCCTTCTCTGACACCTGCATCATTTCTTCCTCCTCTTCCTCATCCTCCTCTTCCTCTTCTTCCGGCTCCTCGGCCTCGGGGGGCACGTGCCCTGCGGTGGGACAGTGGTGAGGGTCCGGAGCACAGAGCCCGCCGCTCCTGGTGCTGCCGGCTGGGGACTCACGGGGCAGGGGAGCGAAGAGGATCTCCCGCAGTAGCCGGGTCTCCTCGGGCGGCCCCGCGTCGGGGGGTCCGAACACGTCCCCTTCAGGCCAGACATCCCTGGGGAGAGCAGGAGAGGCTGGCACCGCGTCCCCATGTCCCTACCCGGGTACGGGATGGGAATTGCGGTGCCGGTACCTGGCGGAGCGGAGCAACCGCAGGGCTTGGGGGACCTGGGCATCCTGCAGGCACCCCTGGATCCGCAGCAGAGCCTCCGCGCGCTGCTCCTCCACCGGCGTCTCCGAGGCGGCGTCGAAGGGCACCACGTCCTCAGGGAGGGGCACCTCGCCCTGGGGCAGGACACTGTCACCCCACGCCCCGCCACGACACCCAGTGCCCTCCCCGCAGGGCCGGATCCTTCCCCCTACCTGCAGGCAGGCCTGGAGCTGCGGGCCCAATCCTGCCCAGAGCTCCTCCAGCTCCGCGGCGCTGGGCGGCTGCGAGGCCAGGGATGCGGGCACCCGCGGCTTCTTCCTTCTCCGCACGCGCTTGCTCTGAGGGGCGAGGACGGGGTCAGGAGGGGCTGCCCGGCCCCCCAGGGACTCCCCCCGGCAGGGCAGCTGCATCCTACCTGCACCACGAGGCCGGTGCGGCCCCGGCAGAAGCGCTCCAGCATGCGGAGGAAGAGGTGGGCCGTCTCCACCAGGTCCCGCAAGAAGCTGCGCGGCTGCTTGGTCTCGTCGAACTTGCGGAAGAGGGCGAGGAATAGCTCCCGGTACTCCATCAGGTAGAAGATGTTGCCTGGGGAGGAAGGGGTCAGCCGAGGATGAGGTCAGACCGCCCCCCCCGCCAGGTACGGACTGAAGGACAGACGGACTCACTCTTGATGACCTGGCTGCTGTCCCGCACTGCCTGCTCGGGGGACCGGTCCATCTCCTGCACCGTCCGCAGCAGCTCCTGGTACGCCTTCAAGGCCAGGTGCATCCTGGGGACAGGGAGCGTCAGGGCAGGGCCCCGCACCGGGGGGGGTCCCAGGCACTTGGGGGGGGGGGTCCCAGGCACCCACCTGCGGGCCCAGGTCACCGCCTCCTTCTTGTCCATCAGCGCCATCTCGTAGTAGGTGGTGAGGTTCTGCTCAATGAAGTGGAAGGCGCGGACGCCCACCGTCTCGGACACCAGCTCGGGGCGGAAACCCCGGCGGCGGTTGAAGGCCATGAAGAAAGCGGTGGCCCACAGGTAGTAGGTCTCGTCGTGCTGCTGAGCCTTCTCCCGCACCAGCTGGTCCTGGGGGTGGTGGGGAGGGGGCTCAGCGGGCGTCCTGCAGCCCAGAAAAGGGGTCACAGCCCCCCCCGGCACCTCACCTTGACCAGCAGCATCAGGCGGTTGTAGCAGCCCTCCAAGAAGTCTTGGCAGAAGCGGCACAAGAAGAGCCGGACGTTGCGGGCAGAGCGGCGGGGGGGCTCGGCCTCGGGGGCGGCCTGGCGTCGCCGCGGCACGCGCCGCATCTCCTTGCCCAGGTCGTGGCTGTAGCTTTTCAGCTGCGGGGGACAAACGTAGAGCGGCCTGACTCGTGTCCCCACATCATCCCTGTGCCCCCCACCACTGCATCCCTGTCCCCGCGCTCACGTTGTGCAGCCCCTTGTGAAAGACCACGTCCCGGTCCCCAATCGCCTTCAGGCCTTGCAGGACGTAGGAGCCGCCGAAACGGGAGTGCCTGGGGCAGGGGGACACGGGCTGAGCGGTGCCAGCCCAGCCACGGGGGTCCCGGCTCCACCACGGGGGTCCCCCCTGCTTTACCTGGACGGGCGCTGCAGCGCTCGAGCCCTCTTCTCTGCCAGCTCCCGCTGCCGCAGGGTCTCCAGCTCCCGCGTGTCCTCCCCGTGCTCGGCAGCCGCCTGCCCCTGCCCCAACGCCGCCAGCTCCTCTGGGCTCTGCGGGTGGCACCGTCAGCGCTGCCGGTGGGGTGGGGGCTCCAGGGCTTCCCCGGGCCCCCCGCCCCGGCTCACCTGGTCACGGAACATGAGGGAAATGATCTCCAGGACGTGCAGGGCCCATTGCTGCTCCGCCTGGGCGCTGGCCAGGAACTTGAGCAGGTCGTCCATCCCGCTGATGTGCAGCGCCCACAGCACCCGGTCGTGCACGCTGGCATCGCCATCCACGCCCTGGGGGGGGGGTAAGGGGGGTGGGGGGGCTCAGCAGGCAGAGTGTGGCGGTCCCCGAGGAGCCACCACAGCCGCAGTCCTGCTGGGTGACCGGGGAAGGGCCCCATCCCGGTACCTGCTCCTCCATAGGGTCCGGGGGGACGTGCAGAACATTGCGCACCAGCAGCAGGATCCTCTCAATCAGCAGCGTGTCCTCCTCCTGCCGCTGCTCCCAGTCCTGGGGCGACGGAGCCGTGAGGGCTCCCCGCAGCACCCATGGGAACCCCGGCTTGGCAGGGAGGGACCCCCGCTGTCCCCGGGAGCCGCGCAGGGACACGGGACTCACCAGCTGCAGCAGGTCATAGAGCTTCTCGCTGAGCACCCCAAAAACTTTCTCACTGGCAAAAGCCTGCGGAAACCCTTGCGTGAGTCTGGGGGGGGGCCCAGGCAGAGCCCCCCACCCACGGGCCATGCCGGGGGTCCCTCCCCGGGCAGGCTCACCTCTTTGTAGGCCTGCAGGTAGGACAGGACCTGGAGAAAGTGGTGCCGGGAGGTGGCATCTTGCGGCACTTTGCCAAAGCAGAGCAGAGCCGGCTGCGTCAGGTTCACCATCAACCTGCGAGCGGGCAGGGTGGGGACGTGTGGGGACCCCCGCTTCATGGGGACCCCACCCGGGGCCACCCCCGGCCCCCATCCTGCGCCCGACGGTACCTGATGACGGCATCGAAGAGCACCTTCTCCTGCGGGTACTGGACCAGGATAGGCAGGAGGTCGTTCTGCAGGATTTGGGCCGCTCCCAGCTGCTGCCGGACATCCCGGGTCTCGTCCTCATGGCGCAGGTACCGGATCAGGTCCTTGACGCTCTCTGGGGGGGGGACGGGGCCATGAGCCCCCGCCGCCCCCGGTCCCCGCCACCCCCCACCACCCTACCTACCCAGGCAGTCGGGCTCCCGGTGGTACACGTCCCCTTCCAGGTAGCCCAGGGCACTGCAGGTGGCCAGCAGCTCGCAGTTCATCATGTACCAGTCCATGCAGCGCGGCGGGGCGCTGGCGACCGGGGAACGGGGGGCTTCTGCGAGACGGCCGTCAGCACCCCCGCCGGTACCGGGGTACCGGCCAGCCTCAGGTATCCCCCACCCCGTCCCGGGGCACCCGCCGGCCCCGGTGCCGTGCTTCCCGAGATCGGGGCACCCCCGGGGACTCCCCTTCCCGGGGCACCCGCCGGCCCCGGTGCCGCGCTTCCCGAGTTCGGGGCACCCCCGGGGATTCCCCTTCCCGGGGCACCCGCCGGTCCCGGTCCCCCGCCATCCCGGAGCGTCGGCCGGTCCCGGTCCCCCCCCCGCCACCCCCTGCACTCCCCGGGCACCGAGCCCGCCCCGGTTGGCCCCGATAGCGGGGCACCCCCCGGCCCCAGCCCCCCACACTCACCGCCAGCCCCGGGAACCGGCGCGGGGGCGGTGTTACACAACCGCCCCACTTCCCGCGGCCAGAGGCCCCGCCCCGCCCACGGGCTTCAAGAGGGAACTCCCACCCGCGGCAACCCGGTGGGGCCATGCCCCCTCCCGTCACCCACCACGGGCACGGACCGGGGGCGCGATGCCTCACAGCCCCCCCTCCACTCTAAGAAACGGCACCTGCGCCGCCCACCCCACCCGGTGCTGCGGGGGGGCCCCCCGCGTAGCGCCCTGAGTGGGCCCCCCTCGACGGCGCGGCATTGCCCTTTTAAGGGAGGCGCCGGCTGGGGCGTAGCCCCCACCTCGGGGCGGGGCCTGCCCTGCGGGCGCGGGAATGGGCGGCTGTGGGGCGCGCCTCCCGTCAGCCCCCGCGCGGTTGCTGGGGCGACGCGGGCCCGGCCCCGGTTCCCCCCTTCCCCGGTTCCCCCCTTCCCCGGTTCCCCCCTTCCCCGGTTCCCCCCTTCCCCGGTTCCCCCCTGTCCCGGTTCCCCCCTGTCCCGGTTCCGGTGCCGGCCAGGGCCGCGAGCGGTTACCAAAATAAAAGAGCAGGTTTAATTCACCGAACACAGAACTCCCGCCGCGGCGGGGTGGCCCCGGCCGGGCCGTGTCCCGGCTCCCGGCAGCGGGGCCCCGCCGCGCCGCACACACACGCACCACACGCACCGCGGCGGCCCCGTCACAGCAAAGCAGCGGGCGGGCGCGGGGGGGGGCCGGGCCCGGCCTACAGCCCCTGCGGCGTCTTCAGCTCCAGCGTCTTCAGCTCCAGCGGCTCGGCCGGCGGCTCGGCCGGTGCCTCGGCGGCGGGGGGTTCTCCCTTCAGGGCGGCCAGGCGCTCGGCCAGGCTGCGCGGCCGCGGGCACAGCGCGAATTCGTAGAGCACCGCGCCCAGCGCCGCACCCAGCAGCGGCCCGGCCCAGTACACCTGCCGGGGGGCGGCGTGGGCACCGGCACCCCCGGGCGACCCGGGCACCGGCACCCCCACCCCCGCCACCCCGACTCGAGGGGCTCCGGGCAGCCTGGGCACCGCCACCCCCCCCCGCCCCCAGGCCCGCGGGGCTCCGGGCACCCCCGGCTTCAAGGGTTCGGTGTGGCCAGGGGCTCCCTCAGCCCCCCACCCACCCGGGGCACCCACCCATGCACCCCTATCCCTGCGGGGGTCCGGCCTGGCCGCGGGGCACCCACCTCCCAGTGCAGGGGGGCAGCGTGAGTGAGGGGCGGCCACGTCCCCCCCCCCCTCAGATATTGGGGGGCAGCAGGGCTGGGGGGGGTCCTTGCGCCCCATCTGCGCAGCCCCCAGCACCCTGGGGTGCTGCTGTCACCCGGGTGGCTCTGGCAGCCGTCCACCCTCGGCGGGGACACCACGGCTGGGGCGGGACTGGGACAAGCTGGGGGGGACTGGGAAGGCCTGGGGCGGGATGGGGGGGGTCCCCCCACCCCACTTACCCAGTGGTTGGTGAAGTTGCGGGTGATGACGGCAGGGGCGAAGGAGCGTGCGGGGTTCATGCCGGCGCCCGTGTAGTAGATCTGCAGGGAGGACAGGGCGGTGGGGGGAGGATGGGGTGATGGGGTGCCAGGTGGCTGCCCCCCCACAGCCCTGGACCCCCCCCACCAGCCCCTGGGGTCACACCCAGAGGGTCCCCGCAGCCACCCTTACCCCAAAGAGGTGGCCGAGAGCGAGGGAGAAGCCGACGGGCAGCGCGGCCGAGCCTGGGCGCCCGTCGTGGCGGTCGTCGAAGCTGGCCAAAACGCAGAGGACGAACTGGGCGGTCAGGAGCAGCTCCACCACCATGCCCTGGCCTGGGCCCACGCTGGGGTGCAGCTGCGTGGGGAGGGGGCTCAGCACCCCACAGAGCTGCTCCCCCCATTCCCCCCAGCACCCCAAACCCCCGCTGCCCTGGCTGTCGCCCCCCCCCACGCTCCCAAGCACCTCCTGGCCCCAATTCCCCGTTGACCCCCCTCATCATCCCCAGCCCCACTGCACCCCAACCCCTGCTCACCCCCAAACACCTCCCGGACACGCAGCCCCCATTACTGCCCTATGCCACCCCAACCACCTCCTGAACTCCCCCCAGCCCCTCAGCACCCAAACATCTGACACCCCCCCCCCCCCAGACCGCCATTACAACCCCAAAACACCTCCTGGAGCCCCACTCCCCACCCCACGGTACCCCAACCCCTCAAGCACCCCCAGCCCCGCCGCCGCTCACCACGTTGAGGCCGAGGGTGCCGCGGATGGCGGCTGGTGTCACCCCGTAGAGCATGCCGGCCCCGGCCAGCGCGCCCAGCAGCTGGGCCAGGAGGTAGCCCAGGGCGCGGGGCAGGGAGAGCTGCGAGGCCAGCAGCATGGCCAAGGTGATGGCCGGGTTGACGTGGCCCCCGCTGACGTGGCCCAGAGCCTGCACCAAGGTGGCCTGGGCCAACCCGAAGGCCAGGGCGGCCCCCAGGACGCTGTGGGGGCCCGGGGCCCAGCGCAGGGAAGCCCCCAACCCCAGGAGGGCATAGAGGAGGCTGCCCAGGAACTCGGCCAAGATGGCCCTCCAAAAGGAGGACGAGCGCAGCTCCCGCATGGCCTGGCCCCGCTGCCCTCCGTGGCCCCCGCTCCCCCTCCCCGGGGGGCCGCCCGCACCCATCTTTATAAGGACCCCCCCCCATCCCCCCGCCTCCCACTGCCCTGGCCAGCCCCGGGGTGGGATCCCACCACCGCCACCCGCCGTTAACCGCTTCGCTGCCCGGGGTGGGGGCCGGGTGAAAGGCGTCAAGGGTGTCTCCCCTCCAGAACGCCCCTCCGGGGCAGCCCTGCACCCCCAGAATAGTGGGGACCTCCCCAGAGCTGTGCCCCCCCCCATCCCTGGGGCTGCCTTGCCTGGGGGGGGGGGCTCTGACCCATAGGTGCCCTCTCTGGGGTTTGGGGGACACCACCATGCTCAGGGGCTGGGGACAGCGCTGAGACCCCCCCCCCTCCATGTTTTGGGGGACACTTTGGGGTGGCCCTACAGGGAGCCAGCCTCTCCCCAGCCCCACACAGGGGGCCCTGGGTGCCCCCCCGGGCCAGCCCCACTGGGGGCTGCGGGGGGCTCCCCCCGCCCCAGGCCTGTTGTCTGCGGGAGGGTTATTCAGCCCGGCTTAGTGGGCGCTAATTCCCCGGCTGGGGGGGGATTAGGGCCAGGCCTGGTCATTGGCGGCCGCGGAAATCTGCCGGGGCTGCAGAGGCCACGACAAAGGGCTTTGCTGCGCTCAGCACCCCGGCACGGGACGGGGGGTCGGCCCCCACCCTCGCCGTGGGGCTGCTGGGAGGGGGCACCCGCCTCGGGGAGCCGGGGAGGGGGCACGGCCCCGAGGGGAGCACGGGGGAGGACCCCGGTGTCAGGGTGTCCCCATGCCCTGAGGGCGCAGGATGGGGGTCTTGCAGCCACCGAGACCCCCTGTCATCCCCCACAGCAACACCCTGCACCCAGCTCTGACCCAAAGCCACCTTTAATCCCCCGGGGGGAGCGGGCGGTCGGGGGGGAGGGCTGGATCCATCTGTGCATGGCCCCCCACCCCTGGTCCCCCCCAACCTACCAGGGGGGCACGGTGCCCTGCGTGCCCCAAGGAAGGTGCTGGGCTTGGGGGATGGCAGGGACGCAGCCTCGGGGCCCCCCATGCCACCTCCCGTGGGGCTGGGTTGGAGCGGGGGGCCGGGGGGGTCAGGCTGTGCCCTGGTCCCGCTCAGCCGGGGGGGCCAGGGGTCCGTGGGCGGAGGGCGAGGAGGGGGGCTGGGCTGGTGGTCTCCACCAGCGCCACGTCCCGGCAGGCAAGGCAGGCGCCCAGCTTCTCCCGGGAGGCACCGGGGGCGAAGATGAACTCGTAGGAGAGCCCGGCCAGCACCGCGCCCAGCACCGGCCCCAGCCAGTACACCTGGGGGGGGGGATGCGGCATCAGGGGTGCCCCGGGGGGGGATACACCCAGGGTTAGGGGTGCCCCAGGGCCACAGGGATGTGGGGCCAGGGGCTGCTGGGCACTGCCCCAGGGATGGGGGGACCGTGGACCCCACACCAGTGATGGGGACTGACTGGGGGAACCTGCTCCAGGCATGAGGAGTGGGGTGGGGATCACACATTTGGGATGGGGGGACTGGGAGGGGCCCATCCCAAGGATGGGGACATGAGGGGACCCATTCTGCGATGGAGGGACCAGGGGGACCCAAACTGGGAATGCAACCGAGGGGCCCATCCCAAAGATGGGGACATGAGGGGACCCGTCCTGTGATGGAGGGACCAGGGGGACCCAAACTGGGGATGCAGCCAAGGGTGACCTGTCCTGGGGGGACCAGGGGACCCATCCAAATGAAGGGAAGAGCCTGGGACACCAGGTGGGACCAGGGGGAGTCCCATGCTGCAGCTGGGGGTACCCATCCCCACACTGGGGTCTCTAGGGGGGACGCAGGGGTGCCGCCGACTCACCCAGTGATGGTCCCAGTTGCCAGTGACAATGGCTGGCCCCAGCGAGCGCGCCGGGTTCATGCTGCCCCCCGAGAACGGCCCCTGTGGGAGAGGGGGGTCAGGGCTGGCCAGGCCGGGGGCCGGCAGCCGCGGGGTGCAGGCGGGCAGGGGTCCTTACCGCGGTCAGGGCGCCGGCGGCCACAGCACTGCCCAGCGCCAGCCCGCTCTGGGGGGCTGCCCGGTCAGCGGCGGCAAAGGCGGCCAGTGCCAGCTGGAAGGTGGCGAAGGTCTCCCAGGCCAGGGCCGTCCCCGCCGTCCCCGCCGCGCTCACCTGCCACGACAGCCTGGCATCAGCACCCCGCCGCTGGGATGGGGACGGGGACAGGGACGGGGACACTCACCCTGGTGACGAGGCCGGCGTCGTCCGGCAGCGCCAGGCAGGCAGCAGCGGAGGCCAGCACAGCCCCGGCACACTGGGCCAGGAGCCCAGCGGCCCCGCGCAGGGCACCCAGTTTGCGGGTGCAGAGCAGGGCCAAGGTGAGTGCCGGGTTGGCCTGGGGTGCCCCAAGGGTGCAGGCCAGCACACCAGCCACCAGCCCCCCGGCCAGCGCCGGTGCCAAGGGGCTGGGTGCTGCCGAGGCGCCCAGCACCACCCCCACGAAGATGAACGTCGCAGCTGCCTCCGTCAGCACCCCCCGCCAGAAGCACCCGCTCCGCAGTTCCTGGGGGCACAGGGCAGCTGGGTGTCACCCCGGCGGGCACCGCGGTGAGCTGGTGCCACGATGACGGGGTGCCGCGGTGACAGAGTGCCTTGGTGATGGGGTGCTGTGGCCATGGGGTACCTCAGTGATGGGGTGCCATGGCAGCAAGATGCCTCAGCAAACTGTGCCTTGGCAATGGGGTGCTGTGGTGATGGGACCCCTCAGCAACCGGGTACCATGGTGATGGGGTGCCACGGTGATGGGGTGCCACGGCAACAGGACCCCTCAGCAAGCAGGTACCGCGGTGATGGGGTGCCACGGCGATGGGGTGCCATGGTGATGGGGTGCCACAGCAACAGGACCCCTCAGCAAGCAGGTACCGCGGTGACGGGGTGCCACGGTGATGGGGTGCCACAGCAACAGGACCCCTCAGCGACCGGGCACCACGGCAATGGGGTGCCATGGTGATGGGGTGCCACGGTGATGGGGTGCCACGGCAACAGGACCCCTCAGCAAGCAGGCACCGCAGTGATGGGGTGCCATGGCAACGGGACCCCTCAGCAACTGGGCACCATGGTGATGGGGTGCCATGGTGATGGGGTGCCACGGCAACAGGACCCCTCAGCAACCGGGTACTGTGGTGGTGGGGTACCATGACAATGGGACCCCTCAGCAACCAGGTACCACGGTGATGGGGTGCCACGGCGATGGGGTACCATGGTGATGGGGTGCCACAGCAACAGGACCCCTCAGCAAGCAGGTACCGCGGTGATAGGGGTGTCTTGGCAATGGGGCACCTTGGCAACAGGGTCACCATGGCAACAGGAGCACCACGGCAATGGGGGCACCACGGCAAAAGAGATGGGTGCTGTGGCTCCGGGGGGTTACAGTCACAGGGAGGGGGCAAGTGCCACAACAGGGCTGGGGGCCATGGTGGGGGGGCACACAGGGACCCCTGTGCCGGGGCTATGGACAGGGGTGCTGGGGCTGGGTGCAGAGGTGACAGACTGGGGGGTGGTCCCCATGCGTCGGGGGCTCCTTACCCCCCCCCCCCGGGTGGGGAGGGACCCTGGGGGCGATTGGGGGCCTGAGCGGGAAGGGGCCGGGGCAGTGCAGCTCGTGGGGCCTTACCTCCCCGATGGCCATGGCGCAGCTGCAGGGCCGAGGCAAGCGTGGAGGGTGCCTGAGGTGGGGGCACCTCCCACCCCCCCGGCACCGCCAGCTCCCCCGGTGCAGGGAGGGAAGGCCCCGCGCTTGGCACAAAGCACATCTGGGGTGCAGGAGGGGGCTGAGGATGGGGCAGGACCCCGGGGGGGCTGCAGGGGTCGTGGCATTGGGCTCAGAGCATCTCTGGGTGCCATGGCAACGAGCTGTGACAATTTGGGGGTGTTGCCACGCCGACCAGCGCTCCATCCCTGGGTGAGAGATGAAAGGCAGGGATGAAAGGCTGGGGGGGGACAGAGGGGGGAAGGTGCCTGCCCACCCCCATAGCCAGCCCTGCTCACACACCAGTGACAAGAGCTGGGGGCCGTGGCCGTCCCCTCGCCCCGTGCTGGTCCCCAGGGGAGCCGGAGGAGAGGGCTGGGGTGGGGGGTGTCCCTCTGCCCCTGCCTGCAGGCAGCTGGGCGCCCGCATCCCTGCCAGCTCAGCAGCCCGGCCCCGCACGTGGGGTGAGTCAGCGGGGTCGGTGCCGAAGGGCCTGGCTCAGCACGGGGGCATGCGGGGGGCCCGGCCCTGCTGACGCCCTGCAAAGAGCCAGAACAATCCGCGCCGAGGGCCGCCACAAAAGGGCTGGGCTGGCACCGCGGGGACACGCGGGCGGACACACGGACACGGAGCGGGGGACACGTGGGTCCCCGCGCCCCAGCGGACGGGGCCGGCTGGAGGGCAGGCGGGGGGTGGGGAGCTGAGTTGGGGTGGCTCCCCCCGGCCCCTTCACCCCCAGGGTGCCAGGCTGGGCATGGCTGGGCCGGGGCCCTGGCTCCTGTCCCCAGACTGGCCGGGGGGGGACCCTCTATCCTGCCCCACAAACCCCTGTGGGACCCCGCATCGTGCCCCCACACGACAGAGCACCCTGGGGACTCTGTGTGTGCCCCCCCCCCACCGCCCCCCAGGACCCCCAGGTCTGGGTCTGCCCCACAGGGACCCCCAGGACCCCCCATCCTGTCCCAGAGACCCCTCAGGAGCCCAAATGCCCCCCAGGTCCCCCCTTCCTGCCCCCCCGCCCGTCCTGCTCCCCTCTAACATCACCCCACTGCGGGGGGGGGGGGCGGGGACGGGACGGGAGGCGCTAAGATGGCGGCCCCCTGCCCGCCCTCAGCCGCGGGGCGGAGCCAGCCGGCGTCACGCGGAGGGGGAGGGAGGTGCCAAGATGGCGGCGCCGCCTGACAGACGGGCGGGGGGGGGGCACGTGACCGGCGGCTCCAAAATGGCCGCGCCCATGGTGCGGGCGGCGCGGGGCGGTGCGATCGCCCCGCCGAGGGGTAATGGCGGCGGGGGCGGGGCTTCGCGGCCTTAAAGGAGCCGCGCTTAAAGAAGCCGCGCTTAAAGGGGCCGCATGTTAAGGGCCGGGGGCGCTCCGCTCCGCCGCGGTGCTGAGGCCCCCTGGGGGTCGCTGCGGAGCCCACGGCGCCGGGGCAGCCCATCCCCGGGCGGGCAGTGACACCCCCGCGGCGGGGGGGGCCCCTGTGCAGCCCCCGGTGTGCACCTCCCGCCCCGCGGCGCCATGGCTGCCCCGGGGGTCCCAGCTGGGTTGACCCAGTTGCAGCGGGGGGCAGGCCCTGGCATGGCGGAGGGGCCTGGCCGGGGTCTGGTGCTGGGGGCAGGAGGTTCCCCCGGTGTAACCCCCGCCACCCCCCCCCCCGCCATGACCGGGGCAGCGGGGCGGGGGGCAGCGGGGGTCCCTCTCTGCGGCGGGGCAGGTACCGGGGGGGGGGGGGGGCTCACCCGGTAGCCAGGCCCGGCCCCCGTGGGGTGAGGGGCTGCGTGGTGCCCCCCGCCACCCCGGGGGGAGCCCCGGACACGGCGCGGGGGGGGGGGGGGGGGGGCGACGGACACACAGCCACGGGGCCGTTCCCGGCGTTAGGACCCGGCCTGCGCGGTGCCAGCCCAGATTCCAGCCTGGCTCCCGGGCGTGACGTCAGGCGCGGGCCCGCCTGGCTCCCGGCCCGCCCCGGCCCCTCGCGCTCGGGAAAATGCTGCTCTCGGTGCAGCCGCGCTCCGGCCTCCCCGCCTTCGCCTACAACAAGAGCAGCAAGAAGGTACGGGGGGACCCCCGGCGTCCCCCCCCCCCCCCTCACCGGGGCCGCCCCCCCCGCCCGCCAGGCCCGGCCCTTGGCGGTGGCAGGGCCACGGGATCCCCGGTGCGGGCCCCCCCCTCCGCCTCCGGTCCCCGCCGCGGCGTGGAGCCGCCAAACTGGGCGGGGGGGGGGGGGGGACACCCGCCGTGGCGGTCGCCGTCCCCTCCCCCGGGGTTGGCCATTGCGGGGCGGGGGGGGGGGCAGAGGAATGGCGGGGCCGTGTTCCCCGCCGCGGCCGGGGGGGGCCAGGCCCGGATACCGGGGCGGGGGGAGCAGGGAGCGATGGCGGGGGAGGACCCCAGGGTCCTCAGCTTGGTGGGGGGGGGGGGCAGGGGGACACCGGGGACCACCCCCCGCCGGGGCAGGGGTCAGGGCGGGACACCCGGGTGCGCCACGGCCCGCCCTGGGTGGGTGCTGCCCCCCCCCCCCCCCCCCGTGCCTCAGTTTCCCTCCCTGGGGGGGCTGCGCTCACCCCGCGCCTCGGCCCCGCACGCAGCACGGCCCCCGGGGTGCGGGGGGGGCCCAGCCGGGGCCGAGGGGCTACGTGGCCCCACGTAGGGCGGGGACGACCCCCGCGGACACCTGCCCACGCGTGCACACGCGTGTGCAACACGCGCACACCTGCCCCGTGCCCCCGCCACGGGGGTAACAGCCCCGCATGGCACCGGGGCAGGCTCTCACACGCGTGCTCCCCTGCCCCGCGCACACGCATCAGCCCCGGGACACGCTCGCACACGCGTGGGGGGGCGGCGCGCAGGCTTGTGAACTCTGCCCGCTTGCGTGCAGGGCGCACACCCGCACGCGTGTGCGTCCACAGGCGTGGGGATCCACACGCGTGTGCGTCTACATGCGTGTGCACCTACGTGTGAGCATGCAGCCGTGCTCGCTTGTGTCGGGGGGGGTCCTCGGGGGTGCCTGTGGGTCCTGGACAGGGGGACCCCACGCGGTGTGAGCGACCCCCAGCCCTGTCCCCATTGTGGGGGGGACACAGTTGGGGGGGTGGGGGTCACCCGCATCCCCCCCATCCAGGACCCGGGACGTCCCAAGCCGCAGCAGCACCTGGACTTGGGGGGGGGGGGCCATGGGGCTGGGGGGACACGGGGACATGGAGCCACCCCAGGGATTGGGGGTCCTGAGGAGGGGGCCGGGGCCCCGAGGGGGGGGCCGGGGCGCGGGGGCGGCCGCGAGTGATTCATTTTTTCACGTTGACATCAGGCCCGGAGGTTTCCCAGCCGGCACCGCCTCCGGCCACCGGCCAAGGGGCCCCGGGGATGGGCGCTGGCCCTGGGGCCATGGGGGACTGGGGGTCCCGTGGCCGGGGGGGGGGTCCCTGGGCCGGGCAGGATCCGGCCTTGGGCCCTGCCTGGGGTTTGGCTGCCCTGGCTGCACCCGCACGCGTGTCCCTTGAAGGGGCTGGGATCCGAGGGGGCTGCGGCAAAGCCACGGCGGGCGCTGACCCCTGCCTCCCCCGCCCCCAGCAGCCCTATGTGCCCCCGGCGCAGCCGCTGGCCCCCCCCAGCCCCAGCCCGGCCGGGGGGGCCGCGGACCAGCTCAGCAAGACCAACCTCTACATCCGGGGGCTGCACCCCGGCACCACGGACCAGGACCTTGTCAAGCTCTGCCAGCCGTGAGTGGGGCTGGGACCCCCCCCCAAACCCCGGGGTCTTGGGGTTCCCACTGCCCCCAGCCCCGCTGCATCCCGCTGCGGGGGGGCCGGGGGCCCTGCCGGGCACTGACCCCCCCCCTTCCTCCCAGCTACGGGAAGATCGTCTCCACCAAAGCCATCCTGGACAAGACGACCAACAAGTGCAAAGGTTGGGGGGGGCCGTGGGGCTGGGGCGGGGGGCCGGGGGCTCTGGGGGCCCCTCTCACTGCTGGCCCCCCCCCTAGGCTATGGTTTCGTTGACTTCGACAGCCCCACGGCGGCCCAGAAGGCCGTGACGGCGCTCAAGGCCAGCGGGGTGCAGGCGCAGATGGCCAAGGTACGGCGCGGCCCCTTGGGGACCCCCCCCCAACACCCAGAGCCCCCCTGGGACCCCCGCTGGGTGCTGCGGGGCCCGGCCGACCCCCCTGACCCCCCCCCTCCCCACAGCAACAGGAGCAGGACCCCACCAACCTCTACATCTCGAACCTGCCGCTGGGGGTGGACGAGCAGGAGCTGGAGGCGTTGCTGAAGCCCTTCGGGCAGGTGGTCTCGACCCGCATCCTGCGGGACCCCCACGGGGCCAGCCGTGGCGTGGGCTTCGCACGGTACTGGGGGGGGGGGGGGGGGGCTCTGCTGAGGGGTGCCCAGGAGGACAGGGGGGTGCTCGGGGCCAGGGGGGCTCTACGGGGGCCAGGGTGCATGGGGCCGGAGGGAGCTGCAGGGGCCCGGGGGGGCTGCATGGGGCCAGGGGGCTGCATGGGACCAGGGGGGTTGCACGGGGCCGGGGGTTGCATGGGGCTGGGGGGGGGCTGCACAGGATCCAGGGGTGCTGCACAGGGTCCAGGGGTGCTGCACAGGGGCTGGGGGGGCTGCACGGGGCCGGGGGGGGCTGCATGGGGCCGGGGGGGCTGCACGGGACCAGGGGAGCTGCACGGGTCTGGGGGGGCTGCACAGGGTCTGGGGGGGCTGCACAGGGTCTGGGGGGGCTGCATGGGGCTGGGGGGGCTGCACAGGGGCAGGCAGGAGGGCCCTATGTGCGGCCCCCCCCCGCCCCAGCTCTGCTCCTCGCAGGATGGAGTCCACGGAGAAGTGCGAGGCCGTCATCACCCACTTCAACGGGAAGTACATCAAGATGCCCCCAGGGGTGCCAGGTGGGCTTGGGGGGGGGTCTTGGGGGGCTCCGGGGGCTGGGGGCTGGCTGACGACGCTGACGGCCCCTCCCCGCAGCCCCCCCGGACCCGCTGCTCTGCAAGTTTGCGGACGGGGGGCAGAAGAAGCGGCAGAGCCAGGGCAAGTTCGTGCCCAACGGGAGAGCCTGGGCCCGGGACAGCGACGCGGTGAGAGGGGGGGGACAGGGGGCAAAGGCGGGGGGCACGCGGATGGGGTCCTGCTGGGGGGGGGCGAACCCCATGGCTGCTGGGGGGGGGGGGGGGCTGCTGTGGGGCAGCGCTGACCCTTTTGCCTCCCCCCCTCCCTCAGGGCACCGTGACCTTGGCCTATGACCCCGCGACGGCGCTGCAGAACGGGTGGGTGCCCCAGGGCCCCCCCAGGCCCTGGTGGGGTGGGGGCTGCCGGCTGCGTGTGTCATGTGTGTCGTCCCCCCCCCCCCCCCGCCCCTGACCCCTTCCCTGCCCCTGACCCCTTCCCTGCCCCACAGGTTCTACCCGGCGCCCTACGGCCTGGCGCCCAGCCGGATGATCGCCCCCACGGCCCTGGCCCCATACCTGCCCTCCCCCGTCTCCTCCTACCAGGTATGGGGGGGCAAGGGGGTCCCGTGGGGGGTGGGGGTCCCCATGGGGGCAGGGGGGGTGCTCAGGGGAGCCCCCACCCCGCCCGCTGCCCGCAGGTCCACGGCCCCGCCTGGATGCACCAGTCCTACCTCGTGCAGCCCACGGTGAGCACGGGTGGAGGGGGGGGTGCGGGAGCCCCGCCCACTGCCCCACCCACTGCCCCACCCACACCTGCCCCGCCCCGATAGCATCCCTGGCACCACCATGCCCTGCCCTCTGCAGCCCCGCCCACTTTGGGCATGCCCCGCCCACTCTGGTCATAGCCACTCCCACTTTGGGTATGCCCCGCCCACTGTGGCCATTGTCCCACCCACTGTGGCCATTGTCCCACCCACTGTGGCCACAGCTCCGCCCACTTTGGACATGCCCCGCCTACTTTTGGCATAGTCCCGCCCACTGTGGCCACAGCCCCACCCTGCCCCACACCCTGGGTCGTCGGTCTCCCCCCCACTGGGCCCTGCCCCACAGCCCCATGTCCCTGGTGCCCCCGCTCCCTGCGTGTCCCCCTTGTCCCGCACATCCCCTCTGCCCCCGCGCCCAGGGTCCCCCTGTCTCCCGCGCCCCCCCACAGCCCCCCGTGCCCCCCGTCCCTTTGCATCCCCCCCGCCCCATCCCCGGGCTGACGGAGCCGTGCAGGGCGCGGTGCTGGCCCCCGCTGTGGACCATGCCGTCCCCCTCCAGCCCTCCGTGGTGGCCCCCCTGGCCCAGCAGCTCGGCCACCTCTCGCTGGGCAGCGCCGGCACGGTAAGGACCCCCCCACACCCCCCTGACACCCCTGACACCCCCTCCTTGCGCCCCACTGACGCCGCTGCCCGCGCTCCCCAGTACGTGCCCGCTGCCGCCGCTGTGCCCGGAGCCTTCATCCCGCCATACCCACCGGTGCCGCCCGCACTCCCGCTGGAGGTGAGCGCTGGGGGTCTGGGGGGGCTCGGGGGGGGTCCGGGAGGGGGGGGTGCACGGCAGATTTGGGGGTGCAGCCCCTGCTAACACCTCCCCGCAGGACGGCAGCGCCGCCCCGAGCCATGGCCCCATCGAGTCGCCGTCCGAGCCCGGTGCCTTCCCCTACCCCTACCCCAAGTAGCGGCGGGGGGGGGCCGGCCCGAGGGACCCCCGCACCCGCCGGCTACCGGGAGGGGCTGTGCCGGGACCCCCGCCCGGCGCTGCCCCCCCCCCCCACATCCCCACCCCTCGCCCCCCGCCATTGCCGCCTCGGGAAGGACCTGCGCCCCGGCCGGAGGTCCCTGCGCCCCGGGCAGCCCCCTCCCTCGGAGGGCTTTTTTTTTCCTCCTGCATTTTCTAAAAAACTAAAAGAAAGAAAAAAAAAAAAAAAAAAAAAAAAAAAAAGACGACAACCGGCGGCCCCCCCCCCTCCCGGCCGCCCCCCCCGTGCTTCCAGGGCCCGCGGCCCCGCCAGCCCCCCCAGCCGCGGTGCCCCCCGTGCCTTCTGCTGCCCGGCCCCGCTGGTGCCCCCAGCTCGGGGACCGGGGCGGGGGGCGATGGCGGACCCCCCGCCTTCCCCGCGGGGTCCAGCCTCCGGGCACCAGCCCCCCCGCAGGGCCGGGGGTGCTGCTCCCCCCCACCCCCCCCCTCCAAATCCCCCCAAACCGCAGCCATTCCTGCCCCCGTGGGCGCAGGCCGGGGCTCCGCATGCTGCCCCGGCCCGGGGGGGCAGGAGAAGTGCAATAACCCCCCCCCCACACCCCACTTCCACGGGTGACGGGCGCCCCGAGGGTCAACCAGGCACTTTAGAGTCGTCCCCCCCCCCGCGCCCCGGGGCTGCCGCAGCCCCGGCCCCCCCGCTGCCCCCCCCGCCCCACGCAGCGACAATCAGGGGGTCCCGCGGGGGGCGGCTCTTGCAACCAAAGATTGAGGGAGTCCCGGGGGGTGGGGCTGAGGTGCCCCCCCCCCCCCCCCCCCCGCTGCCGCCGCCGCCGCCCCCTCCCGGCTTCGCGACCCCCGTGCCGTGGGTCTGTCCGTCCTTCCGTCCCTCCCCATGGCGGCGGGGGGGGCAGGGTGAGGGGGGCAGCCCCCCACTTGCTTCCAGCGCTGGGGCCGCTGTGCCCCCCCCCTCGCCCCCCCATGCCAGCTCTGCCCAGGGCCTCCCGGTTCTTCCAGCCCCCCCCCCCCCCCCTCCCCGCAGTGGAGTCCCCAGCCCTGGGGTCCCCCCCTGAACCCCGGTTTCCCCATGGAGGCTGAGGGGCCCCCCCCGGGGCAGTGGGGGGACCCCCCGAGGGCAGCGGGGACCCCCCCGCCACACATCTACCTCACCCCACAGCTCGGTGCGTGCTCAGCCCAGGCTTGGGGGGGGCCGGGGGGGCTGCGGCCCCTTCGCCCCCCACCTGGGGTGACGCCACCCCCCCGGTTTCCAGCCATCACCCACCTCTCCCGTTGCTGCTACTGCCCGGCCCCCCACCCCCTACCTGGGCACGGCCCCTTTGGTTGGGGGGCACGGGGCCCCCCCCAAGGAAGGAACCAAAGAGGGAGACCTGCAGACAGCCCCCCCCCACCCGGGGGGGGGCCAGGGGGGTGCTGGGACCCCCACACTGCGCCCCTGCCCCACTGCCGGGGCGGGGGGGGGCTGAGCATTGGGGTCCCACCGGCCTTTTGGGGGGGGGGGGGGGGGGCGCCAGGCTGCAGAGGCAAAGCCGAGGCCCCCCCACGGCCCCCCCATTGCCCCCCCCCCCGTTTAATTTATACGTAGCGCATTTTGTACAGGTTTTTAAGTTGCTTTTTTTTTTAAAAAAAAAAGAAAAAAAAATCTTGAGAGGTTTCTAGTTTTGTATTTTTTCCCTCCTGCTTCCGCGCTCGCCCCCCCCCCCCCCCCCCCCAGCTCCCCCTCCCCCCGCCGCCCCCTTCGAAGCTGGTTTTTTTTTGTTTTTTTTTTTCTTTTTTTTTTTTGTTGGTTTTGTTTTTAAATAAAAAAAAAGGCAAGAAAAAGCAAAGGCCTCTGTCATGTAGGGTGCAGGAGGGTTGGGGGGAGCAAGGGGGGGTCCTCACTGCCCCCACCACCCCCCCCACAGCTCAGGGGTCCCCGCAGCCCCCCCATAACCCCCGCCCCCCCCCCAGACCCCGCTCACAGAGGGCTCGGACGCGCGTGTGTCTATCAAACGTGAGTCGTTTATTCTCGAACGCGCGACACGCGGAAAAGGGGGGGGGGGTCCTACAGCTCGTGGGGACATCAACAGGCAACGGCGAGGAGGGCTAAGAGGCTGCCTTTCCTCCTTTAAACCTTATTAAAAATGAGATTGGTCCTAAAAATATAGAAAGAAATAAATTTAAATTCACAAAAACCTGTACATTATCAAAAAAGTCACTAAAACGACACGGCTGGTTATAGAAAAAGGCGGCCGGCGGGCTGGAAGGGGCCGCAGCCGGGGTTTTGGGGTGGGGGACGCTCGGTGCGCCCGGTGACGCCGCAGCCGGGGGGCACTGAGGCTGGGGGGGGCCCAGAGAAACAGCCCTGCCCCCCCCAACACCCCCCACCCACCCCAGTGGGGGCTGCGGGGGGCAGGCGCCGGCCGTGGTGGGGGGTTTGGGGGTGCGGGGGTAAACGGGGGTGGCAAACCAGGGGGGTTTGGGTGGGGAAACTTCAACTGAACGAACACGAGAACGATACGGAGACTCCCGAAAAACTTTCCCACGACGGAAAAAAAAAAAAAACAAAAACCAAAAAACCCAAAACAAACAAACAAAAAAAAAAAAACCCAAACCTGACGGATTCCGAAACATTACTAAAAAACAAACCACAAAAAAAGTTTGTTACAGCGCAGTTATTTAGATAAAATATAAATATTTATGCGTAATATAAAGTCAGTTCAAATAGACTTCAAATCCACCTCTTATTTCAAAGCAAAAAAATAAAATAAAATAAAAAGTTTCTGAGGTTTATCTGATAGAAAAAAGGCTACTTTGAGAGACGGGGGGGCGGGGGGCGCGGCCGGGCCCCCTCCTGCCCAGGTAGGTGAGTTGTTTTCAGTGCTCTGTGGGGCTGGGGGGGGGGGGAACGCGCCCAGGGCCCCCCCCAAGCCCCGCTGGCCGCCAAACCCCCAGAGCGAGTACCCGTAATATCCTGGCCGGGGGGGCCGGGGGGGGGCCCCCGACCCCCTCCCTGGCCGCCCACTGCGTGGGAGGGGAGACCTGGGGGGGAGGGGGGGTGGAGGAGGGGGGCCCCCACCCCAGCTCCGGCCCCCGCCAGCCAGGGGGGCCCTGTCCCCACCCAGTCCAACCCCCCCTGACCCCCAGGGGTCTTGGGGGGCAAACACCCGCCTGAGGCTTCAAGTCCATGTTTTGGGGGGGGGTGGGGTGGAGGGGGGGGGGGGACCACAGGGGGCTGCCCCCCCCCGCCCACCCCGGCCTGCAGTGCAGTAGCATCCCTGAGGGATCCCGCTCGGGGAGGGGGGCGGGGGGGTCCCCGTGCCGGGGAGAGGAGGGGGAGGGCCAGGCTCTTCCTGAGACGTGGAGGCAGGGAAAGGGGCTGCCGGGCCCCCCCCCTCCCCAGCCCTCCCCGCTATGGTCCCTGGAGCCCCCCCCCGGCCGAGGGCAGCGGGGGCCGCACCGGGGCCCCCCCCCCGCCCCCCCATCTCCCCGTAAAGTGTCTGCGCGGGCTGGGGGGGGGGGGTCCCGGCCGGGGTGGGGGGGGGTGGCGAGGCGGGGGGTGGGGGGCTAAGTCCACTTTACTGGCCGTTAATGCATGTAGACGCTGCACAGGAGTGCTCGGACACATTCACTACGAACTATTGCTATTATTAAATATTCCCAGCGGGGGGGGGATTCGCTTCCCTCGTTTGTCGGGGGGCGCGGGGTGGGGTGGGGGGTGCGGGGGGTGGGGGTGTGTGTGTGTGTGTGAGGGGGCTGTTTCTGTTCTTAATTAGAAAATAAAAATTAAAAAGAAAGAAAGAAAAAAACACCTCTTTTTTTTTTCTTTTTGGCTTACACAGTCTGTGAGTTTGTGGTGCTGGGGAGGGGGGTGTAAAGAGTTGGGGGGGGGGGGGGATCCGGGCAGCGGGAAGGGGCCATGGGCGCCCGCCGTGGGGCAGGGGCCCGTTCGCGCCGGCCGGGGGGGGGCCCCCGCACGGGATCAGCAGGCAGCGAGATCAGCTCCAGAGGAGTCAGTTCTTGGGGGGCACGGGGTGGGGGGGGACACGGGACCCCAAGCCCCGGGCGGGGTGCGTGGGGGGGACGCCGGCCCGCCCCGCTCACGGGTTAGTAGCGTGTTTTCCCTGATAAAACTCCTCCCACCGGCTCTCGAAAAACTTGCGCATGGCGTGCCCGGCCTTGCCCACGTCCGAGTCGTCCTCGTTGAAGGTCTGGCAGTTGTCGAACACCAGCATGGCGTCGGCCGCAAACTCCTCTGAGGTCGAGTACCTGTGGGTGGGAGAGCGGGAGGTGGCGGCCGGGGACGCTGCTGGCCCCTGAGGGACCCCAATCCCACGAGGGAACCCACCGGGGATCCCACTGGCCCCTGAGGGACCCCAATCCCACAAGGAAACCCACCGGGGACCCCCCTGGCCCCTGAGGGACCCCAATCCCATAGGGGACCCCACCAGGGATCCCACCAGGGACCCCACTGGGGACACCGCCAGCCCCTGAGGGACTCCAATCCCACCAGGGACGTCGCCAGCCCCTGAGGGACCCCAATCCCATGGGGGATCCCACCGGGGACCCCACTTGCCCCTGAGGGACCCCAATCCCAGGGGGGACCCCACCAGGGACCCCACTAACCCCTGAGGGACCCCAATCCCACCAGGGACCCCACCAGGGATGTCGCCGGCCCCTGAGGGACCTAAATCCCATGGGAGATCCCACTGGGGACCCCACCAGGGACGTCGCTGGCCCCTGAGGGACCCCAATCCCACCAGGGACCACAATCCCAGCAGGGACGCTCCCAGCCCCTGAGGGACCTCAGTCCCAGGGGGGATCTCACCAGCCCCCGAGGGACCCCAATCCCAGGGGGGACCCCACCAGGGACCCCAATCCCACCAGGGACCCCACCAGGGATGTCGCCAGCCCCTGGGGTACCTCAATCCCATGGGAAATCCCACTGGGGACCCCACTGGCCCCTGAGGGACCCCAATCCCATTGGGGACACCGCCAACCCCCGAGGGACCCCAATCTCATGGGGGACCCCACCGGCCCCCGAGGGACCCCAATCTCATGGGGGACCCCACCGGCCCCCGGGGGACCCCAATCTCATGGGGGACCCCAATCTCATGGGGGACCCCACCGGCCCCCGAGGGACCCCAATCCCACCGGGAACATCCACTCACCCGCCCCGCAGCAGCCGCGCACGCATGGTAGCAAAATCCATGGGGTTCTTGATGATCTTGCGGTAGCCGGGGACCAGGCGGGGATTGACGGGCTCCAGGAAGGGCCAGGCGTCCTCGTGCGACTCCATCTCCATCAGGATGATCCTGGGGGGGGGTGGCAGGGTGAGGGGGGAGCCCCTGGGGATGCGGCCCCGGCCACCCCGCACCCCCCACTCACTCGCAGAAGGTCAGGTCGCTGGGCTGGCCCCGCAGCGTCGCGCCCCTCCGCTTGGCAGGGGACAGCCCCTCGCTCGCGTAGCGGGGCACGGGCAGCCCCTCGCGACGGCGCAAGGCCGGCCGGCGCCGCGGGCTCTCTTCTTCCTCAGCGAGGTTCCCCCCAAAGAGACGCCCCCGTTTCCGCTTCTTGCCTCGCCGGGGTGAGACAGGGTCCCGGTACTCCCCCGCCTGCAGGGAGGGGACGGGGGTCAGCGCCGGAGCCCGGGGTCAGCGCCGGCCCCGGTGGGCGGAGGTGGGGGGGTTGCCCCATAACCTACCCGGGAGACGCAGACGGAGCAGAACCAGTCGCCCTCGGGCACCTCCGTCATCTTGGGCCGGTGGCAGTAGAGGTGGCAACCGCGGTCGCAGCCGTCGCACAGTAGCAGGTGCTCATCGTCATCCCCGCGCCGGCACACCAGGCAGGTCTGTGGGGACGGGGGCTCAGCTGCGCCGGCACGGGGGTCGCTGCCACCCCAGGGTGCCCGGTGGCAGCGGCAGGCGGCTCTCGCCCTCCCGCCCCGCGTTGCGGTGCGGGCTCTCACCACTCTGTTGACTGATTTCTCCCAAGCAATGGATTTCTCCAGCTGGTAGATGCAGAGGGAGACCTGGGCCGCGCTGCGACACCGCTCCAGCGTCTGCCGCCACGTCCGGACCCGGGGCGTGATCTCGTAGGCTCTGCAGTGGGGAGATGGCGCTCAGCAGGAGCCGCTCGCGTCCCGGTGACGCGGCCGTGGAGGGGGACGCGGGGCTCACATCTCGGTGGGGCCCAGGCTCAGCTCCTCGGGGCTGCTCAGCACCGCTTTCTCCACCACCACCTCGTGCAGGGGCCAGAGCGGTTCCTTCAGGTAGCGCCGCTCCACGTTCTGCTCCAGCGCCGCCAGCCGCAGCACCGCCAGATCCAGGGGGTTGGTGTGCTCCCGGCACAGCGGCAAGCCGTCCCGCCGGCTCCGGATGGTGATGTCTTCCAGGGGTTCCACCTTGTGCTCACAGTACCGCAGGTCGTCCCGCGTGGAGTCGGGGCTGGGGCACGTCCAGCCCTGCGGGAGAGATGGGCTCAGGGTGGGAGAGATGGGCTCAGGGTGGGAGAGAAGGGCTCAGGGCGGGAGAGACGGGGCTCAGGGCGGGAGAGACGGCTGAGGCTACAGCACCGCAGCGCCCAGTCGAAGCCACCACGGCACCCAGCCCGGCACCTACCCGGATCTGCAGGTCCGCCATCAGCACACGCTGCTCCAGCTCCTCCACCCACTGCAGGACGGAGAGGTCGGTCTCGTAGGCTCTCTCCATCACCGACCACTGGGCCAGGGCTTCCTGAGACACGGTGGCGCCGGCCGCCTCGGGGCGCAGGTGGAAGATGGGGTCTGGGGCGGAGGGCAGGCTCAGCGGGGGGACGGGAAGCAGCCCCCCCCACCGCGGCCAGCGCAGGCAGCCCTTACCGGTGGTGGCACGCAGGCAGACCTCCCGCAGGAACTCCTTGTGCTTGGTGAGGTGCTTGTGCAGCGCCTTCTCCCGGATGCCCCGTGGGTGCAGCGCGCGAGCCACTGCCTCCAGCTCCTCGGGGTCCTGCAGCCACCACCAACCGCTCTGCATCTCTGCAAGGCAGCACCGCAGCGCTCAGCATCCCGCCGGGAGCACCGGCACCCCGGGATCCCCGGGGCTGGGCTGGGCTCTCACCGGGAGGAACAGGCTGCTCCGTCAGCTGGGTCAAGTACTTCTGTTCAATCTGCTTGAAGAATTTGGTAGGAGGCCGCCCTCGGCGCTTGGGCTGCCCTGGCAGATCCTGGAGCTTCTCCAGGCTGCCCCGGCTCCGAGGGCAGGCGCCGTGGGCCCTGGCGCCGGCGTGCACCGGCGTGGACGCGAGCAGGGGAGCCGTGGGGTCGTCCATGGGGAGGCCGTTCAGCTGGGGGGAAGGAGCGCGTCAGAAGGGCCAGGCATACACCCGCTCCTCAACCCCCAACCCCACGGCCCCCAATCCCGCAGACCCCCAGGCCCCATGGCTGTTTTGCTTCTCACAGGCTCGGCCTGGGGGGTTGGGGGGCAGCAGGACTGAGCTCCTGCCCCTGGGGGGTCCAGCACCCAGGCAAAGGGTCCCACCCTGCTCCCACCAGCCACCCAGTGAGGTCCCCACCCCGATGTAGTCCCCGCAAGCTGGGGTGGAAACGCTGGCCGCAGGCCCCCTCCGCCCCGGCCGGGCCCACGCACGTACCTGCCTGGCCGAGCCTTTGGGCAGCTCACTGTGGGGCTGGCCGCGGGGCTGCGCGGTGGCTCGCGGCGAGGGCTCAGCGGAGGAGGTAGCAAGGGGGGCTCGGTCATCGCAGGGTGTCCGGGGCAGCAGGTTGAACCAGGATCCCTGCTTCTCTGCAGCCTCCGGGGCGTTCTCCTCCTCTTCCTCCTCCTCCTCCTCCGCGGGGTCTGACGGGGCCTCAAGCGGCGGGAGCCCCGTGTCCCCCTTGCCGGGGCTGCTGTCCGGGGTGAGGACGGAGTCCTTGAGCAGGGACGACTGCGTCTGGCTCAGCCAGGAGAGGAAGGCAGACTGGCTGAGGTCGTGCTGGCTCTGCCCCAGGGGCACCGACTCCTCCAGGACCCCATTGACAGGAGGGGGTCTGGGCCCGCAGTGCTGTGACAGCTCCTCTTTGCTTTTCCGGGGCCGGCCGCGGGAGCGTGAGGCCGTGCAGTTCATCCGGCTGGGAATGGGCACCTCCACCGGCTCCTCCTTCACTGGGGAGACATGCGGGGAAGCCTTCTCCTCTGGGGGCTCCTGGGGCGCCGGCTCAGCCACTGCGAGGGCAGGAGGAGGAGATGAGACGCGGGGTCCTCTCCCAGCCGGGAGATCCCCCCCTCCCCAAGGAGCCCCTTCCCAGCTCACCCTCCGCGCCCTCCACGAAGATGCCGCCCAGGTGGGGCAGGACCCAGTACCCGCCGCCGGTACCGGTCCTGGCCCAGAGAAGCCGCCCGCAGCGTCTGCGAGGAATGGAGCAGCTTCTTGCGGAAGAACATCTGCCTCTGTGGGGAGAGCGTGGGGTGGTGACGGGCCCCTCAGCGGGGGCCAAGCCCCCAGCCCTCCGCCGCCCACTCACCTTGGCCAGCTTCTCGATCTGCCTCTCGAGCTCAGGGACGCTGGATGCAGACGTGTCGGCCTGGGGAAGGGACGGGATCCGTCAGGGAAGCGTGGGCGGGTGGGGAAGAGATCCCCAAGGGTAGCATCCCCACCTCTGGCCCCCGCGAGTGGCGGGCCCCGCGGCCACCCCACCTCCTCCTCCCTGCGGGATTTCCGTCCGCGGCTCTCCTCCTCCTCCTCCATCTCCAGGCCCGTCTCCTCCGTCAGGCGGGAGCTGCGCCGGCGCCGCCCGTCCTCCAAGCCCGTGATCTCCGACTCGGGCCGGCCCGTCTTCTTGGCCAGGGCAACCTTCAACCTGCCGAGACACAGCAGAGGCATCTGTTGCCTGCCCCGCTGCCTGTCCCCAAGCGCACCCCGCTCCCCGGGCAGGCCACGGCACGCGGTTACACTGCAGCACCGGAAAAGTCACCCCGAGCCCCCCGCCCCAGCCCCAAGGCGTGAAAGGGAATCACAGAAGCGTTGAGGTTGGGAAAAGACCTTTTAAGATCATCCAGTCCAACCATTAAAGTGGAAAGTGCAGAGGCCACAAGCGGGACCCAGCCATGTCCAGCGGAGCAGCCGGCCGGCACGCGGTGCTGCCTGCCAAGTGAGTGCAGGCAGCGGGAGGTGCAGGCAGCGGGAGGTGCAGGCAGCGGGAGGTGCAGGCAGCGGGAGGTGCAGGCAGCGGGAGGTGCAGGCAGCCCCCACCCACCCACCTGCGCAGCCGGCCCTCGATGATCCACTTATTCTTCCTGTAGTTGGACATGTTCTCCAGGGTCTTGTCGATCTCGCTGCAAGAAAACGGGGGCTGGCTGCGGCGGGTGGCTCCGCGCAGCTCTCCCGGGAAGGAGAGGGGCCCATGCCAGGCGCCGACATGCCCGTGCCGTGCACGCGCTGTGCTGTGCCTGCAGGCAGGAGGGGCCAGGATCAGAGGACGCGTTGCCCCCCACCCGCGCTCACTTGATGATGAGGGCACTGCTGTTCAGCTCGTTCACCAGGAAGGCCAGGATGGCGGCTTTCTTCTCCGGGGGCAGCGCCTGGAAGGGCTTGGTCCGCAGCCCGTCGCACAGGTCCTCGCCTGCCCCGTACGCCGTCAGGAAGCAGCGCAGGATCTCGGAGACGGTGTCGCGGTTCAGGCTGATCTCCGACACCTTTTCCCCCAGGATCTTCAGGGACTGGGTAAAGCAGAGATAGGGTTGGGGATCCCACTGGGGGTGCACCAGGAGGGGAAAAAACCAAGAAGGGCAGAACGTCAGCGCCCCACAGATGGGAAAACGAGAGCCAGGAACCAAGCGGGAATGATGGCAGGGGTGTCCCAGGCAGGGCTGCCTGCCCGCTGTGCTCCAGGCCCCTGCAGCAGGACAGACGCCGGAGCACCCCGAGGGCTGCCAGGGAGCCAGCCAGGCACAGGGAGAGGGTGCAGGAGTCCGCAGCAAGAGCAGCGCCTCCCAAATCCGGGCTCCCCTATCCCGAGCCTGCAGCAGCCAGGGCCTTGCGGGTTTTTTGGTGCCTGCTGACACCCCCAACCCGGCCGGGGAAGGGGTGCAGGCTCACCTGGCAGTAGGGCGGCAGCCCGGGGTCGTAGAGCGCAGCCTGCAGCAGCCGCACCAGCAGGTCCTGCACCTCGCCCGCGCTGTCGCCCACCCCCCAGCAGCCCCTCCTGCAGCGCACACAGGCTGGGCACGTCCTTGGCCGGGTCGAAGCCCAGGACTTTGCCATAGCTCTGAAGGAACTCCACGACCGTCAGGCAGTTGGAGAAGGCGTGGCTAGGCAGGATGAGGCCCGGGATGCGAGAGAAGTCTGGCAGGGGCTGCAGGGAAGGAGAGGGATGGGTCAGGGCAGGCTGCCAGCTCACCAGCTTGGCCCAGCCAAGCCCCCTGCACCCCAGCCTACCTGGTGGTCCCCCAGGCACATGTCCTCCGTGGGCTTCTTCATCTCCTCCAGGATGAGCTGCTGCCGCCGCCGTTCCTCCAGACGCCGCTGGCCAGCAGACCCTTGTCAGCCTTCCGAGCCCCTTTGCCCTTCTTCTCTTTGGGCCGCGCTTTGTCCTTGCCCTTCTCCGGTTTGCCCTTCTTCTCCTTGGCCTGAGGACAGACACCGGGACGTGTGGGGAGAGCGGCTCCATCTCCTGCCCCCGCTTCCCACCTCCCTCATATCCTGCGGACTCACCTTGGACTTCTTCTTGGCCTCCTTCGCTCTGGGGGCTTTGGCTTCCTGCTTCTGCTTGTTCTTGGCCTGGAAGGGACAAGACCAGCTCAAGGACCCGGTGGCCTTCCCGCACCAGGGAAGCCCCTACCCCAGAGCCGCCCCGAGCCCCGCGCAGCCGTTTGTACCTTCCGCCTCATTTTCTTCTTGATTTTGCTCATTTTCAGCTTGTCCTCATCGCTGAGCACCTCTGCGAGAACAGAGAGGGAGGGGGGCCGTTGGGGTCCCACCAGAGCCAGGCTGCAAGGGGCTACACCAGCCGCCCCAAGCCGATGGGGCTGGGGAGGGGGGTACCTTGGGCTTCCAGCCTCTTCAGCAGCCGTGCGTCCGTCTTGCTCAGCAAATCGACCATCTTGACCTTGGGAGGCCGGCCCCGGCCGCGCTTCGCAGCCGGTGGCTCCTTGGGCTTGGCCTTCTCGGCGTTGCGGGGGTCGCCCGCGCTTGCCCGTGATGGCCTGGATGCGCGAGGGGATCTCCTCGGGGCTCAGCTTCACCCACTGCAGACCCTGCGGCACAAATCTGGGTCACCTCCCCGCAGCACAGCGTGGCGGGGGGGGACAGGGCGGCCCAGCTGCCCCCAGACCCACCTCCGGCGTGTCCCGCTCCTCATAGAAGTCTCCCACTGGCATGCGGGGGCTGAAGCTGAAGTGCTCGCGCCGGACGTCCTGCACCACGTTCCTGCTCAGGTACTGGCGGGGAGGAGGAGGGGGAGGAGGAAGGCTGTGAGGGTGGCTCAGCGCTCGGGGCCCCGCAGCTCCTGGCTCACAGCAGCATCCGTCTGCTGCAGTCGGGGGGGCCCATGGCGGACCAGGACCCCGGCTCGTCCCCCATTCCACTCTCCCCGGGCACCGTACCTTGATCACTTCCGGGAACTGCTTCATCCTCTTCCCGCAGGGCCCGTAGTACCAGGTCTCGCCCTGCCAGCGGTGATTCCCCTTCTTGATCCGCACCTCCCGCCTCCACCTGGGCACAAGGAGCTTCAGCCCTGTGCCGTGGGGCGGGCCGCGGGGCAGGATGGAGGGAGGGGGATGGTGCCACGTACCCATGCTGCAGAGGAAAGCGCACCTCCTCCTGGGTGGCGATGCGCCGGCGGGGGACATCACCTGCGAGAGAGAGGGGACGCAACGCTGGGCTGGGGCAGGTGCTGGCTGGAGTGGGGTGCCCGCGGGGGCTCCCAGCCTTTACCTGCTGCCGAGGCGTTCAGTGGGGCGGCCTCCTCGCTCTCTCCTTCTGGTGCGGCCAAAGTCTCTGGACAGCTGTCGGCAGTTTCTTTCTCCTCCTCCTCCTCCTCTGCGGACGGGGCCGGGGACTCCGGCTCCAGCGGAGGGTCGAGCTCCAGGGACCCCGACTCCTCCGGCCCTGCGTGGCTGCTGCTGCTCAGATCGACGCTGCTGTCTGCGGAGCCAAGGTCAGGGACGTCACCACCGAGCACGGCTGCCTTCCTGCTCCGCCCATGACACCAGACAGCCCCCGCTTGTCCCAATGGGGATGTGGCTGCGTATCCCCTCCCTGGGGGGCATCCGCGGCGTGGAGGAGACCCCCCTGCAGGGGCTCATGCTCGGCCAGGGGCAGGCACCCACACCGGCACACCATTCATCCCTTGTGGGGTCCCTGCCGCAGTGGGTGCCGGCACGCGCGGGGTCCCCGCTCTGCTTGGACACAAAGGTGCTGCGGCAGCCACGGAGGCAGAACAAGGCCGGCGGGGCGGCTGCCCCCACCCCAGCTGGGGGTCAAGGGGGGCAAGCGGCCGGCCAGTGGGCACCAGCCTGTCCTGATGTGGCACGTACCGTGCAGGGTGGGCGGCGAGCCGGGGCCGGCGAGCAGCGGGGCGGGCGGGGGGCCAGCGGGCAGCAGGCTGAAGGGGCCAGCGGCGTGGAGGGGGGAGCTGGCAGCGCAGCGCAGGCCGGGCAGGTCGGGGGGCTCCTCCAAGGGGGATTTGTCGCTCACCAGCTGCGAGTCGTCCATCGTGTAGAGGTCCCCGGTGCCGGGGTCTGGGGAGGGGGTGAGCACCAGGACCTGGGCTGGGGGCACGCAGACCCACATTTCTGCTCCCGAGGGGTGGCCGAGCACAGTGGGCGGCCGGGTCCCCCCCGACCGAAAAGGCGCCGGCAGAAGAGGGGTTAAGGGGTTTCGGAGCCCCCAGCCACGCCCCCTCCTCTGGGAAGCGGAGGAGCCCAAAATGGCCGTGGCGGTGGCGGTGATGTTCACCAGCGCGGAAGTTCAGGCGCTGAGTAACAGCCTCGTCACGGAGCTGGGAAGGAAGGGAAGGGAGCGCGGAGGAGGCTGGCGCGGGAGGGACGCGGCAGGGACACGGGCCCGCCCCTGCCCGCCAGCGCCTGCCCAGGGCTGCCTGCCCGCTGAGGCCGCCTGAGAAGGCCTCTGCCATCGCCATCGCCATCGCTCGCTGCCCGGAGGGGACGAGAGGGGCTGGGCGCCGCTTCCCCGGGGCAGCGGCCGGGCCAGGGCAGCGCAGGGGATGGCCGTGCCAGCCGGGCGCAGGCAGCTGCCTGTCCTGCCCACCGCGGCCCCAACACACACCCCCCCACACACACACGCCCCCCGAGCCCAGCGGGGCGGCAGCCTCCCTACCTCTGGCCAGGGACTCAAAGGGCTCCAGGGGGTCTTCGCTCAGGATGTGGGCGTCCTCCAGCTGCGGGGCGATGGGCGACGCGTCCCCCAGGCAGCCGCTGCCCGCGCCGGGGGCCAGGACGGGCCCCTCCTGCCCGAGCGGCACCACACCGGGGCCAGAGCCGTTGTAGCTGCAGATCTTCAAGTCTAAACGGAAAAAACGACCGAAAACAAACCCTGCAGCAGCGGGACACGATGGTGACGGAGCCCGGGGCCCGGCCGCCCCCACCCCCGGGTATCAGCTGGCACGAGCTGCCGCCGTTCCCCACACCAGAGCGGTTGGCTGCTGGGCCTCCCCCCGGCACCCAGCCCTCCCACGGCACCCAGCTGCCCCGGGGCTCGCACCCACGCCCACGCCGGGGAACGCCAGCGGTGACACCGCGGGCCGTGCCCGGCCTGGTTTAACGAGATCCCAACATCGACTCCGAGTTGCGACAGGCCAAGGGACACGGGGCAGGCGGGTTGGAGGGGTCGGGCCTCCCTGGGGAACATGACGTCCATCTCCACCGACCCGGCTCACGATCCGGCACCCGCCTGGCAGGGCCGCGGTGCCGCAGCTCTGCCCGCCTACACCGGCGGCGCGGGCTCCTACCTGGCTGCGCTTCCTCCAGCTCCATGCTGCCCACCAGCCCACCCCCGTTCTCCGCAATGGCAGGGGGGATCTCTTTGGCTGCAGCGTCAACATCTCCCTCGCCGGCGCCCGGCTCCTCCGGCGGGCCTGGCGGCAGTGAGAAGGGCTGGGTGCCGGAGCCCAGCATGGGGGAGGGCTGGGTGGCCGTGTAGAAGCCGGCCGGCCCGTTCTGTATCAGCTCAAAGCTCTGGTCGTGGAAGGAGTCGTACAGCTCCTGTGAGTCGAAATTCAGCCCCATGGGGCCGGGGGTGCCGTTGCCCCAGAACTCCTGCCCGGCCGCCCGCAGGTTAGTGCCGTGCCCCGGGGACGCCGGCCGAGACCCCCCGGCGACGCCGTTGAGCGGGAACTGTCCGAGGCCGGAGAGTGGGGGGGTGGCGGGGCTGCCGTCCTTGAGGCCGCCGGCAGGCGGGTATGGCGTGTAGTCCCAGAGGCAGTCGTAGGTGCGGAGGGGCGGCGTGCCGGCGGGCGGCGAGCTGGGGGTGAAGGTCCCTGAAGTACTGGGGTGAGATACAGTAGAGAAGCCATTGACATTCATGCCCCCGTTCAGACCTGCAAGGGAGCCAGAGGAGAGACAGCCGGGTCAGCGGCACGGTGGGGCCATTTCTCAACACCCTCCCTCGCGCGGAACCGGCCAGGCCCCAGCAGCGGCGGACGAGAGGGTTTGAGGACAGACAGACGACCTGACCCAGCAGCCACCGAGCCCTGCGCCCCAGCGTGACCGCTGCCCGCGCAGAGCTGGGCGGTCGCACCCCTGAGGCCCCCCCCGCCTGGCGTAGCTCCCCACTCGGCAAAAGCGGCCCCGCCACGGGGCTTTGCCGGCGTTGGGCTGAGAGCCACAGGATGCCGGGGATTAGCCAAGCACTTGGCAAGGCTGTGCCGGATCAGCTGACCGGCCAAATCCACACAGAGACCCCGTTCCGGCGTGGCCGCTTTTCTAGGCCAAGGCGATGGCGGGCACGCAACAGACCCCCGGCCCCGGCCCCCACACGTGGGGAGCTGCTGGCAGCCGTTGCCGCCGCGGCCCCTCTGTCCCCACGACCCCGGATGGGCCGTGCCGGCCCCGTGGGGGGCACTTACTTTTCCCTTGCTGGGGGAAGCTGAGCGGGGAGCCGTGGGCGAAGGGGCTGTCCCCTGAGGCAGGCGTGGGTTTCGGTCCTGAGGCAGCGGGTGCAGAGGAAAGGCCAGTGAAGTTAAAATGGTTGTTTGTTTCCATTTCTGCGGAAGGGAGAAGAAGCACGAGGGTCAAACGCTGGCGGGGACCGGGGCTGCCAGCGTAGCAAGCACCCGGCCCTGCCACCCACCACCGGGGCCCGCAGGGAGGGCGGGGACCCTGGGACAGGGACCCCAGGGGAAGCGCCGGGTCCCCAGCCCAGGGCAGGGCGAGCTCCCGACCCAGAGCTCGACGGAAACATAGTGGGGTTGGGGAGGGCGAGGAGAGACGGTGAAAGCCCCCCGGGACCCCAGTGCCCTTCGCCGGGCCCCCGGCACGGTGGAGACGACACTGCCTTTGCCACGAGCCGGCCCAGGCCCAGCAGCCCCAGCGGGACGAGCTGCCACCTGCGTGAGCAAAGCTCGTCACCGCGCTCCAGCATCCCCAGGGACGGCCGTCACTGAGAAACCCCGCTTGCCGCCCGCCCGCGCTTCTTCCCACATTAAACTCAAGCACTCGGCTCCCTGGCACCGCCATCCCAGGGCCCCGGCGCGGGGCGAGACCGCGGGAGCTCCGGCAGGCTCCCAGCTGGTGGAACCGTGGGGGCCGCTTCCCAGCGAAGCGCTGGCCCCCCCCAAAGCAGCTCTGTGACCCCATGGGGCACCGGCACGGCCCGGCACTCCCTGGGGAATGCCGTGCTCCCAGCACAGAAACGCCTCTGCGGTGACAGCCGGTGCCCCCACCGCAGCCACGATCCCCCCCCAGCCGGAGGGGATCCGAGCCCCATCCGTGGCTCCAGGGACGCCTCTGCGGCAGGATCCGGGCCAGGCTCGTGTCAAAGCCGGGAGCGAGCGGGAACCGCTGGTGACCTTCACCCCCCGGGTGGAGCAAAGGCTCCCTCCAAACCACAGAACCCAAGGAGGGCTGCGGGTGGGGGCTAGCTGCAGGACAGGACCCTGCTGTGCCACCAGCGCGGCCAGCAGCCGCCCAAGGGGGTCCCGGCCTGCGGGGCAGGGGAGCAGATGGTGCGGGGGAGGCAAGGCCCTGCAAGCCCAGCTGCCGAGATGGGAACCCCGGTGCTGGCGGGGACCCTCAGGGACACCCCGCGGGGCTGCCATAGCCGGCGTCTCCCCGTCCTGCCATGCACGCTGAACCTGCCGTTGGCCGAGGCGGCACCGGCTCCACCGACCTCCCCGGAAGAGCCAACGCCGCCATACACTGATGCGGCACTTCAGCAGCAGCTCGTGGCACGGCCCATGTCGAAACCCCGATGGGGATTTCATCACACCCTTGCCCGCATTGGCCGGTGCCCTGGCTGGGGCCGGAGGAACCAGGGCCGCCGAGCGCTCTCCTGGCCGGCCGGGGACACCGGTGATTCATGCGCCAGAGAAACCCGTATGGGCAGTGACGCAGCTGCCACACGCGCGTTGCTCCCGGACGTCCCGGGACGGCCCCGCAGCCACCACCCCCCACCCCAACCCGCCAGCCGGGGGCTGGTGCAGCCAGGCCCCTGCTCCGACCCCAGCCGGGAGCCCACGGCTAGTGCGGGGAAACCGGCCGCAGGGTGGCTGAAAAAAAGAAAAAAGCCTTTCCGGTCCCCACCCCGCATGTGATGCGCTGGCTGGGAACGCCGCTGCTGGCTTTTGGAGGTCAGAGGAGGTGGCAAAGGGACGTGCCAGAACCGGACAGGTGGCGGCCGCAGGTCAGCGCCGCAGACTGGGATGGACTGGGCGCGTGCCAGGCACGGGGAGGGGGCTGGAGCAGAGGTGGCCGCAGCGAGCGTGGCTGGGAGAGAAGCGCCGCAGCCGAGAAAGGAAAATAAAAGCTGGGAAGACGGGAATAAACTACGGTGAGGGCAGAGGGGCGGGGAAATGGGAGACCAGCCGGGCGAGAGCGGCTCAACCATGGGGCCGGGCTCCAGCTGCGGCAGCACCGTCCGTGTTGGCTGCAGGGAGCGGCTGCCCCAGGACAGGGACCGGGGGCTGCGGCACCGCCACACGTGCCAGCTCGCCCTTGCTCTGGGGACAAACGGGGCCCGGATCCGGCGTGGGGACACGCTGGGCCCTGCGGCTGCCGGAGCCGCCCTCGGCATCACCGGGAGCCCGGCCAGCGCTGGGTGCGGTGCAGGCAGAGGCCGTCGCCTCCTGCCCGGGGCTGGGGCTCCTGCCCGCAGCGGCCCCGCTCCCCCCGCCGGGCAGCACGTGACCGAGCGCGGAGCCACAAACTGGGCCACGGCGCGTAACCGGAGCTGGCGGCGAGCGGGCGAGGCGAGGAGGGCGAGGGCCGGGGACGCAGCCAGCCCCAGGGATGCGCCGGCGGTGGGCCGGGAGCCTCGGGCCCGGCGGCACTGCCGGGGTCTCACCGGCAGCAGCGACGAGGCGGGGGCCGCTCCCCGGCTCCCACCGGAGCGGGCAGAGCCGACGTGGCAGCACCCACTCGCCATTGGCGTTAAACCTGGCAGCGGCGGCAGCACCCACCGGCACCCGGCCGGGCTCCACCGCGCTCCCGACGGCTGCGGGGTGCCAGGCAGGGACGCGGGGCACTCGGACGCAGGCGCCATCCCCCGAAGCTGGGGCGGCTGTCGGTGACGGTTACCGGTGCCGTTCCCCCGGCGGGGAGCTGGGCCCGGTGGCCGCCCGGCCCGGCAGCACCGGGAGGCCCCGGGAGCGAGACGCGACCTGATTAAAAAGGACGTTTCAAAAACAACGAGACGCAACAACCGGCTGCCATTTCCCGGCCACTTCCTGCGGGGGGACGGACACGGACACGGAGGGACACGGACACGGACGCGGACACGGGACCGGCCCCCCCCCATCCCCCCACCCCCGGTCCCTGCGGCAAGGGCATCCCCCTCCCACCCCCCCCGCACAGGGTCTTGCGGGGAAGGGGGGGCGGGGCGTGCCCCCCCCCCCCCCCCCCGCAGGGGGGTCCCGGGGCGGGAGGCGGCGGCGGAACCGGGCGGGGGGGGCACACACACACACGACACGGACGGGGAAGCGGGGGGGGGGGGGTCCCCTTCTGCATCCGGGACGGGAATGGGGGGGGGGGGACCGCACCGGCCACCGGGGACGCGGGCCCGGGCTCCCCGCGTTCCAGGCCGGGGTCCCCGGGCCGGGTCGGGCCCGGCCGCCGCAGCGGGAGGGGGGCGGGGGGCTCCCGGGGGGTGCCTCGGCAGCACCGGGATGCGGGGGAACGGGACGGGGGGGGGGGGTCTCACCGAGCTCGGGAAGCGGGGGGGGGGGGGGAGGTCTCACCGGAGCCGCCGCCCCCGGCTCCCCCCCCGCGCCGGTCCCCAACCGTCGCCCCCCCCAGCCGTTAACGGCCGCCACGGAGCGCTCCTCCCCCCCCCCGCCCCGACCGGACCCCGCACCTGGCAGGCGGCGGCGCGGGCCCGGCGGGCGCCCCGGGCCCGGCTCAGGCGGCTCGGGGCGGGACGCGGCTCCGCATGGCGCGGCCCCTCCAGCGCGGACCGGGCCGGGCCGGGCCGGGCCGCAGCGCACCGGGCCCGCCGCGCCGAGCGGAGCCGAACCAGCGGCGCAGGGCAGGAAGCGCCTCGCGCCGCCGGGCGGTCCCAGCCCCGCCCCCCTCGCGCTCACGTCACCGCCGCCGCGATGGCGTCACCGGGAGCGGCGCCGCGCGTCACCGGGGGCGGGCTAAGCGCCCCACGTGGGAGGGGATCCCCGCCCCCGGAGGGGTCAGGGCGGGGGGAATCCCCACGCGGGGCCGCCCCCGCCCCCCCCCCCCCCGGGTCCCCCCGCGGCCGCCTCCCCCCCCGCCCCCGCCCGGGACCGGGCCCCCCCCGCTTCCCCCCGCAGCCCCGGCCCGGTCCCGGGGAACGGCGGCGGCGCCGCGCGGGGCAGGGGCGGCCGCGGGCCGGGACCGGGGCCGGGACCCCACGGGACTCGGGCGCTCCCCTTCTCGGCGCGGCCGCGGGGACACCGGCGCCCCCCCCCCCCCCAGCCCCGGGGGCTGCCCCGGCCCCCGGGATCCCCGCTGACGTCACGCGGCACCGGCTGCGCAGAGGCGGGGGCGCCTCCGGGTACCGGGGCGGCGGGGGGAGGAGGGGGGTCCTGGTGCGGCCCGGGCCTGTCCCGGTGCGGCCCCGCGGGAGTTGGAGGGGGGGGGATCCCCGCCCGGGGCGGGGGCAGGGGGGCCCGGGCCGGGGATTCACGGCCCGGTGCGGGCTCCCGGTCCGGTGGGAGGGCCCGGTGCAGAGCTGAGGGTCCCGGTGCAGAGCCGGGGCGGTCCCGGTGTGCGCGGAGGTGGGGGGGGTCCCTGTCTCCGGGGCCCGTCCGGAGCGCTGCGTACCTGCGGGCGGCGGAGCCGGCCCGGTGCCCGCCCGGCCCGGTGCGGTGCGGTGCCGGTGGCGGAGCCGGAGCCGGGCGGCGGCGCAGGTGCTCCCGGCCCCGCGTGATGTCAGCGGCCGCCGCCGCCCCCTCCGCCGCGCGGGGCGCGCCGCCATTTAAAGGGACCGCGGCCCTTCCCCACGGGGGAGCGGCTGGGGGCACCCCTGCAACGGGGGCCGCGACACGGCGGGGGGGGGGGGGGTGTCCCCACCCGCAGCCCTTGCGGGGACCCCCCCGCGGGACCCCCGCGGTCGCACGCCCCCGTCCCCGGTAGCCCCCGGTGGAGGGGCTCGGCCCGGCCCCACGGGCGGGGGGGGGGGGGGGGGGGGGGGGTGTGCCCCCGGGGCGGGGCTCGGCGGGGCCGGTGCTGGAGCCCCGCGGCGGGGAGGGCCGGGCCGGCGCGGCCCCCCGGGACCCCGCGGACAAAGCCGCAGCTGGCGGGGCCGGGGCAGCAGCCGGCCCCGGGGCCGCTCTTTGTGCTGCAAAATGGTGGAGCCAGAATGGGCGGGGGGGGGGGGGGGGGGGGGGGGGGGGGGGGAACGACGACGACACGGACGGACCACACACAACGGCGGACACGGACGACACACGGACACGAGGCCGGGACAGACAGCGGGCCCAGCACTCGCCCCCCACCACCCCACAGCAGGCTCCGGAACCGGCCTCTGCCCCGTGGCCCCACGCGAGGCTGGGGTCTTGCCCCGCTCATGGAGACCCCCCCGGGCCGAGGGTCCCTGCGCTGCTGGCGGCAGCTGAGCCCAGCGCAGCCCCTCACATCCTGCTGCCCCCAGCCGTGGGGAGCCCCGTGGGGGGGCCGGGGGGAGCCCCAGGCCAGCCCAGCCTCGCCACCCCACAGACAGGGGGGCTCACAAGCCCCCTCAGAACCTCCCCGGCAGCACACAGGGTCCCAGGGTGTTTTCGCCGCTGTTTTATTGGAAACGTTAAATACTGGGGGTCCGGCCCCAGGCGGAGCCGGGGGGGGCGCAGGGGGGGAGGCCGGTGATCCCCCCTCATGCGTGCTCTTCGGCCAGCTTCTCCGCCTTGGCCACGGCCTCCTCGATGGGCCCCACCATGTAGAAGGCCTGCTCCGGGAGGTGGTCGTACTCGCCTGCGGGGAGACACCGCGTCAGCATGGGGAGCAGGGTGCCGAGCACGAACCAGGCTCCCCCAGCTTCCCCCCCCAGACGCCATCTCACCCGCCAGGATCTGCTTGAAGCCCTTGATGGTCTCCTTCAGCGGCACCAGCTTGCCCAGATGGCCGGTAAAAACCTCGGCCACCTGGAAGGGCTGCGACAAGAAGCGCTGGATCTTGCGAGCCCGGGCCACAGTCAGCTTGTCCTCTTCCGAGAGCTCGTCCATGCCCAGGATGGCGATGATGTCCTGCAGGGACTTGTAGTCCTGGGGTGGGGGAGAGACGGGGGGGTGAGCGGCCAGCGCTGGGCTTCGTGGCCCTGCTCCAGCATCCCCACGGGGGATGGCCCCCCTCACCTGCAGGATCTTCTGCACCCCCCGGGCCACATCGTAATGCTCGGGGCCCACGATGTTGGGGTCCATGATGCGGGAGGTGGAATCCAGGGGGTCGACGGCCGGGTAGATGCCCAGCTCGGCGATGGCGCGGGACAGCACGGTGGTGGCATCCAAGTGGGCGAAGGTGGTGGCAGGGGCGGGGTCGGTCAAGTCGTCGGCCGGCACGTAGATGGCCTGGGGAGGCGGGAGGGGACGGTGGGCCCAAGGCGGGCACCGCAGCTTCCCCGGCGCGGCGGGGTTGGCCCTGCCCTCACCTGCACCGAAGTGATGGAGCCCTTGCGCGTGGTGGTGATCCTCTCCTGCATGGTGCCCATGTCAGTGGCCAGCGTGGGCTGGTAGCCCACAGCGGAGGGGATTCTCCCCAGCAGAGCCGATACCTTAGGAGGGAACAGAGCCCATGAGAGACCCACACGATGCTGGGCATCCCCTGCAGAGCCACGGCCCGGCCACCATCGCGCCAGGAGCCAGCATGCCAGTGGTCCTGCGCCCAGAACGGACCTCTGAGCCAGCCTGGGTGAAGCGGAAGATATTGTCGATGAAGAGCAGCACATCCTGACCCTCCTGGTCCCTGAAGTATTCGGCCACCGTCAACCCTGTCAGAGCCACTCTGGCGCGAGCACCCGGGGGCTCGTTCATCTGCCCGTAGACCAGGGCGACCTGCGGGCAGGACCCAGGTGTCGGCACGGCGCCGCTCTGCCGCCTGCGCCACGGGCACTGCCGGGAGCCCACCCAAACGCCTCAGGAGTCGCAGCGCACCTTGGAAGTGGCATCTTTCAGGTTGATGACCCCAGACTCGATCATCTCGTGGTACAAGTCGTTGCCCTCACGGGTTCGCTCCCCCACACCGGCAAACACCGAGTAACCGCCATGGGCTTTCGCCACGTTGTTGATCAGCTCCATGATCAGCACCGTCTTGCCAACGCCAGCACCTCCAAACAAACCTGGGAGGGAACACGAATCTCGCTCAAACCCAAGCCGATCCAGCTGCCCTTGGTCTCTCCCTTCGCCCCTTTCCTCCTCAGATCAATAAACGTTGCTTCAGTAAGCTCAGAAGAACGAAAGTCAAATGGTTACTCATCAGCGAAGGAAGCTACTGCAGAGGGATCAGTCCTGAGCCTTGGCAGGTTCAGCAGGGCTGGCAGGTTGCCCCCCTCCCCAGACAGCCCCCATTCCTCTGGAGACAACGCACCGATCTTGCCGCCCTTGGCGTAGGGAGCCAGCAGGTCCACCACCTTGATCCCTGTCACCAGGATCTCCTGTTCAACGCTCATCTCCACGAACTCGGGGGCTTCGGCGTGGATAGCAGCAAACCTGTAGCAAGAGGCAAAGAGAGGAGCTGAGCAGCCGAACCGAGCCCCTTGGCCGGGGCGCCGGCAGGAGACCGCGCAAGCACAGTCCCTGCTCACGACTCAGAACACCGGCACAGCAGGGATGTGCTGCATTCCCGTTCACATGTGCGTATCTGCTACTCCAGAACCTGTGTCCCCACCTCCAAACCCTGCACAACGCTTGTCTCCTGACTCGGGGCGTCACTCACTGTTTTGTCGTGATGGGGCCCCTCTCATCGATGGGTTCCCCGATGACATTCATGATCCTGCCCAGAGTCTCGGGGCCGACGGGGATGCGGATGGGCGCACCGGAGTCCAGCACCTTCTGTCCTCTCACCAGGCCTTCTGTGCCATCCATGGCGATTGTGCGCACAGTGTTCTCCCCTGCCAAGGCCCAAGGACGGTGTCACAGCAGTGCCCTCAAGCTGACCCTGGGGACAGCTGCTGGTGACTTCCCCAGGCCCTGCCAAGGGAACAGGCTGCTGGGAGGAGGACCCAGAGGAGCAGCAGGACCCAGGGACAAAACAGTGCAGAGAAAAACTGAGCCCAGGCCACACTCAAACTCCAGCCCTGCAGGCCAGAGCCCTCCGGCAGCCATTTTCCTCCTCCTCAGATTGAAATCCATGGCTTCAGCAAGCTCAGGAGAACGAAAGTCATCAAGAAACATCATCACGGGAGGACCCCTCCCACCCTCTGCAGCCCTTCTGCGGCAGATGCTCACCCAGGTGCTGAGCCACCTCCAGCACCAGCCGGGTCTCCCTGCCCTGCACCTCAAGGGCGTTGAGGATGGGGGGCAGCCCCTCATCGAACTGCACGTCCACCACCGCACCGATGACGGCCACGATGCGGCCGGTGGTTGAGCCGGCCTTGGCGGCGGGGGCTGGCTGGGCTGCATAGTCTCGTCCTGGGGGGAAAGGAGAGGGGCAAATCAAGGTCAGCCGGGGAAGGGGCAGCTCTGGGCTCCCATGTGTCTCGGGGCTGCAGAGCTGGGGCTCCCCTGCACACCCTGGCTCCCCTGGGATACACCCAAGATCCCTGCATCCCCCCTCAGTGCACCCGGGACCCCCTGCACCCCCCTTCAGTGCACCCGGGACCCCCTGCAGCCCTTGATCCACCCAGGACCCCTGCACCCCCTCCTCAGTGCACCCGGGACCCCCTGCAGCCCTCGATCCACCCAGGACCCCCGCACCCCCCTCGGTGCACCCGGGACCCCCCCGCACCCCCCACCTCAGTGCACCCGGGACCCCCTGCAACCCCTCGGTGCACCCGGGACCCCCCCGCACCCCCACCTCAGTGCACCCAGGACCCCCCGCACCCCCCCTCGGTGCAGCCAGGAACCCCTGCACCCCTCGATCTGCCCAGGACCCCCGCACCCCCACCTCAGTGCACCCAGGACCCCCTGCAGCCCTCGATCCGCTCAGGACCCCCGGCAACCCCGTCGGTGCACCCGGGACACCCCCAAGGACCGCTGCTTCCCCCACACTCCGGTGGCACAGCCCATCCCCTCGCCCTGACAGCGTGGCACAGCCCGTCCTGCCCCACCCCGATAACGGGACCCCGATAACGGGGCTCCCGCACCCCCCACCCGCGCAGGCCCCAAGGTGACCCCGCGGCCGCCCTACACTCACGCGCCCCGGCGGCAGCGGCCGGGCCGGCCCCGCGGCTGAGGAGCAGCGGCAGGAGGTCGCGGCCCGGCCCGGCCCCGTGGCGCAGCAGCGGCCGGACGGCGACGGCGGCCGCAGCCGAGCACCGACCCGCGATCCCCAACATGGCGGCGCCGACTGAGCCCCGCGCCCCGCCCGCCCCACACGGCCCCCGCGGGGCGGGCCCGCAGTGCACGTCACCCGCCGCCGCGCGCGGCCATTGGGCGCCGCGCTGAGCCGCACCGTCCGCATTCGCTCTCCCATTGGCCAGGCGTGCCTCGGCGCCCGCTCTCCGCCTCCTCGCGATTGGGCCGCAGCCCTATCCATCAATTACCGCCGCGAATTGATAGGGCGGGATTAGCGGGAAGGGGCGGGCCCCGGACGAAGGGCCCCGGAAGCGACGGCGCACGTGTCCCGCGCTTGTCCTTGGGGGGGGCGCCGTGACCGCGGCCCAGGCCTCGCCAACCGGGCCCGGGCCCTCAGCCCTCCTGGGTGCCCGAGCCCCGCACCGGGACCCCAGCGGCCACCCGAAGGGCTGCCAGGCGCCCACCGCCGCGCCGGGCCGCTCCCCGCCACCCCAGGGCCGCGGCCCACAGCAAGGCACCTGCCGCAGGTGGATGAAGGCACAAGGCCCAGGCAGAAGGAGAGCCAGGGAGTCTTCAACAGTTTATTAGAAAGAATGTAGACATTAAAAAAATCCCCGCTGCTCTGAACATAAATTGAGGTTTTTCAGCCCGGTTAGAAGCCGCCCGCATGTGCACGCCCAAGGGTCCGCCGCTCACTTCCGTTACCCACAGTGCAAATACGATTTGGTCTAAACGTACAGATCGACAAGCAACAACGTACAGCCACTCGCACCCCGGACTAGATGTAAAGCTTTAGGGTCAAACGGTACCAGGGGACAGGCTCCAGCCACCTGCGCGGGGTCGGGGGCATGTCTGGGCACACGACTTGTGATTAAACACCAAACAAGAAGAAATTTGTTTTCAATACAAACTTTAGGGGAACAGACCTGAAGACACCACAGAGGTACTTGCGCATTGCCTGCTGAATTTTATGAGCCAATGACAACATCCTTCTTTCAAGCCAGTTTTGTTCCCAGTACAAATGTACCATTTCAGGCCGCGGGGGGGGGGGGGGGGGGGGGGGGAAGCTCATTTACCACTTGGTGTACATTCAGGATTCTCCCACTGTAATTACATCTGCTACGAGGCAAGGAGGCTCTGTAAACTTTATTGCAACTGTTCTGTATCGATTGCCTACACCTCAATTGGGTTGGTTTTTTTTTTTTTTTGGAAGTCTGGAAAAACGGTTCATGCATAACGTTATTGCCTCTCGTGGCTTAAGACCGCCCCGTGCAATGGTACACACCTACCATCAGTGAAGCCATTTAAAATGGACTGAAAATGGGTTAAAGGATGCAGGATCTCCCTTTAGGGCTATCAACTCAGGAATTCTTATCTCAATTATGAAATGTTGTGATGAAGTTCTTTCCCCAAAACCCTGAAGACGACAGTTTTCCTTACTCCAGATCTGGCATTTCTAGAGAGAAAAAGAGCAGCATTAGTGGGTGAGTTTTGCTGGGGTTGTTTGTTTTTTTAAAAAAGAAGCTACCAGGAACCCCGTTATATCACAAGGGACACAGGCAAGAAGATCTGGCCCTCAACCAAGGAGGGCATGGGGCAGTTTAAGGTCTCTGCCCTCACCCCTGAAGCACAGAGCTGGTTCTTCACGAGAAAGATCTGTGCACGGCCACTGCTGCCAATGCAGAAGTTACTCGAGTGGGGCCAGCACCACACACAGTGACGTCCCGCGCACGTGCCTGTCGCTCTTAAAAGCCAAAGCCTCCCCAGGACTACATACAGCTGGCTGGGAAGGTCAAACTGGTATTTCATGCTTGTGTGGAAAGGCTTTCACTAGATTAAATCCTCTCACACCGCTCAGGCAAGGCACTGGCATTAGCTCACAGCCAGGATTTAGCGAGGCTGACAGGACAGAACATCTGCTGGCTCTGCTCAAGGCTCTCGCTCAACTAGGAGCGTTCAGTGAGCACTCGCACTGCTGCACGGTGCACAGAAACAAATGAGAACGTCAACTTACTTTCATCATCACTGTCTGGTGAGTCCTGGAAAGAAGAAGGAACATTAACTGGAGCAGACTGCGCTTGAAGGTACTTTTCCCTCTACCACCGCTAACCCAGCAAACGAGCTGCCGTTTCCAACGTCTAGCAGCAAGCGTGCTCTTCGTCAGAGCGCATATTTTGAGGAACTCCAC